>NC_040910.2:43690901-43993921 GCF_004126475.2 Phyllostomus discolor | reverse complement strand
TAATCGATAGAACCTGCAGAGATTTAAGAGGTAACATTTGTAATATGGAACATTAAGCCTGCTGAGCATTCCAGGTTTCCACAGTTGTTTCTTTCCAACTTTTACCACTTAAGCCAATATAATTTTACTCCACCTACCTTCTTAAATGCTCACATTTTAAGAAAGAGTTTATTTTATTTTTAGAGAGAGGGGAAGGGAGGGAGAAAGAGAGGGAGAGAAACTTCAATGCGTGGTTGCCTCTCACACACCCCCTACTGAGGACCTGGCTGGAAACCTAGGCATGTGCCCTGACTGGGAATAGAACTGGTGACCCTTTGGTTTGCAGGCTGGTGCTCAATCCACTGAGCCACACCAGCCAAGGTTTAAATACTCATATTTTTCAGACCCTTGGTTCAATCAGTCTTATTATCACAAGTCTATGATCTAAAAATTAGGAAGATGGCGGCTTTACACTAGGTAGCGTTTTTCTCCGCTTCTGTGAAGAGGGGGGAAACTCGCGGATCGGTGGAGAAACAGAGCAAGTGGACTAGGTTACCGAATCACTTTTGAAAGCAGGACATCAAAAATTACTGCACTCACTGAAAAACCACACGGACCCCGGAGTCCGGAAGAACGTGGAAGTGTGATCCAGAGAGCCAGTGTGTTCGGGAGCACCCAGGGTACCTGACAGACTTGCTGAGATCTAGCTGGGAGAGAGAGAAGCATTTCAGAGGTCCCTTAGCCAGCTGAAGCCAGCAAGATCAGAAAAACTGGTCTGGCCTGTTAGAAACCAAAAAGAGGGTTTTGTTTGTTTGTTTGTTTGTTTTTGGTTTTTTTGTGGTTGTTGTTGTCATTTTTTTTGTTTGGTTTTGTTTGGTTTCTGTGGCTGTTGTTGGTTGATTGATTGTATCTTGTGTTTTATGTGACATTTTATTTTTCAATTCTTCTTATTTTTTCCCGCAATCCCTTATGTTTCTCTTCCATTCATCCTAATATTATTCTTTCCACTCCAAATTTATCTCTCCTGCACTACATCTTCTGCTTTTCTTTCCTTTTTTTTTAATCTTGCAAGTTGCTATAAATTTGTATTATCTTTTTCTCACTTTTCCGACATTTTTTATTTTAATAATATTTTGGTATTCTTTTTCTTTCTGTATAATCTTCTTTGCTTTGGCTGGTTATACTGTCATTTGATAGGTTCCCCCTGGTGTCTCAGTCACAAGGTGTTGATAAGTTACTATCCTTCATCTGTGTTCCATTAATACACATCTCAAGGTTCTATACTCTTTATTCTTGTTATCTAGACCTCATTGATTCTGACACAAGACTGTCACTTTACTATTACTGCTAGTAAGACCTAGTCTATACAATTGTAAACGCTTCTCAATACCCCTACCTGATCTCAGCCCACCTTGGAATTTTCTGAACTAGACTATTGTGGGGGTTGTCTCTATTCTTTTACTCACTACTCCTATATACTAATCTTTAATCTAATCCTACCTTAGAATCTGACCTCCCACAGCCTCACAGCTTTCTAGATCCAACTAACAATCCTCTCGTCCCCAGTAAGAGTCTTACCTTCTTTCCATCCTTTCTAAAACATGGATAGTGGGGTGGGGAATCACGGTTAACACTATAAGGAGCCAAAGGATAACCCATCTCTTCTCTACTGGCTGCTAAAGTAAATATCATAGTATACTGTCTTGCTGTTTTAAACCATTTTGCCTTACTCCTCCAACTGATCACAAAAAAGAATAGGGGGAAGCTGTGAGCACCAGGATATGTGAAGGAGATTGCACCACTGAATCTCACAAATATTCTACCACAGAAGTTCACACCATAATTAAAGGGAATTAGAACAGATCAAATTAACAAATAAGAAGAAAAAAGAAGAAACCCACGAACAATGAGAAAACAAAGAAACAACCCCCAATTGAAGGGAAACGAGGAAGCCTCAGGAAAAATGCTAAATGAAATAGAGGCAACTCAACTGTCAGATAGTGAGTTCAAAACAATGATTACCAGGAAGTTCAATGAACTCACAATGAGCTTTCAGAAATTAGAGGGAAACTACATCAATCTCACTGCAAACTATATAAACATGAAAAAGGAAATAGAAACTCTCAACAAAGGTCAAGAGGAAATGAAGAATACAATTTCTGAACTGAAGAACACAGTAGAAGGAATGAAAAGCAGGATTGATGAAGCAGAAGATCGGATTAGCGAGCTGGAGGACAAAGTAGAAAACAGCATCCAGAAAGAGCAAGAAAAGGAAAAGAGGCTCAGAAGGAATGGAGAGAGATTAAGAGAAATGCAAGACAATATGAAACATAATAATATCCGTATAATAGGGACACCAGAAGGAGAAGAAGAAGAGGAAGGGATCGAAAACCTAGTTGAACAAGTAATGAAGGAGAACTTCCCTAATTTGATGAGAGAAAAAGTTATACAAATCCAGGAAACATAGAGAGTCCCAATCAAGAGGAACCCAAAGAGACCCACCCCAAGGCACATCATAATTTAAATGGCAAAATTTCAAGACAAAGAGAGAATCTTAAAGGCAGCAAGGGAGAAAAAGGAAGTAACATACAAGGGAGCCCCAATAAGGCTAACAGCTGACTTCTCAATGGAAACACTTCAAGCCAGAAGAGAATGGAAGAAATACTCCAGGTAATGAGAATCAGAGGGCTGCAACCAAGGCTACTATATCCAGCAAGGCTCTCGATCAAGATAGAAGGCCAAATAAGATGTTTCCCAGACAAAAGAAGTCTAAAGGAATACACCTCGACCAAACCAGCTCTGCAAGAGATTCTAAAAGGACTGCTTTAAGGAAGGGAGGGAAAAGAGAGAGAGAGAGACAGGAACACACGTACATAAAAGACAATGAATAAGTACCTATCAATAATAACCTTAAATGTAAATAGATTAAATGCTCCAGTCAAAAGACAGAGAATAGCTGAATGGATAAGAAAAAATGACCCACATATCTGCTGTCTACAAGAGACCCACCTCAGGATAAAAGACCTACACAGGCTGAAAGTGAAGGGCTGGAAACAAATCTTTCAAGCAAATGGACAAGGAAAAAAATCCAGGGTAGCAATACTCATATCAGACAAAATAGACTTCCAAAACAGGTCCATAAAGAGAGACCCAGAAGGTCACTTCATAATACTCAAGGGAAGAATCCATCAAGAAGACATAAATATTGTAAATATACATGCACCCAACATAGGAGCACCCAAATACATAAAGAAAATCTTAGAGGACTTCAAGAAAGATATGGACAGCAACACAATTACAGTGGGAGATTTTAACACCCCACTATCAAAAATGGACAGATCTTCTAAACAAAATATCAACAAAGATATAGTAGCATTGAACAATACCCTTGATGAAATGGACTTTACTGATGTATACAGAGCCCTCCATCCAAAAGAAGCTAAATATACATTCTTTTCAAATGTACATGGAACATTCTCAAAGATAGACCACATGATAGGACACAAAACAAGCCTCAACAATTTCAAGAAAATTGAAATCATACCAAGCATTTTCTCAGATCACAAGGGACTGAAGCTAGAAACCAACCCCAAGGAAAAAAAAAAACACTCAAAATCATGGAGATTAAATAGCATGCTATTAAACAATGAATGGGTCAAGAATGATATTAGGGAAGAAATCAAAAGGTTTCTGGAAACAAATGGAAACAAACTCACAACAACCCAAAACTTATGGGACACAGCCAAGGCAGTCCTGAGAGGGAAGTTCATAGCGATACAGGCCCACCTAAAAAGGTTAGAAACATTCCAAACAAACAACCTAACCCTACGTCTACAAGAACTCGAGGAACAACAACAAAGGCAGCCCAGAGCAAGCAGAAGGAAGGAAATAACCAAGATCACAGCAGAATTAAATGACCTAGAGACTAAAAGCACAATTCTAAGGATCAATGAATCCAAGAGCTGGTTCTTTGAAAAGATAAACAAAATCGACAAGCCTTTAAGCAGACTCATCAAGAAAAAAAGAGAGAAGACCCAAATAAACACAATCAGAAATGAAAGAGGAGACATTACAACAGATACCACAGAAATACAAAGGATTGTAAGAAATTACTACAAAGAGCTGTATGCCAAAAAATTTGAAAACCTAGGTGAAATGGACAACTTTCTAGAAAAATATAATCTTCCAAAACTCAATGAAAAAGAGGCAGAAAGCCTGAACAGACCAATAACAACAAAAGAAATTGAAGCAGTCATCAAAAAACTCCCAACACACAAAAGCCCAGGACCAGATGGTTTCACAGGAGAATTCTACAAAGCATTTAAGGAAGAGCTAACCCCTATCCTTCACAGACTATTCCAAAAAATCCAAAAAGATGGGAGTCTCCCAAACTCTTTTTATGAGGCCAACATCATCCTAATTCCAAAACCAGATAAAGACACAACAAAGAAAGAAAACTTCAGGCCAATATCACTGATAAACATTGACGCTAAAATCCTCAACAAAATACTGGCAAACTGCATCCAACAATACATTAAAAAGATCATACACCATGACCAAGTGGGATTCATTCCAGGGATGCAAGGATGGTTCAATATTCGCAAGTCAGTAAATGTAATACATCACATAAACAAAACCAAAGACAAAAACCACATGATCATATCAATTGATGCAGAAAAAGCATTTGATAAGGTACAGCACCCATTCATGATAAAAACACTTGGCAAAGTCGGAACAGAGGGAGCATTCCTCAACATAATAAAGGCCATATAGGAGAGACCTACAGCCAACATCATACTCAATAGGAAAAAATTAAAATCTTTTCCACTAAGATCAGGCACAAGACAAGGCTGTCCACTTTCACCACTTCTATTCAATATAGCACTGGAAGTTTTAGCCACAGCAATCAGACAAGAAAAAGAAATAAAAGGCATCCAAATCGGAAAGGAGGAAACAAAACTGTCACTGTTTGCAGATGACATGATAGTATACATAGAAAATCCTATAGACTCTACCAAAAAACTGCTTGACCTAATCAATGAATTTGGCAAAACAGCGGGATACAAAGTCAATATCCAGAAATCAAAGGCATTTCTGTACACCAACAATGAAACAGCAGAAGCAGAGATCAAGGGAAAAAATCCCACTTGAAATAGCAAAAAGAAAAATAAAATATCTAGAAATATATCTAACCAAGGAGGTAGAAGACCTGTATTCAGAGAACTATATAACACTCAGGAAAGAAATCAAGCAAGACACAAACAAATGGAAACATATACCATGTTCATGGATTGGAAGAATTAATATCATCAAAATGTCCATACTACCCAAAGCAATTTACACATTCAATGCAATTCCTATTAAAGTACCAATGGCATATTTCACAGACATAGAACAAACACTTCAAAAATTTATATGGAATTATAAATGACCCACAATAGCTGCTGCAATTTTGAGAAAGAAGAGTAAAGTAGGAGGGATCACAATACCCGACACTAAACTATACTACAAGGCCACTGTAATCAAAACAGCCTGGTACTGGCATAAAAACAGGCACATAGACCAATGGAACAGAACAGAAAGCCCAGAAATAAGCCCAAGTCTCTATGGTCAATTAATATTTGACAAAGGAGGCAGCAACATAAAATGGAGTAAAAATAGCCTCTTCAACAAATGGTGTTGGGAGAACTGGACAGCCACATGCAAAAAAGTGAAACTTGAGCACCAACTTACACCATATACAAAAATAAATTCAAGGTAGATAAAAGACTTAAATATAAAACGTGATACCATTAAAGTCCTAGAGGAAAACATAGGTAGAAAAATCTCAGATATTTCACGCAGAAACTTTTTTACTGACTTGTCCCCTAGAGCAAGGGACATAAAGGAAAGAATAAACAAATGGGACCTCATCAAAATTAAAAGCTTCTGCACAGCTAAAGAAAACAGTATCAAAATTAAAAGAGAACCAACTCTATGGGAAAACATATTTGCCAATGATACCTCAGACAAGGGTTTAATCTCCAAAATATATAAAGAACTTACAAGAGTGCACTCTAAGAAGACAAGGAATCCAATTAAAAAGTGGGCAAAGGACTTGAACAGACACTTCTCCAAGGAGGACATAGAGAAAATCCAAAGACACATGAAACGATGTTCAATATCGCTAGCTATCAGAGAGATGCAAAGTAAAAGCACAATGAGATACCACTTCACACCAGACAGAATGGCCATCATAAACAAAGCAACAAACAAGTGTTGGAGAGGTTGTGGAGAAAAGGGATCCCTAGTGCACTACTGGTGGGACTGCAGACTGGTACAACCACTATGGAAAGCAGTATGGAACTTCCTCAGAAAACTAAAAATGGATCTGCCTTTTGACCCTGCAATTCCACTGCTGGGACTCTATCCTAAGAATACTAAAACACCAATTCAAAAGAACCTACGCATCCCAATGTTTATAGCAGCACAATTTACAATAGCTAGATGCTAGAAATAACCAAGATGCCCATCAGTAAATGAATGGATCAAAAAACTACGGTACATTTACACAATGGAATTCTATGCAGCAGAAAGAAAGAAGGAGCTCCTACCCTTTGCAACAGCTTGGATGGAGCTAGAAAACATTATGCTAAGCGAAACAAGCCAGGCAGTGAAAGACAAATACCATATGATCTCACCTTTAACAGGAACCTAAACAACAAAACAAAGAAACAAGCAAAATATAACCAAAGACACTGAAATAGAGGTCAGGCTGACAGTGCCCACAGAAGTGAGTAGAGGGAATTTCAGGGGATAGTAGGAAGGGTTCACAGGAACAAACTTAAAGGACACATGGTCATAAACTAAGGGAAGGGTGGTAATGGGAGGGAAGTGGGGAGGGGTGGGAGGGGGGACTGGATTGGGAGTAAAAAGGAGAAACCTGTATTTGAACAATGATTAAAATAAAATAAATAAATAAATAAAATAAAAAAGAATAGTACATTGTAATGTGCTGTAGGGACTACAATATGTAGGACAGTAATATGTGTGCCCTATGTTTGCCTTAAAAACACAAAGGACATGGGTGGAAGCAAAGCTGAATTGAGCTAAAGAAATGACTATAGATGGTGAGTGTAGGAATATATTATTGGGTTATATCATAAATAGATATAATCTGCATTAGAATAGCACAGATCTTCCTAAGGGGAAGAGAGCTACATAGATGTAAACTTTCCATGTATCACTGGAATTAAGCTAGTACATATCTAAGACTCATTTGAATAAATTGAGTTATATGTTTGGTGGGCAACCTTTAAAAAATGTTTATATAAAGTGGAGAGTCATTTTAAAATCAAAATGCTACACTCAAAAATATTCGCTTAATGCAGAAGACAGCTATGGATTGGTAGAGAACTGAACATGTGAGAAATGTAGAAAAACTAAGGTGGCAGGTGTAATTGCAGCTATGCCAGTAATAAAACACGTCTGACACGGAGGAGAGGCAGTGTCACCCTCTGTAACTCACCTACCTGTAAGTGTGAGGCAAGCTGAGCAGGTATCCAGAGCCAGGTAAGAGTCAAATATCAGAAATGAGGTCAACGTCTTTATTGAAGTTCTCTCCTGAGGTTTGTTAACTAAATAAAGCCACATCTCATTTAAATGAACTTGAATGTTAATTGAAAACCCATGTCAAAACCACAAGCAATGTGTACTTACAATGACAAAGCCTCAGTAGTATTTGAGTCCTGTTATTTCAGAGGGTTGGAGAGATCCAGGAAAGTGCACCAGGGTGGTTTCCAAACTCTGATCAATTATTTTACCAAAGTTAAGTGTTTCTTTTACTCTGTTGTCTCATTTGTGGTATTTTTGGTGGAGCCTTGCTGGTGGAGCCTACCCCCATGCAGCAAGCCGTTAAGCCCTTTTAGGGAACAGAACTCTCCCTGGCTGCTAATAAACAGACCAAAGCAAACTGGTCATCAGCTACCATAGCTGCAGAGAGTTTTTCTTTAAGGAAACATCTGAAGCATTAACTGTCTACTACGTACATTTTATGTGTTTTGGAGACATCTTGACTGGTACTAATGTTAGTGGAATGACAGCATGTGGGCCCAGGTCAGTAGCCCCGACTCCCAATGAAAGCGTGAGTGTTACTGGTCTGAAAACAGCACAACTGCGTTGTGTGGGCCAGAGGGGTTTGACGGAGGATGACCAAGATGAAATTCCTTTGACCCTAGAACAACGTGTGTCTGAGCTGCGCATAACCCCTTCTATGGATTTTTGTCCGCTGACCTGCCTAGTTTCATTGACTGGCACAAATCAAACCCACATTGTTCAAGGATCAGTTGGTGGTTGGAATCTGCAGATGCAAGTCAAGTTAGGTTATATGTGAATTTTGGATGCACTTTTATGTTTTAGAATCACAGTGCGTCCAGAGATCCAAGTACTTTGATTAAAACTCAAAGACGGCTTCTAGAATCGTTATCACTTCAACCCTAGTTACCTGTGTAAGATGAGGTCACGTGTAACTGCAGAGCATGTTTTCTCAAGACAGGGCTGCACAGAAGGCCAGCTGTGCCTCGTGCCCTTCACCCCCAGTCCTTCAGTTCTTAACGAGGACCCCACAGTGGTAGAAAGAACTGAGCATATAAAAATTAAGGTTCGGGAGAGTTAACATTCTTCTATTATGTAAAAGTGAACATGCCATTAACTTTCCATAAAATAGAATTAAACATATACATAAAGTATATATATATATATATATATATATATATAATTATATATATATAATTATATATATATATATAATTATTTTAGGTGTAGTTCTGAGTTCTCACAAATGTATAGTAATACTATTATCAAAAGATGGAAAATATTTTATCATGTCAAAAACCACTTCCTTTGGTACCCCTTAAAATGAAACACTTCCATTACAAGTTGCCACTCCAAAAAGAAAAGGAAAATATTAAATTCCTATGTCCTTTATAAAAACTTATAGTGACTACTTTCGTTTCCCTTTCTTTCACAACACGTGCTAGAAATAAACATACAAAAATAAAACCTGAAAATAGGAAAATGGGGTACAGGGTCTGCTAGGGATGGCCAAAAAGACTCCCAGGCACTCTTGCAATACAAAGATATTGAAAATTTATCATATATCCTTTTTTACTAAGTTACTGAAAATAATTCCCTCCTTCTACTGCTCACCCGAATTATTTGTTGGGTGACTGCTCTAAACACCCGCAGCTCTCTGTGGTGTTTCCAGTGGGGAGTCACAGGAGACTTCAAAGGACAAACTCAGGGTGGGTGGGAACAATGCAAATGAGCGCAGGTGCTCCCCCAATGGGGGGGGCTCCATAATGTGATGGGGTCTACTCTGTGTCCCTCAGTGTGTACAGCAGCAAAGTGTAAATGCCAAAATACTACACCACTTAAAAATTTAAAAGTAAGTGGAAATCCTCTCAAATGGCGCTAACCACAAAAAGACATCACAGGTATCTGTGGCCCAAATCATTAGCACGTGTCAAGTCCCAGATAACAATGTCTAACATATATTCTATAGATAACTTAGCAATTTCAAAAATGAAGACAAATGATGTCTAGATCTGTGTTTCCTGTTAATCACAGAAATGCAGGACTTTCTGCATTGCTGGGCTCTTACTTCCACACACAAGCAGTTCCTAAGTGTTTAAGATGTGTTACGTGCAAGAAATTTCAAGTGATCAATGACTTCATCCCTCACTGAGGCTCCTATCATCATAGCAGATATATACACACTCCAGCCTCAGTATTAGCAGTTCACATTACTTTTTTTACATTCCCTCACAACTTTTATTTTCATCTTATAAACCAAAGCATTACCATTTGTTAGTCATCTCTCTTCCCCTCCAAAAAATATATGCACCAGGGCTACAGAAACTTGTTTTATGCCCACATCCAAACGCTGCAGTGCCTTGGTTATTTCTGCTAAATTGGGTACAATGACTCTGAAGGGCACAGCAATGAGAAACATTTAAACATTAGCACCAAGAGTATGACTTCTCCCTCCAGAGTCAGCCTGGCAGCTGAGCTTGGGGAAGCCCCAGGGGTGAAGTTGCCAGAAACTAATCTCTTCAAAACTTAAGACACTCACAAAATTCTTGGTATCTGTGTGGCAAAAGCTGTTGAATGCCGACCACCTCAGACCACTGCCAGGCTCCTTGATTAGCTTCTCGGGGAGTTTCTGAAGTGACATGCATCAGTCCTACACTCCTCTGTGATCACCCACAGAGAATGAGCCCTTTGGCCAAATGGCACCGCTCTGAAGATCTGACTGAGCGCTGGCAGCTGCTATGTCACAAAGAAGGAAATATGGAATGCCTACACTGAGCTAAATGACCCCATAAGGCAGCGGCAGCTTTTTGAAAAACCAGCCAAGGCCAGCGACGATGAGGCCACATCCATAAATGAGACCTTCTGCACTGCCCTGGACTCCGGCTGCCCCCAACAGCTGGCTCGCAACCCGGCATGGACAAGTCACTGCTACTCTCAGACTCCAAAAACATCAAGGAAGTACTTGTTTCCTGCCATGAAACTTGAAGACACCAAGGACAATGTAGCAACTGCTGATACACTGGAGAGCACATCAGCAGCCACTTCTGTCTAGGAAATAATTGCAAGTCACGTAACTCAGGCATCTTTGCACTTCGACAAATGGTCAAGGACTCAAGGGAATTCTTTTATGTTGCTGTCCACGTCACTGTATAGCTCAGTCACCAGAGAGAAAAGGAATTTAGAATTCCTCTTTTACTCCCCGTCACCAAAGAAACTGTCTCTTTAAAAAAGTACAGTCTCTAAGTAAAAAAGCCCTAATTTTACAAGTGCTCCTTCCTCCCTTGCCAGGTTTGTTCCCTCACAGTTAATCTAAACTCAGGGGCTTCAGCTGAGTCAGAAAGGTGATACTAAATGCGTTGTACAGCATCCCAAGCAGTGAATTTGTATTTTTTCACTGAGGTGCTCTATGGTAAATGGTGTCTGATACACTGTAGAAAACACACCGATACTTACTAACTAGGAAAGGCGAGGGCCCAGCAGAGGCAGTGGGCTGGGCCCTCCTCGTAAGGCCAGTCTCATCCTGCTGCAAAGAGAAATGGCGCACACCTTCTTCAAGGTGACCATGACACTCCAGGGTATTTATAAGGGGACTTCGTATCCCTACTTCCAAAGGTGGTAAAGGGTATGTTTCCAAATCATAACCAATATTCCCCTCTTCTTACTAATATGACTGACTGGGGCTTCTTACAAATGAGCTTTAGCTCCACCACGTTGCTTTTGCTGCTAGAAAATGATGATGACTGCTAATGGCAGAACAAAGTTCACCTCACAGCAGTCAATACAGAAAAAGGTCTGGCCTCCTCGAAAAGCAGTCAAATCATCTAACGCAAGCCTACATCCCACTAAAAGCCCCTTTAAATGCCCTGACATTATTGTACCTCACAGTCCTTGATGCTTTGTGGTCATTCTTATTAGAATTCATTACACCCCTTTTTGATGAGAGGTGTGATCCTGCAGGTCACAGGCAAAAAAAGAAATAATCTGAGAAAACCATGATTTACATTTTTGGCATTAAGAATAAGTCAGTTTTATGACAGAACTATATCATGAAAAATTAAAATATAAAAATTGCCTGAGGGGAAAAAAAAAACCCTGAAATTACATGCACATGATAATGTTGAATAACACTAATGGGTAATCATTAAATTTAAAAAATTGCAATGTGTAACTGAAAATTCACAATTATAATGAGACATTTTAATTATATACTCAGGAAATAAAAAACAAAATACGTTAGCATTTTATATCGTAAAAAGTATTTCTATGAAGCAACTGCGTGTTAGTTTGAAAAAATAGGCACATGGTTTTAATCACACCTGACTGAAGATGTACTGAGGGGTTCCATGCAGCTACAAGTAACTGTAAACACCCACAGCCTCCTGACAGGAGGGAAGTGCTGACTGTCACGTGGAAGCGCCGGGGCAAGGCAGCCACCGCACACACAGCAGAGAAACACTGTCCTGCGTTGCTTTCCGACGGCACCATTGCAGACAACATGGGCCATTAGGAAAACATACTCACCAGCACTGCTGACAGCAGAAGGTGTTTCCTATACACAAACTTATGCTGATATAACCCAGAGAAGAAGAAAATCAAAGCCTGAATTAGTTCCCCAGTGGACACAAGAAGGCTTGCAGAAAAATCCAAACTCTGATGGATCTTTGATATGCAATGTGTGAAAACATCCATGAAAACCTACACTTAAAAAAATGGAAATCAAACAAAATGGTGGTGGCTGCAAGGATACTCTTGACTGGAAGTGCAAAGAATCAAAAAAAAAAGAGGTAGAAGATGGTGTCTCCAAACCCCTCAAGTACCTCTCCCGGTGTGGTGGCTGTACAATCTAACTAATGCCTCCTTCCCTTCTGCCTTCCAAATCTCACACTGGGGGCTATTGGTAACTCCTAATATGGGACCACAAAGGGTATAAGATTCTGAAAACTCAAGTTTCTAACACTATCCACAGAGGTAATGTTTTCAACTCTATTTTTTTATTATAGATCTCTCTTCTTAAACAAAAATCTATTCACCAAATGCAAGTTACAAGAAAAACATGAGCAAAGGCTGAAATATAAAAATAATTCACATGAAACTAAAATCTTTCATAAAATTGACATACTTAAAAATTTCTTCCAAGTGTTTATTAGAATGGAAAATGGAAAAAGTATCTAATACCTATCACTCCACGAAAGGTGTTTTGTTAATATGAAAGTGAGGATATATATAATGGAACAGAAATACCCAGAACTGTCACAAAACCAGTGGGAAAATCCCAAAAAATACTAAATTGCCATTTTCAATGGCCCCTTAACATGAAACAAATAAAACATCATAAAAATTAAACCTAATTGCATATTAGAAATAAACTTGAATTCATCCATGGACCTAACAGGTTTCAAAATGTAAAGAGACAATATTAACTGATGATGAAAACTTATTGCCTATTAATGTTATATAACTATTGAAAGACAAATTGCAAAATAACTTCACCTCAATATTCATTTCTACAATAACTGATGCTTAAACAATGAGTTTGAAATGCATAGGTCCACTTTTATGCAGAATGTAAACTGTGGTCCTGCACAGTTTCAAACTTGGGCTATTCAAGAGTCAACTGTATTTTTGATATTCAGTTTAGTGTTCATTTATGCAGAAAGCTGGCTTAGGTTATACAGAAATTTTCAACTGTGTAGAAAATAGTAGTTTCCTCTAACTCCTGAGTTTTTCAGGATTTACTGTAGTAAAAATTTCATGTGCCATTATGCACTTAAAGAAACCTGGTGAACACAACTTATTTACTATTTTAATAACAACTCTTTAATCTTGAAAGTTTTGTAGAATAGCCCTGGCCAAATTGCTCAGTTGGTTAGAGCATCGTCCTGATACACTAGGGTTGTGGGTTCGATCCCCAGTCAGGGCACACACACACAGAGTAACCAATGAATGAATACTCTCCCCCTAGTTGTCTCTAAAATCAATTTTAAAAATATTTTTTTAACAATAAAGTTTTCTAGAACACGGTAACTAAATTAATTTACATCAATCCTTTTTATGTTTCCATTTTTTAAATTTATTTTCAGTGGTTTTACAAGTAAGGATGTGGGCTAACTAAAGTTTCCCCCACTATTTGCATTCAAGAGGTTTTATCCAGTGAGTCCTTTCATGCCTTCGGAAGGAATAGGGATGACTGAAGTCTTTCCCACATTCTTCACATTTATATGGTTTTTCTGTAGTATGCACTCTCATCGTGTGTATTCGAAAAATTTTGTTACAAATGAAGGCTTTTCCACATTCCTTACATTCATAGGGTTTTTCTCCAGTATGAGTCCTTTCGTGTCTTTGTAAGGAACTGTGATCTCTGTAGGCTTTTCCACACTGTTTACATTCATAGGGTTTCTCTCCAGTGTGAGTTCTTTCATGTCTTTGATACAAACTAAGGCAAGTGAATGCTTTCCCACATTCCTTGCATTGATAAGGTGTATTTCCAGTGTGCATTTTCATGTGTCTTTGAATGGTGGTGCGACAAATGAAGGCTTTACCACAATGTTTACATTCATAGGGTTTCTCTCCCGTGTGAGTCCTTTCATGTGTTTGTAAGGAACGATAATATCTGAAGGCTTTCCCACACTCCTTACATTTATAGGGTTTTTCTGTAGTGTGGGTTCTTTCATGTATTCGAAGATTACTAGGTGTGCTGAATACCTTACTACATTTTTCACATTCATAGGGTTTCTCTCCAGTGTGAGATTTTTTGTGTATTTTTAAGAAACTGTTGCATCTGAATGCATTTCCACATTCCTTACATTCATAGGGTTTCTCTCCTGTGTGTATCCTTTCATGTATTTGTAAGGAACTATAGTATCTCAAGGCCTTTCCACACTGCTTACATTCATAGGGTTTCTCTCCAGTGTGAGTCCTTTCATGTGTTTGTAAGGAACTATAAAATCTGAAAGCTTTTCCACATTCCTTACATTCATAAGGTTTCTCCGCATTGTGAATTCTTTCATGTTTTCGAAGACAACTGGGAGCACTGAATGATTTATTACATTTTTTACACTCATATGGTTTCTCTCCAGTGTGAGACCTTTCATGTGTTTGTAAGGAACTGTAATATCTGAAGGCTTTTCCACATTCCTTACATTCATAGGGTTTCTCTCCTGTGTGAGTCATTTCGTGGGGTTGTAACGAACTATATGACCTGAAGGCCTTTCCACACTCTTTACATTCATAGGGTTTCTCTTCAGTGTGAGTTCTTTCATGTATTTGAAGATGACTGGGATACCTGAATGCTTTACTACATTTTTTACATTTATAGGGTTTCTCTCCCGGATGATTTCTTTCATGTCTTTGAAAACTTTTATAATATCGGAAGACTTTCCCACAGAGTTTACACTGATAGGGCTTCTCTCCAGTGTGGGCTCTCTCACATGTTTGAAGAGAAGTTGAAGAACTAAAGGTTTTCGCACACACCTTACATCTATAAGGAGCATCTGCAGTGCATGTGATCATGTGTCTTTCAGGGCTTTTGAGCCACATAAAGGCTTTTCCACATTCCTCACATTTATGCAATTCTTCTCCACTGTGATGTCTTTCATGTTTTTCAAAAAACTGAGTGTAAGTGAAAACTTTCCCACATACAGTACATTTACGTGGCTTCTCTCCATATTTCTGATACCCAGATGGCCTGTGACGTGTGATGTCCCCATTATGGGATGACTGATGCATGAAGACTTGCCCACACACACTGTATTCCCAGGGTTTTCCTGCAGGAAGGGTTTTCTTCAGACTGAGACTTGGAATAAGGCTGAAGTTTTGTCCACACTGGCTACCCTTCCTCCCTTTGCAGAGTCTCTCTACCATTTGACTCCTGTAAAAAACAAGAAGCACACGATTAATTTCTTTGTTAATATTTTATGTTTATTAGTAGAATATCTGAACTACCTTTTTATGATTTACTGCAAAAGATAGGTTTACTCTCTTATCCAATTGTTGGGCACTGAACACACTAAAAGCTCTGGAAGACAACTTCAGCCTTGCTATTATCAAAACAGCGACTGTCATGTATAGACTTCATTAATGCTATTTCCATGTAAACCACTTCACAAACACTGGACATCTTTGTCATATAGATAAAAGTAATGTGGTGGAAAGGTTTTGAGAAGTAGTTAATTTAAGGCAGGGTAGTTTGGGTTGATTCTTTTAAAAATTTCATAGCATAACATGTTTCTCACCTGAGACACAGCTCTCTATTATGAGTGTGACTCACCTACATTTTCTCTCCTGGTTTTTGCACTGATCTTCAATGTCATGATCTCCCCTTTTTTTCCCTAAAATGCAGACCAAGAAATATGATTCCAAAGTATTAGAAATTATAGAAAAACTATCATATTCTAGTTCTATGATGAGCTGTGACTATATCTAGTTTATTTACCAGTGTCCTCTATTCCTACATTACAAGTTAGCACAATATTGTTAGGTAAGAAACACCTGTCCTTCAGGTGAGGAAGTGAAGGTAACTTGTCATCCTTACCTATGGAGGCCAGGTTCCTGAAGGTTTCCTGCATCACATCTCTATAGAGTTTCTTCTGCAAAGAATCCAGTAAAGCCCACTCCTCCAGACTGAAGTTCACAGCCACATCCTCAAATGTCACTGAGTCCTAAAATACCACCAATATGGGTACAGTACAATTTATGAGACAGATAGCACTGGGCATCTAGACTCCATTTACTGGCAGGTTACATATGATTCTCTCATCTGCAAACATTTAATCTATGACTTGATCATTAAAAACTTACTCTCTGTCCACAATTACTTCCTTATAAATTTGACACCATCATGAACACATGGAAATTATATACACGTTTTTACTGTGATGACATTATATTTTATGTATTTCCTCTACTGGCAGGATCAGAGCATGTTGGGAATGGAAAGAAGTGCTACAGAAATGAGAAAGATACTGGGGTGGGAAAAGCAGGTTTACAGTTATGAGTACACGGAACATAGAGTTAATAAAGCTATTGCAATCATCATGACCTGTACGTCTTTTTCCATACAAATAACTGTAAACCTACTTTTGCCAACCCTGTATTATCATTTGTAAGATGATCAATTCCTTGTTAAAAAAAGTTTTTAATCTTTTTTTCTATTACCATCTACATGATGCAGAGGGTTATTAGATCTGCACAAGGTTACAGTAAACACATACATACTGAATATTAAAAGCCTTTTGTTCTATTGCCATCACCAAACATGAGTCCAGAAGGCCTCTGACAAGGCCAGTTTTAGCAAGGTCCAGGAAGCCACATCATCTTAACAGTCTCCAGGACATTAAAAGTCATCATCTGCAGTGGTCTGAATAATATTCATACAGACCAGCACTGCTTTTTTCTTATAAAATACTGATTACAGACTCAGCTCTTCCTTTCTTTCTCTGTCCACTATGATTGCCTGGAAAGTTATGGTCTGGTGCCACTTATCTATGGGGATACATTCTGAGATATGTATTGTTTGAACAATTTCATCTTTGTGGGAACACACAAAATGTACAAACCTAGGTGTATGGTCTACCAAACACCTAGGCTATGTGATGCAGCAGATTGTTCTTAGGCTACAAACCTGTACAGCATGCTGCTATACTGAATACCATAGGCAATTGTAACACAAGGGTATTATTTGTGTGCCTAGGCAATGCTTTCCCTTATTCTGTCATTTCCAAACTCCCCTGTGGAGTAAAGGAGCATGACAGCTTCGCCCCTGAGCATAGGATCCCTCAGCGGATGACAGCACACACTATCTGCAAAGTGTGACAGGGTTTATTACATCCACAGTTGAGGTCTTGGGGAAGTAAGGCAAGCCCCTCAGGAAAGGATAAGATTCTTTAGCAAACGTGCATGGACTTGTTGTTTTATGAGGTTAGGTGATGGGTGGGGTGAGAGCTTACACACACGGGCAGGGGCTTGCGTGGATTCAATCTCTTGCTACAGCAAAGGAGAAAGCCCTCAGGCTTTCCCATCACCTCCTACAGATAGTGCACAAGGGGAAGAGGAAAGGTGGGGCTTTAAAGCTGTCAGTAGTCAATGATGAAAAAGTGCGAGTCAGAGACTTCCAGTGTCTGGCCTGGCACTGAAGTATCTTAGAAGCTGTTATTTCCAACTTTACAATAAAAAAACAAAAAAACTTGAACTTCTCTTTTTAAATCCATCAGATAATTTAAATCAGGACTCATTGTCCCCAGTATTAGAAAAAATAAAATAAACACAATACTTTGAAATATGCCCCAAATATTATGTTTTTAACATTACCCTGTACTAAAATATATATATACATATATAATTTAAGTCTAACACAAAGAAAAAATACCTATAAACCTTAAGTACTTTCTTTAAACAGAAAACTTAAATCCATGTCACAGGAGTAAAGAAAAAGACAGATAAGAAACAGAAGAAACCTGTGAAGTAACAATCAGTGAGACTGTCCTAAAAATAATGATAAATAACACACTAAAAATTAAAACAAAAGTGTACAACTAATTATATCACATTCAATGTAGACAAAAAACAAAGACAAATAATATATTGAAACAAAGATTAGAATTAAATTATAGATCCTATTGGAAATCATGCAACGAAAAGAGTATAAAATTTAAAGTTTTAAGAGAAAAACACTACTCTCCTATGTCAATCAAAATTATCCTTCAAAACATAAAAAATAAAACTTTCTTAGATAAAAACAAGAAAATGTGTCATGACTACACATATTTTGAATGAAACATTCAAAAATTCAGTGGAAGAATGTAAATGTTGAAGGTGGCAAATTAGAAAATAAATAAATGGAGGTAAAATATCTTCTGTGTTTCTTACCATAATTAATATAACAGTTGCCATTTTGTTTAAAATAACATAACCAGCAATGTATTTGACAATTATATGCTAAGAAATATGTGCAATAAGTAACAGTAGTGTGGAAAAAAAAAACAGCAGGGAGAGCTTTGAATAGAGTGGTCTGAGGCACCTACATAGTCAGCAAAGCAGTACCCTGTGACTTGACAGAAAAGGTGAGTGAGTTGTAAACTTTTATCTTCAAATCTCAATGGCAAGCACCAAAAAAGTTTTAAAATATGTGTAATTGATTGCTACAGTGTAGAAAATAAAAGTATGAGGGGGAAAATGCTCAATTAAAGACAAAGAAGGCAGAAAAGGAGGGAGACAACAAAACTAAATAAGGACAACAAATAGAAACAGTGAAACTAGTCATCTGCACACACCCAGGCCCAGCAGAGGGAGCCACCTGATGTGGATTCTGACAGCTCTAAACAGGTTGCCCAGGGCCAGTCACAGGCAGGGTTCCACTTAGGGCTGCACCAGAGTCTTCCAGATCTACCTAATACATAGAAACAAACACAGAGAGGCAGCCAAAATGAGAAAACAAAGAAACAGTCCCCAAAGAATGAACAAGAGAATTTTCCAGAAGAAGAATTAAATGAAATAGAGGCAAGCAATCCATCAAATACTTTAGAGTAATGATTATAAAGATACTTAACAGCACAAAATAAAGACATAGGAACCATAAAAAAGGACCAGTCAGAAATAAAGAACACAATATCTGAAATAAAATATTACACTGGAAGGAATAAACAGGTTAGATGAAGGAGATGATCACATCAGTGATTTGGAAGACAACGTAGGAAAAAAAAAAAACCATGCAGAGAAGCAAAACAGAAAAAAGAATTTTAAAAATGAGGAGAATTTAAGAAACCTCTGGGACAACTTGAAGCGTAACAATATCCACATCATGGGAATACAAGGAAAAGGGAGTGAGAAAGGGATCAGGAACCCATCTGAAGAAATAATGACTGAAAAGTTCCCTAATCTGGTAAAGGAAAAAGACACAAGTCCAGGAAGCTCACAGAGTCCCAAACAAGTTGGAACCAAAGAGGCCTATTCCCAGACACATAAAGTGGCAAGGTTTAAAGACAAGGAAAGAATCCTAAAAGCTGCAAGTGAAAGGCAGGAAGTTATCTACAAGGGAACACCAATTAGACTGTCATCTGATTTCGCAACAGAAACATTTCAGGACAGAAGCGAGTGGCATGAAACATTCAAGAGATGAAAAGCAGGAAGGACCTACAACCAAGGCTACTTTACCCAGCAAAGCTATCATTTAAAATTGAAGGAGAAATAAGGAGCTTCCCAGACAAGAAAAAGCTAAAGGAATACGTTAACACCGAACCAGTACTGAAATAAATGTTAAAGAGCTTGCTTTAAGAAAAAAAAATGAGAGGAAAACAATCTAACAATAAAATGGCACTAAATACACATCTATCAATAATCACCTTAAATGTAAGTGGTTTAAATGTTCCAACCAAAAGACACAAGGTAGCTGAATGGGTAAGAAAACAAGACCCATATATATGCTGTGTCCAAGAGACCCACCTGAGATCAAAAGATATACCATATATTTAGGACTATAAGGCGCACTAGACCATAAGACGCACCTAGGTTTTAGAGGAGAAAAATAGGAAAAAAATTGTGAAGCAAAAACTGTGGTAAAATATTTAATGACATAAATAACACAATATTTCACCAACGTACATGTAAACTACATTTACTAGCCAGGTAAGTTACATTCAGGCTATAAGACGCACCCCCATTTTCCTCCCAAATTTGGGGGGTGCGTCTCACAGTCTGAAAAATGCAGTGCACAGAAGAGGCATGGGAAATGTATCTGAAGAAATGATGGCCAAAAAATTCCCTAACTTGGCGAAGGAAACGGACATCCAAGTCAGAGAGCACATAGGGTTCCAAACAAGATGAATTCAAAAAAACCCCAAAAACACATAATTAAAATGCTAAAAGATAAAGAAAGAATCTTAAAATGTAACAAGAGAAAAAACAGTTTTGTACAAGGGTGCTCCCATAAGACTAAGAGTTGATTTTTCAACAAAAACTTTGCAGGCCAGAAGAGAATGATGTAATATAATCAAAGTAATAAAAGGGAAACCTACAACAAACAATACTCTACCCAGCAAGATTATTATTCAGATTAAAAGAAATAAAATTTCCCAGACAAGCAAAAACTGATGGAGTTCATCACCACTAAATCAGCACCAAAAGATATGCTAAATGGACTTCTATAAGCAAAAAATAAAAGAGCAGAACTAAAAATAAGATTTTAAAAACTCAATGGTAAAGGCAAGCATTTAGTAAAAGTGGTAAATAAAGTAATTATAAAGCTAGTATGAAAGTTAAGAGACAACAGTAGTAAAATCATATGTATCTGGAATAAATTAAGGTATATACACAAAAATGTGAAATATAATGTCAAAAACATAAAGTATGTGGGAAGTGGGAAATGAGTATAAAATGTAGTGTTTTTAGAATATTTTGAACTTAAGCAACTATTACCTTACAAGAGACTACTATAAACATAGGATACGAGGGTCATGGTAACCACAAACCAAAAATCTGTAACAGGTTCACACACACATAAAAAGAGAAAGGCATCCAGACATAACACTAATGAAAGTCATCAATGCACAAGGAGAAAAAGGCAAGAGAAGGAGAAAGGAATAGAGAATTACAAAAACAATTAGAAAGAATTAATAAAATGGCAATTAAGTACATATCCATCAAAAATTACTTTAAATATGAATTCTCCAATTCAGTAAAATGAATAATAAAAATAAGAGCCACACATATCTGCTTACAAAGAATTATTTTAGATCTACAGACATACACAAACTGAAGTGGAAGAGAAGAAAAAAGATATTTCAGCCCTGAGCTGCAAAGGGTGTGTTCACAGGTGATCAGGCCTGAGAATACGTAAAATCCTGTGAATCCTGCTTTGCTAAGAATGCTCTCAATTAAATGATAAGGGTCCAAGCAAGAAGTGAGTTTGTTCCTCAGTTTTATGGCTCTTTAGCTATCTGATCCTGACTCAAAAAAGGCCCTCAGAGTTCTTTGTATGTTATCTATTGTTTGATCCTTACTGCCTAACAATGATTAATAAGCTTTACCTGTATTCCTGTGCAAAACAAACCCAATAAAAGCCCATTGAGGAAAAGGCTCTCGGCCCTTCTCCTTTGAGAGATCGGCCACCTTTCTTCCCCAAGCAGATCATGTCTTGGTAGACTTATTCTCATCTGTGGCAGCCGGGGTGGGGGGGTGGGGGGATGTGGGCAGAGCCCCCTCACAATCATTATTTTAAATTAAATTTTACTTTAAAAAATTAATTTACTTTACTATACAGAATACCACTCTAAGATGTAATCTATTAAACACTAAAAAATGTAAAATTGCAGACCATCAAGAGTTCCCAAATCCCCTTCTGATAAAAAGGACAAGGGTATTATAATAGTTTGAATAACATTATATATAATATAATATAGTACATTAGGGTTTGCAATAAAGCCCTGAAATAAACTAGAAAATTCAAAGATGTCCATAAATTTTAAGTTATTTTTTATATCAATGAAAATAAAAATTCAACTGCTTTTATCCTCACACCCATTAAAATAGAAATTCATCTGCCTAAGGAATAGCATAGACTTTTCAAGGTCAAAGTTCTCTAGAGTCATGGACATACAAAAACTGACCTAAAAAATGGAAAAATCACCTGAGACTTAAAAACACCCATCTCCCATCCTCAGGTTCCCTTCCATAATTAAACCTAATTCTATTTGGTTCCCCGAGTTTCTTGTCTTATTCACACAGTATCTCCCAAATTATATTTTAAAAGCCCAGATGCTAATGAAAACTAGAATCAAAGAGCTGCAATATTTAAGGGAGAAAGGAATCCAATGAAATGAAACAGCAATACGGGAATCAAGACAGATGAGCAACTTCTTCCCTATAGTTCAGAAGGAAATCACACATAGAAAGTTGAGTATGTTTTCACTAATGGTCTAGACACCCCCTGCTGAGATTAAAACCCGGGGATGGGTCAGATTAAAACCCAGGGGAAGGAGGGGGGGGACACCTGAGCAGCTCAGGAGTGAACTGTGGGAGCACCTACAGCACAGGTGGCAAACACAAGGCCCACAGGCCAAATCTGGCCCTCCACTTTGTTTCTACTGGGCACCAACACAGAGCTCTCACTTAACTGTTGAGGAGTAGTTACATTTATAGTCCTAAAATTACATTTGGCCCTTTGAGGGCAACCGTAAGGCTGATGTGGGCCCCCAGTGAAAATGAGTTTGACATCCCTGTCCTACAGTCTCCTCTCCCGTAGGCATGAAAGAGCTCCCTTCCCTTCCCCCACCACCCTTTCCTTCTTGCAAGTGAGAGAACTCTCAGCCTGACTCAGCTTAACTTCTGATCCAAACGAATTCCCCAATTCATAAACCCTTTCTCAAGGACACAAAAACACCTGACCTTCACAGACTTGCTCAATGTACACAAATTATACTCCGAATGCAAACCTCAACATGAAATGTAGAAATGTCTAGGCCCAAACATCAACAACCACAGAAAGGAGGGCATCCGCACCCACCTCCACCCAAGGCCCTGCACTGCTTCCCCACTTCCAGGGCAAGGAAGCTTTTCTCAGAAATCTACTCCAACAATTCTGCTCTGCAAGGCTAAGCCTTGGAATTGGATTTTAAAACACTCCCAAAACAAACAAATCTCAGAAACTTATTACACATGCTCAGAAAGAGTGAGAGAAAAATTCTAGAAATGGAATGTAATTCTGGATTTTTTTCTTCTGAATTCTCTTTTTGCATGTTTGGAGGTCTTTTATACATCTTTAAGTTCTATTGATTAAAATACATTTTACCCTTATTAAAAACTGAGGCTTAAATAAGTCAATAAGTGTTTTCAAAGTAACAGACCCAGGGAAGGGGCGGTGCTGACAGGAGAGAACACCCAGGAAAGTTTCCAAAGAGGAACCTCCACCCAAAGGACTTCCCAGAGGATGTTTGCGCCCAGGGAAGCTCCTGAGGGAGAGGAACAGGGATTCATGTGTCTTCCTGATGGTTACTCTCGGCATTCCTCTCATACAAAATATCCATACAAATATTAAACTCTAAAAAAGGGCATCCCATTGTCCCGTACAAAAATTAAGTAAGCAATTAAAATATTGAGTCTGAAACGCAACCCGGAGAACAAATAGTTGATAATGATGCTGTAATTCAGGAACGAACGGATGGCTTTGGGAACTCGAGAACTGATCTGGAAATCTGAGGATTTATTGCAAGTTTTAGTAAAAGGCAATCTGGGCGAACGAGGTCGTGGATTTGAGACCCTGCTTCCCAAACATTTAGAAAACTCATAAAAAGACGGCTCCCCCTGGGGAGAAAGACGGGACTGGGGACCCTACGGTCCACAGCTCCTCCCCGCACAAGCCCCGCAACCCAGTCACGATTTCCCCAGGTGATCCTTCCCGCGGCCACTGCACCATCTGGGGAGACGTGGGGCTGTGGGCGCAGAGCTGCCCAGAGACG
Organism: Phyllostomus discolor; assembly: GCF_004126475.2. Classification (NCBI taxonomy): domain Eukaryota; kingdom Metazoa; phylum Chordata; class Mammalia; order Chiroptera; family Phyllostomidae; genus Phyllostomus; species Phyllostomus discolor. The sequence goes on along the minus strand of NC_040910.2, from coordinate 43,969,925 downwards.
CTGCGGAGGCGAAGTCGCCGCACAGAGACTGCACGGAACCTCCACGTCCCGGTACCCGGCCCAGCCCCCTTGCTGTGTGGCTGGAGGGGGTTGAGGCCCAGGGGAGCCCCCAGCAGACTCCGTCCGCAGACTCCAGACTCGACCAGGGGTAGGCCAGTCCTACCACAGCCGGTTCTAGCCGGTTCCAGCCAGTTCCAAGCAGGCGCTCCACCAGGTCTCCGCACCCGGCCCGCACACTCACCATTTCTAGGTTTCCTGGGTTTACCTGAGTCCCGCCCAAACTTCCACTACCCGTGCAGATCACGATGCCATACAGCCTACAACAGTAACCAGGGCCCGTTAAGTAAAAGCGAAGTGCATTCCCGAGCCTGCCCTGAAGGTAGTGGAGAAGTCCACGCCCATGCGATGCCTCACCCCACCCACCTGCCTCAGCGGCCCCCTGATTGGACAGTTGCTGATGGCGTTCTCCCTGAATGACAGCCCTCTGCAAGACCCTAGACTCAGACTTTAAACAGAACTTTTATTTGACATTGAGCTGACTGTATTTGCCCGGCTCTTTGGAAACACGTGGGCACAGGTGTGCACAGGGAATTCCTCATTCAGTTTCCGAATGGTGCAAGTAAGAATAGAACATAAGGATGGGAGCCAGGCCGGGCCACACTGGAACAAGAGGGTTTATGTCCTCTGCAGATCAAGGGCTTGGTGCAAGGCTGTCAAGCCATCCATGGCACTGAGACTCGTTAGAAACACCGACACTTAATATGGTCTAATGATCTATAATAACGAGTTTGGCTCCGTTTCAATCTTTGATGCTTCCCAGCAATCTCTTCCTCACCTCCAGTCAGTTCTGCCTCCGAGCACTTGGCTCTGGTGGGAAGTTGGAACCCTGGGTCCCTAGCGTGGGTGCTCGGACGCTCCTCAGTCTCCCCACGGGTGCGGCATGTGTTCATTACATTCTCTGGTGTACATTTTACGCTGGAAGGAAACTTAAGTTTTTCCTGGGTCCCTAGAGAACTCCAACATGTAAATGACTATAATATCCCTAAGACAATTAATTCCCACTTTCACTGATAGTAGAAAAGAATAAATCACTTATTTAAACTAGGTTACATACGGAAACTTTCTCCTCCCCCCTCCTCTGCTTACTGAGGTGAAACTGACAGCAGAATTGTCTGTATTAAATACTGCGGCATGATTGATTTTGATATGCATATACTATCTATGTACTTGTAAATTTGCTAAGTGTGGATTAATCTTTCTCACCACACATGCACACAAGTAACTATTGTGTAGTGATGAATGTTTCAATCTGGAAATACTGATATGCCTAAATGATGGGGACTGTGAGATTTTTAATCCATTTAGTTATTTATTATTTATTTATTTGAACAGCTTTATGGATATATAATGCACATAGTATACAGTAAAACCCCACATAAAATGTACATACAACAGTTTTAGTATATTCCCAGGTGTGTACAGTCATCCCCACAGTCAATTTTTCAACATTTGTCGTGTCTAAAACAAACTCCTCTACACTTTGCTATCACTCCCAACGTTCCCCTCTTCCTCCAGCAATTCCTAGCCTTAAGAATCCCTTAATCTAATGTCTGTCTCTATGTGCGACTTTGGGCTCTCACATGCGTGGAATTATATACTACATGATGTTGCGATTACTTCATTCATTCAGCATAATTTTTTGCAAGGGACAACTGTGTTGTAGCATGTATATACATCATTTGTTTTATGGCCAAATAATATTTCATTGTTTGGATAAAATGCTTTTGTTTATCTTCCATCTGTAACAGACATTTCGGTTTGTTTTCACTTTTGTGGGATGCAGCAAGACAGTGCGTAGAGGGAAATACATCGAAGGCATGCAACTTGAAAAAAAAATCTGAATCAATGATGTAAGCCTCTATCTTATGAAACTGAAAAAAAAGGAGTGCAAATTAAACTCAAAGCAAGAACAAGAAAAGAAGTAATAAAATTTAGAAAATAAATCAATAAAAGTACTGAAAAACGATTGAGAAAAATCAGTACAACCAAAAACTAGTTATTTGAAAAGATTAAGGAAATTGAGAAACATCTATACAAGCTGAGAATAAAAGAGAAAAGACAGAAATTGTTCCTATCAGAAATGAAAGAGGAGAAAATGAAAATGTAAGGGCATTTAGCAAAACCCCAAATTCACTGATGATAGCAAACTAGAAAGAGGGAAACTTCCTCATCTGGGTAAAGAACCTCTACAAGAAACCTGCAGTTAACATCATACTTAATGGTGAGAAACTAGATGCTTTCCTGCTAAGATAAGGAAGAAGACAATTTTGTCCCCTCTCACCAGTCCTCGTTAACACTGTCCTGGAAGTCTAAGGAAAGTTTTGGAAAGGACAAAACTATGAGACAGTGAAAGATCTGTGGTTTCCAGGGACTTGGGAGTGAAAGGGAGAAATTAATAAGTAAGTGGAGCACAGAAGATTTTTAGGGCAGTAAAAGTGTTTTATATGATAAGGAAAAGATGGACACACCTCATTTTACATTGCCAAAGCCCAGAGACTACAAAACATGAAAAGATCAAAACTAATATAAGTGTCCTGGTGAGGCCACCTTAGTTTAGCATGCAGAGACAGGCATTACCTTGATTTACACTGCCGGTAACTGTGAGGCAAAACAGTCCCAGAATTCTTTTATCACAAAAGGGCAACTTAATCATCCAAGAGTCTGTAAAGCCAATTCTGGTCAGTGCTAAGATGACTGCCTGCTGTTTGGTCAGTGGTGTGGACCCTTGAGTCCCATCCTTTAAAAGGATGTTCCAGTTAAAGGATAAAAGTAGTAACTGCCTGAGCTTCATCATGCCCGGATGAGGCGATGTCATCCCTGAAGGCTATGAACTCATTTCCTTTAACCCGGGGAATCCTAAGGTGCTCCCCAGGAAGCCTAGAGGTCTGGGAAAGGGGTGACCTCCTTTAGCACCTGGCAAGGGACTGAGAAGAGGGGGGGCCACCCCCTCCTGGTAGGATATGCCAGAGGTGCCAGGTTTAGCTATGTCTTGTCTCAAGGGGTCTCAATAGCAGAGTTCTTGGGGCACTGTTTACAGGTCCCAGGGCATAATGAGTAGCTTCCTAAGGGGTCACAGGTTCAAGACCACTTTTAGGATAGCTCTACAAGCAGTGACAAATGTGTTCTAATGGCATACAGTTGAGGCCTCGGACAGTTTCTTGCATCAGAAGCCTATGGACAACGTAAGGCCATCGTGAGCAACTGAGGAGGCACAGCAGGTGGTCACTGAAGGTTCTGCTGTGGAACAAGTGTCTGAGGGCACTATGGGAGTGCCCATCGTATGGCAATCTGAGTCCAGAGCCTTTTGGTTTTGCTGCAGGGGTACCTACTGTTCAAGGGGGGCCAGTTTGCAAGAAACAGCATAAACGGACCCAAGTGCAACGTGTAAATGGACTATGTTTCCTCCAGAGCACCACAATTATCTAGACAATGTTGTGGGCACTAAGAAGGGCAATAGCTGTTTCTTTACTGCATAAGGATGGAACAAGACCCAGATTACTGAATACGTTTTAGGAATTTAAACACAGGGCCAGGGCCTCACCTGGTATACACAGCAATGGCCTCTCCTTCTTATGAGTGACTTTTGTCAATATTTTTATGTCCTGAATACCCTCAGAGGAGGATGTCATTAGTGCAATGTCATACCTGTGCCCCCGGAGCAGAGTGGATGCGGTTCAGACCCTGCCTGCAGAGACCATGTGTGTTGGCAGTGATGCTGAGGTCCTGAAGGTAACCAGGTAAAGGTGGATCACTTTCTTTCAGAGGTGAAGGCCAATGGCAGCGAAGAGGCTGCTGTTATAGGTACAAGCAAAACAGACACAGTCAAATCTGTGATGGCAGGATATGGACCAGTTACTGAGTGAATGGAGGCAGTAACTTCCATAACACTGGGGACTGAGAATAAGGGCTTCTTTGGTGCCAACACAACCTTAGTCCAGTGTGAGCTGCTGTCATTTGTTCTCACAGGTTGAAGATCAGCCAAATTCAGCTATTATGAGGAGAAGCAGTGGGGATAATCTCTTCTTTATCAAGTAGATGTTATTTGATGGTTTTCAATCCTTCAAGTCCCTGTTCAATTCACATTGGGTCATATGAAGTAACTCAAAATTTAGTTTTATAACTCATTAGTTCAGCCCATTGCCGCTCTGTGTGGGGTGTTTTAAAACAATGGGTACTATGACCATGAGGAATGTATGTAAGACCATAGTTCTCACAGGTCATGTAACACATCTCCCATTTCTCCCCTGGACTATGTTCAGTAACTCCTCCAAAGTTTCCAGAGGTATCTCGCTTGAATTTAGTGGGATCCCAGGTACACGCAATCTGAGTCCCAGTATTGATTATTTGCATTAAGGATTGCCAATTAGTGCATTATATTGGGTGATAAAATCAATTCAGGATCTATGCAGCAGAAGCCCCAAAGCCAAATAATTTCATTACATATTTGTTCTTTTTAAATATTTTAAATTTATTTTCCTTTTATTTCCTTTTTTGTTGGTGGTGGTGTATAAGTTCATTGAGTATTTTTTGTATTGCCAATTAGGTCAAACTGTGGACCTCTGTTTCAGCATTTTCTTCTTTTGTTCTCTCCTTGCTGTCTTTCCCTGTTTCATTGGGCGGGGGAGCAGTGCACTAGATATATTTTGGGGAAAGGGTTATCCTGTACATATATTTTTTGTAAATTATGTAATTTATAAATAAATACCCTGATATTTATTAATTTTTTTCTCTAGAGAGCCACGAAACAGTGGTCTCAGGATTGGGGTCCTTCCCATCAACAAATCAGTGCTTTATAAAGTTCAGGGACTCTGGGTTTAAGTTGAACTTGAACTAACCCCTTGGCTGCTCTACAGTGAGGCCATGGTTCTTGTCCTTGTATCCCGGAGGGCCAGGATCTGTGTTGCACTAGATGCAGGGGCAGCGGCAGCAGAGGTTCTTAAGGGTCCTGGGGAGCCCTCTGGAATTAGAAGTGTGGGTTCAGTGGGGCCTCTAATATCAGCCTTTCTGCCATGTTGTTGTTCTTCCTTTTTAAATACCTGCTCTTTCAGGAGCTACCACCCAATGGGCTCACCTTCCTCTCCCACTGATATGATCCCACTATGTTGGGGTGAACCCAGCCTCTACTTTACTCTAGCACACAGATAAAATCCTATCACAGACATCACCCAGGACCACTTTAAGGAGGGCCCCAATCCCACGCTCCTGCTCCAAATGCTTACAATTCCCGAAACTGCCCACTCTGGTCGGCAACAGGACCGAGGTGTAGCAGGCACAGGCAACACCTCCCAGGCAGCACGCTCACAGCACCACTCCCCAGCCCCCGTCAGCCCCAGCACAGGCTGCTGCCAGGAGCAGAGCAGGTGAGCAAGTCTAGCAAGAGAAGACCATCCCCGTGGTAGTCCATGCCTTAACATGCTGATCATAGCACCACCAGTTATTATGGTCACCCACAGAGGTGTGCATTCCCAGGTTAAAAAATGATGCTGGTATGCCCCCTCCCCACCACCACCACCACCAACCACACAGACACACACACACACACACACACACACACACGGAAGGTTTGAAAAGGCTTATGACAATAATTGAGGTCTCAGGGCAGCCTTTCAAGCAGCTCTAAATTACTTCAAAGAGCAAGGAAAGGAGCCTGGCCTGAGTGTCCAATGGAATTGGGTGACTTGTGTGATTTGAATCTCCTGCTATCTCCAGGGGAAAGCACACCCAGACTTTCTCATTAGCTTTTCCAGGTGGGACTCCAAGGGGAAGAGGAGGGCGTGAGGCTGCAGTGGTGAGCTGTCCAATGTCCAAAAAGTTAGGAGCTGATTGCTCCTTGCAAGGAAAGTGGTAGGTAAGAAAAATATGCATAGTCAATTGCTTCTTTTTATATAAAAAAACAATAATGGAATGTTCAAGAAGTTCGGCACTGGTTATTGTGGATGGCTGAAGCAAGAGCCCTGTAAAGGACCAGGATATTCCTGCAGTGAGTATACTTGAAACTTTATCTTATGGATTTTTGCCAACGTTTTCATGAATTGTTCTTTAAAGTAAACTTGAGTAATCAATCAAGTAGACCTCAAACAAGACCAGAATCCAGAAGGCCTGTAGGGGGCGCTCTCGAACCCTGCATAGATTGAGAAGTTCGACAGGAAGCATTGTTTCTAATACTCCTGGCTTCCTTTTCCCTTTTATAAAAGTAGCCTCTCCATTGTCTTGGCAGACTTTAATGTGGCTTGCCATGGTTTCCTGTGCTGAATTGCAATTCTCCTTGCTCCCAAAGAAACTTATGCTGTTGGGAAAATATCTGGCTGACTTTTTGTTTAAGGCCAACACGTTTGGTGGACAGCCCAGGCGTGCAGGGAAGACCCCTGATAATTCCAGGGCTGGTGAATGAAAAGGTACGCTGCCCGCAGAGCCCACTGAATGAACCACTGCTTTCTCACTGACCCTGAATTTTGAGGGTAAGTTTTCTCCTGGATTTGACCTCCTGCTCTTTTTGTGTTATGAAGTTCTAGAGACTCTATTTGGGACCTAATTTAAGACTGTGCATTTCTGGTTAAGGCCGCCTTTGTCTTTGAGTACTTCAGCCTGACCTTTTCAGGACCAGGCTCTTCCTCTGGGGTCGTTTTACTCCTCGCTCGAGCTCTGTCAGGATCCCAGTTCCCACGGGAACAGATGTGGTATTTGTCCTCAGCCTGTTTGGACTTTTCACTCTTGAGAAAAGCCTACAAAAAATATCCCATTAATGTAAATACTTTGAGGGTACCTCCCCACCACAGGGGCCCCAGTTGATTTTCTGTTTAAAAACTGTGGTCTCTCCTCATGCACATTTTTAGCTAAATGGACTGATTTGGTCAACAGTAATTTAGAATACCAGTGGTCATTAAGGGGAACTTTTGCAAGCCCCAAACTATAGCTCTGACATTGGCAATGCTTATTTCTGAATGGAATGCCTATTTCAATAGATATTTTAAGGCTTCCAAACATCAGCATGAGTCTAAGGTTACCTCTTGCAAAATATATTTTTAAAATTAACTGACAAACACTTAACGAAACTAACGGCCCCCGAACCTCCAGCTCCTCTCCTCCCGGCCTTTCTGTTTCTCTCCTTCCGATGCTTCGCCCTGGCTCCGCCCCCAGCACCAGCTGTTCCTCTCCCCACCTTCTTTTCTTTCAGGCTCCACCTCCAGTGCTGTCTTTCTCCTCCTCCCAACCTCTCCCCATCCACCCCTCCTCTGCCCTTTTACAATTAAATCTTCTGAGGAACCTAACACACTCCAGCTTTCTTAGTTCTGTGAACTGAGGCCAAATATCGAGCCATAGTTGAAAAATTTCCTAAAGTAACTGGGAACTCCCATACATTTGGGGAAGAATTTAACATACTGACTTAAACTTGCCAGCCTAGCTTCTCAGACGTACATCAGTCCACATGCTTGTTGGTGAGGGTCAAGCCACACTCTGAATGAATGAAGCCTGAAGGAGAACGCAGGCAAAGGGATTTAGGGGGAAAAAAAAACTAACTTTTGGTGAAATACTGAAGTACTTGCTGAAGGGCTCTAATGAGCAATTACAGTGCCTTTCTGAAGCCTAGTGACTGGCTTCAGAAAGTGCAGGCTTGTTCACAAAAGTGTGGTGACCCTGATAAATGTCATAGGTAAAACTAGACAGATACATGCAAAAAAGAAAAAAAGAACTAGACCACGTTCTTATGCCATGTACAATAAAATACTCAAAATGGATTAAATGCTTAAATGGAATACCTGAAACCATGAAACTCCTAGAAGAAAACATAGGCAATAAACTCTTTGACACTCCTCTTAGCACTGTGTTTTTGGATATGTCTTTTCAGGCAGGGGAAATAAAAAAAATAAAGCAAATGGGACTACATCAAACTAAAAAAGTTTTTGCACAGCAAAATCCATCAACAAAATAAAAAGACAACCCACTGAATGAGGGAAGATATCCGCCAAAGATACATCCAATAAGGAGTTACTATCCAAACTATATACAACTTAGAACTCATACAACTTCACACATACACACACACACACACACACACACACTCCAATTTAAAAAATGGTCAGAGTTCCTGAATAAACACTTCTCCAAAAAGGACATACAGACGGCCCACGGACATGAAAAAATGATCAACATCACACATCATCACAGAAATGCAAATTAAAACCACAGTAAGGTATCAGCTCACATCCGTCAGAACGGCTATCATCAATAAATCAACAAACAAGTGTTGGGGAGCAGGTGGAGAAAAGGGAGCCCTCCTACTGATGGGAATGCAGATTGGCTCAAGAGAGCACAGAGAAGAGCCTGGCCAGGGGTTTTTTATTGAGAGTAGGAGTGGGCTGGGGGGAGAGTTCACACACACGGACACACGGAGGGGCTTTCATGGACTGGATCTCCTCACAGCACAGGAGGAGTGAGCGGCCAGGCTTTTTTTTACCACCTCGCATATTTGTGGGATGCACAGGGAAAAAGAACAGGTGAGGCTTCAAATTGTCAGCTGTCACATAATTAAAAAGGCATATTGGTCACAGCACGGCGCTCCTAAAATGCTCATGCAGTCAGAAGCCGTCAGAGCACTAGGAGCATCTCTTGTTCTATTATTTCATCTTGGACTCAGCCCCCAGCACAGAGCTCCTGAAACCCTTATAAAATCCAAAGTGGTAACAGCACGAAGTGATAACTCTGGTTGGGCTCCTAATGGCTCCCTGAGGGGGCCTGTCACCAGAAAGGCTAGTCTGTGTGATGTGTGAGAACTTGGGCCCCTTCCCAAGCTCCAGCGCCCACTGCCACCCTGATAGAATATAAAGAAGGCCTTCTGTATGAGTGCTCTGGGACCTGGGGAGCCTAGCCACTGCCTTGATCAAGAAATGGTCAAACAGAAACTGTTCTTGAAGTGAGCCAGATTGTAAATAGCTGTCCCTTTGATTTCTGAGGTCCCTTTTTGTGAAGCAAGTTTCAAAGTGGCAAAGACATTAGAGTTTAAGTTTATAAATCATTGGTTCACAGCTTCCCTGCTATGTGTGGAATATCTTAGGACAGTGGGGGCTCTGACTATGGGAAATTTAGGCAAGACCATAATTCTCATAGTTAAGAAGAAACAGTCCTATTTGTCCCTCACCTTATATTCAGAAATTCCCCTAACATTACTGGGGTCCCTTGCTTAAATATAGTGGGATCCCAGGCATAACAGCAAGTTGAGTCCTAGCATTGATTACTTGTATGAAAGTTTATTAATACGTATATTTCAGCAGACAGCAAAATTAATGCACAACCAATGTCATACAGGCCCTCAAACCAGGTAGTACCCCTGTAACGTGGAGAATTGTAATGGGGAATGGTAACCCACCCACCCCTCTTTTGATGTTGTTTCTGTAAGTGCTGACTCTTAATATGTAGCTTGTGGATGAACAGCGCATTTGTATGAAAACCCTGGGAACTAGTTTCAAAGGATACAGACTCTGACCTTTAAGTGTCTCAGTTCTGGGAGCTTTGCTCACCTTCGACTGTGGAGCCAAGATGATGTGAAGCTGGGATGACGTGGAGCCAGGATGACTAAACCAGGATGACGCACACCTGATGGTCATTTGTCGCATCAGAATGGACTGTGCTCCTCTGCACACAGAGAACTTCTCAGCCCCTCCCTTGATCTCTTTGTTCTGTTCCCCTCTCCCTCCTTATAAAAACCTCTGCCTGCCCTGAGATGTTTAGAGTCCCCCATCTTCCCAAAGCGATGGGCTTTGTGACATGAGACCCCATCTCCCAGGTGGCCGGCACCGACAAATAAGCCACCCTCCTTTACATCAGCACCTGCCTCTCAAGTATCAGCTTTCGTGGTGGTGGGCAGCCAGCCCTACTTTCAGTTACACGCCCTTCCATCTTTTTCCTGATATAACTTTTTCTAGTATGCTGTGAATTTCTACTTGGTGAAACTATAAATCTTAGTTTTTAATATAGTTTACTTTTGTTCCTTCCCTCCTGACCTTTTCTGTTTGATGGTTGTTGTTCTTTTATTGTTTTCTAATCACTGGAGTTACTTCTGGGAAGGTGTCCTCTCTACCCTGATATTTATATACATTTTTCCTCCGGAGGACCTCAAATCAGTGCCACCAGGTTAGGAGCCTCCTCGTGAAAACTGGTTGCTTTATGGAATTTAAGGACCTAGGCTGAAACCGGGTTTGAACTGATCCCTGGGCTGCACCACAGTGAGGCCCCGGCTCAGGATCCGTGTTGCAGCAGATGCAGGGGCAGCAGCAGCAGCAGCAGCAAAGCTACTTAAGGTCCTGGGAGCCCTCCGGGATCCTAGCAGGCTGGGCTCAGCACGCCACCTGCTGGCTGCCTTTCCACCCCGCTTCTGTCTCTCATTCTAAACAGCTGCTCTTTGGAAGTGACCAGGGGATGGGCCCACCTCTTGCACAGGGTGTAGTTCCCTCTCCCATCCCCATCCCTGGGACAGGTTGGGGCCGTCTAAGCCTCTGTCACAGCTTCACTCTAACACACCGGTAGGCCCCAACAAAAATATCAGCCCAGGGCCACTTTAAGGAGGGACCCAGTCCCACATTGCTGCTCCCAAATGCCTAGAAATTCCAAAAACTGCCCACTCTGGTGGGCAGCACACAGCACTGAGGCGGGGCAGGCCCAGCAAGGCCTCAGGGCAGCATGGCTCCCAGCACCAGCTCCCCAGCCCCCAGCAGCCCCAGCGCAGGAGCACAGCAGGTGGGCAAGTCTGAATAAGGGAAGACAGACCCCGGGGTGCCCCTGTCTGGACACACTGCTCATGGAGCCAACTGTTACGGTCGCACTCGGAGAAGTGGCTCCCACAGCGAGACTAACGCTGGTGTGCGTCCCACCCCGCCCACACACTAAGAGGGTAGGAAAAGGCCTATGAGTTACGAAACTTAGGTCTCTGGGGAGGGCAAGGTGGTCTCTCAGTCAGCTTTAAAATGGCTTCAGGAAGCAAAACAAACCAACAAACAAAAAATCCCCACAAATAAATAAAGTGTACCTGGCCTGAGTTCTTATGGCAAGAAGGAGGAAAAAATTCAATGATGCTTGTCAAAGACAGGGTGGCAGGTTTAATGAGTTTGGACTCAGCTCTAAGAACACCATTGGGCAGGTAGACACTCGTGGCCAGAGAGCAGAATAAGGATCAGTGGATGAAAATTTACGAAAGGAAGATTCAGGAGTCAGGGGTTCCTGCTGAACAGACCAAACAGGATTCTCGGTGCACACAGGCCAGGGTCCCAGACGCCACCTGACGGTGGAGGAGGAGGAGCCTGATCCTATAGGAGGGTGGGGGATTCCGGTTCACCTCCCTCACAGGGGTCCTGCTACAACTCCATTTTACAGGGAAGTGCAACGCTAGGCCTGGGAGAGGGTTCAGGACCCTGACAAAGTCGGATCAAGTAAAGAATCTTTGTGAGGGCGGGGCCAGGGCAAGAGTTTTGCACACAGGTGGGCTCGTGTGGTTGGGATCTGAAGCCAGTGCCAGGGAAGGGAGCACGGACTTCCTCATCCGCCGGTCCAGGTGCGAACACAGGGGAGAGGGAGGGGGCGGCTTAGCGGTCAACTAACACCAATGTGGAGTCTGACTGCAAACACAGATGGGTGAAAAAGGTGTGTGCATTTGCAGTGGCTTGTATTTACATAAAAAATCTCGAAGTAGAGGCTCAATAAATGCTCCAAGCTACATTTGGGGGTGATGGCTGGAGGGACCAGGATATGTGGGCAGTGAGTCTTATTACATTGGAATTGTCTTACAGATTTATTTAAAATAAACAGAAATTTACATACACCATGTTTTACTGCCCACTAGCCTTTAATTTTTAACTTTTTTACATAGGAAATTATTCTAAGATTTAATTCCTTTAAACTCAAATGGTTAGAAAAGCGTAAACCTTGCAAATAAGAGTTTTCAAATCCCTTGCTGCCTACAGAACAAGTTGCACTCGGGCTTGTCCTTCCCCTGAATCTCCCAGGGAGGTGTTTTCAGGGGTAAGTAACATATTATGATGCAATTTGGGATTGAGTTTAACTGCTGAAACTTAGTAAAATTTTTGAAGATTTACAAAAGCTTTGATTAGTCTTTCTCACATCACTTCAAATATAAATTCAGTATTTTGAAACTTTTTAAATTTCAGTCTATAGAGACACGCACACACCAATGCAGACATAAAAGTGAAAAATGGACCTGAGAGCTTTAGTACACTCATTCACCTCTTGAGGTTCTCTTGCTTAAAAGGAACAAAACTCTATTTAGTTGCACAGTTTCCTTGCCTTACTTATATCTGCCAATCAACCTACATTTTTGAGCCCAAGAAACCAAAAATGTTATTTCTCAGAATAAAATTACCAACTTTTCAGGGAAACTGGGGCCAAAGGGCTGCACTATCCAGTGGATAAAGGATCCAAAGGAAAGAAACAAATTTGGAATCAGCTCAGAAGAGCTGCCTGCTTCCCACAGGACAGGAGGAGAGGCCCTTCCAGAAGGTTCCACAGCAGAGTCTCCAGGTTGAGACAGGACCCCTGGAGTGGGACAGTCCCTGGGGATGAAGGGCAGGGACAGGTGAGCAGCCGCAGGAGTGAACTCTGGGAACTGCAACACCCTCCGCACATTGCTTTGGACCATGTGAATATTGTCAATGACACAAGCACATGCCCTGACTGGTGTGGCTCAGTGGATTGAGCGCCAGCCCATGAAGCAAAGCGTCACCAGTTCTGTTCCCAGTCAGGGCACATGCCTGGGTTTTGGGCCAGGTCCCTAGTAGGGGGTGCTCAAGAGGCAACCACGCATGATGTTTCTCTCCCTCCTTCTCTAAAAATAAATAAATAAAATAAAATAAAAGACAGTACAAAGTTTAAGGAATCCAGCCAATTCACACAATTCCAATGTTTATGTATAAAAGAGGGAAGAAAACCATAAGACATTTATTTCTTTCAACAAGGAAGACCATAAGTATTTGTTACTTTCAGAAAATAATGATATTAATTAACTATTATTTGCATGGTAAGAAACTTTTTTAAATAATTAATCACACCTGAACACCACTGGTGTTCAAGTCTAAGCCCCCTAAGGGGTAATACACCCCCCCAGAGTGTTTTACAGCACCCTAGCCCCACACAGAAGAGAAAGAACAGACCTCAGAATATTACTAAATACCTGCAGAGCAGAAAAAAGGAAACAAATTTTTAATACATTCAGTGTAGCCCTAGAGTACTTTTTTTTTCTGATACTCACCTATTTCTTGCCTATTTAGGAACATTTTATACTGTCTTTCAGGCTTTATTATTTATAAAAATTGTAAATATTTGAAAAACTGAGTAAATCTTTTCAAATGGACAAAGCCAGAGAGGCACAGAGCTGACAGGACCAACCACCAGGAAGTCCGCTGTGAGGTGTCACTCCTCCTCTCCGGGTTTCAGCTCAGCCCAGGCTCGGCTGGTCAAAGGGGAAGCACTGGGGATACTCACATCTTCCTAAAAAGTTCCCCATAACAGTTTTCAATCCTTGAAGGCCTTGTTTAATTTACCCAGGGCTGTATTAGCTAATATTACTACGGAATAATAACCATAAAATCCCATTGTGTCAAGCCAATTAGGAAATTGTGAAGACCTAATTTAATACCATTTGAACTTACAAATTATTGGTTCTGAGCTCTCCTGCTCACGATGGGATATTTTAGGACATGGGTGCTGTGACTGTAAAAACAGACCAAGATTTCTGATGCTTCTGGCCAAGCACACAAATCTGACCTCTATGTGAGAGTCAGTAATTCCCCTAAGATCATTGCATACCTTGCTTCAATTTATTGAGATCCCAGTTATAACTGTAATTTGAGACTCACCACTGAGTAACTGCATGAACATTTGTGAATGACAGCATTATAGGAAGTGGCAACTTTAATTCAAAACGTATGTTTTAGAGGCTCAAAACTCAAGAAACACCCTTTTATCTTTTTTTCTTTTGAAATTCTTTAAGTATATCTTGGATTTCCTGCTGGGTCACTTTGTGGTCTTCTTTTCAATACATTTTTCTTGGCTTCCTTCTCTTATTTTCTTCCCTGATTTGTATTTTAGGTCATTGGATAAAATTTACATAGTGGGTGTCCTCGTTACACTGGTATCTACTTTTTCTCCCCTAGAGGGCCCTCAAATCAGTGCCTCCTGGTTAGACACCCCCACCCTCCCCCCCATGGAAATGGTTGCTATAGGATTTAAGGACCTTGGCCTTAAGTCCTGTTTTAACTAGTCCCTTTGCCGTGCCACATTAAGGCTCTGGATGTTGTTTCCAACGTCTCAGAGGGTCAGGATCTCTGTTGCAGGTGGCGCAGGTACATAGTACAAGCACTTAAGGAACCTGTCGAGCCCTCCGGTATCTGGAGAGTACACTCAGCCCGTCTCCAGAGGGCTGCCTTCCCTGTCTCTCCCTTTCTCCCTGAAATACCTGCTCTTTTAGGAGTGACCATCTGATGGGCTCACCTCATTCACAGGGTGCAATCATCCTCATACCAACTTGGGCCCCTCGGATGTTGGGGAAACCCAACCTCAGTCACACCTTCACTCTAAACACAGGTTCCAGTCAAGACATCATCTCAGGACCTTTCATATTCCTGCCTCCAAAGGACAACAAATGATCAAAACTACCCACTCAGAGTTCTCTGCACGTACAACTCAGGCTCAGCGGGTCCACAGTGCAGCACAGGGCAGCTCGGCCCACGGGAGGACCTCACAGAGGCCTTGGCTCACAGAGCAGCAGCCTCCAGGTTCCTGTCAGCCTGACAGATGAGAAGGGCCAGTAAACAAGCTGGTCCTTACTTAAGTCTCAGTAAACAAACATTAAACACAGGGAGCCTGACCACTCACGACAAAAACAAACACAAGTATGAAAAATAGGCATTTGCGCTGGCTTGTTTTTAAATTAAAAAATAAAACACTGATAGGATGATGAAGAAGTGATCAAAACTGGTTATTTGAGGGTGACTAGAGAAAGAGCGCAGAAGTGGAGCAAGATATGTGAGCAGGGAATCCTCTTAGGAAAAGTTTACATCTTCCCATTTATATATTTTTAAATTTTATTTATTTATTTTTAGACAGAAGGGAAGGAGAAAGAGAGGGAGAGAAACATCAGTGTGTGGTTGCCCCTCGTGCGCCCCCAACTGGGGACCTGGCCCACAAAGCAGGCATGTGCCCTGACTGGGAATTGAACCAGTGACCATTTGGTTCACAGGTTGGCGCTCAATCCACTGAGCCACACCAGCCAAGGCTTAATCTTCCCACTTATTGTTTATTTAAAATAAAGACAGAAATTTATATATACCATATTTTTCCTATGCTTACTCATTACCTTTAGCCCTGGCTGGTATGGCTCAGTGGATTGAGTGCCAACCTGTGAACCAAAAGGTCACTGGTTCAATTCCCAGTGAGGGAGGGAACAGGCCTGGGTTGTGGGCCAGGTCCCCAGTTTCAGGTATGTGAGAAGCAACCGATCAATGTATGATGCGGACTCTGGCCAGCAGTGTCTTCGGTGTTGTGGATGCAATGAACAAATTCACACCGGCTACTGAAGTCCTGCAGAGAAAGAGGGGCAGCACTGCCACTCTCTGAGAGAGAGAGAGCACCTCAACCCTTGCCTGGACAGGCTTTTATTGCTTTCTAGTAGCATTACATCAAAAAAGGTTCTCATTCATTATGCTCAGGTTTCTTTTAGGTGATTACTTTTAACAGATAACATAGGAAAGCATGTTACTGATTACTTCTTACAGATTAACAAGAAAAAAATGTTGCAAATGCAAGGGAATGATAAGAGTGATTGGTCTGGTTATACTCTGTCCTTGAGAGAATTAGCACAGACTTCAGGGAGTTACTTTAAAGACATGCAGTAAGCAGTTGCTGCTTCAACTCAGGGCGAGGGAGTTTTAGCAAGAGCAAGACTCAGAGCAGCCTAAGTATAATGCAGGCCTGGTTTCCCATGGGAAAGCCCACCCGTGGGTTTGGCTTCCTGATTGCTAACATGCTCCTGTCAGTTTCCCAGTAGGGCTGGGCTACATTTGCCATTCCACGCAGATAGGTTTTCTATACTTATTTCTTCAAATAGTCTCTGTTCCTTTTCCTTTTTCTCCTCCTTCTGGGATTCCTATAGTGTAAATGTTTGTGCACTTGATGTTGTCTCAGAAATCTCTGAAAGTATCCTAATATTTTTATTTTGCTCTTCTGGTTGGTTGAGGTATACTAGTCTATCTTCCAGGTCACTGATTTGTTCTTCTGTATTAACTCATCTGACATTGATTCTTTTTAATGCATTTTTTCATTTTAGTTACTGTATTCTCCAGCTCTGCTTTGTTCTTTATTATTCTTTCTAACTGTTTGGTGAAGTTCTTCCTACATTATCTATTTTACTCTCAAGTGTCATGAACATCCTTATGACCATTTTTTAAAACTTTTTATCAGACAAATTACTTATGTCCATTTCAATAGGGTTTTTCTGGGAAATTTTTTGTTCCTTTATTTAAGATATTCTTCTGTCTTTTCCCTTTCATTGACTTTCTATGTTTTTTAAACATGAATTATACAAAATATCTATCTCTCCCAGTCTTCAAAAAGTGGCCTTATGTACAAGCCACCCCTGTGTAACTGTACTGGGTGGTTTGGGCAGGCTGATTGGACCCAGGCAGGCACCTTGGGTGCTGGTAGGCCAGACTGAAGAGCACTGAGAAGGAAGTCCAGGTGTGTGTAACGACGCCTTGTCAGTCCTGCTTGCTTCCTTTGTTCAAAGCTAAAATGGGCTCTGGGAAATTTGGCTGTGAACACACTGGGCCAGAGCACACAGACAGAGCTCACACCCACCCTATAAAGGTGGAGGGAACATAAACAATGGTGATCACCAGAACCTTTGATCTCAGAGATTCGCCATGTTTTCCCAACTTTCTCTATTTAGTCTTTTCTTTCACTGGCTGTTAAGAAGTTGTACAATCAGCCTTCAGTTGTCTCTCAGGAGTAACTGTTCTATATAAAGGTGTATATTTCAATGTGCTCATGGGCAGGGGTGAGTTCATTGTCCTCCTACACTGCTGCCATCATGGGCCTCTCCACCCTTCTTAGTTTCTCCTGGAAGGATATATCCATTGTCCTCATATCCTAATCCCTTGCATACAGAGGAAATCTGACAACTGTTGGATTTGTCATCAGAAGCCTCTGTCTGTACAGGAAACTAGAGATACTTTAGAACATTTAATTGCCAACCTCTCCACCATTCCTCTCCTAACTCTGTATACTAATTGTACTGTTTTTTCCCCTTCAGCTAAGACAGCAGAAGATATAATTTATTGTACACACATTGCATTCAGTCACAACTGAGAACAAAACTAGTCCAGAATGGCACAGGTCCAAAGTTAAGAAACATAAGGGATGGTTTTGTATAGGCAAGGTGGGTATCTCAAAGGCGGTTGCAGTGATCAGGTTGTGGTGGATGCTCTGGATGCACTGAAAAGTTCTAGGCAGCAGAAATGTAGTCTAAAAATTTGTACCAGTATCACTGGACTGTGACTTTTTTCAATTCTGCTCCTATGGCTTCCACGAGTGAACAAGCTAGCAGTTTACTTGGACCTCTGTTTAATCTTTCTTCTTTTGCACTTTGGCCTACACATTTGCTTTGCCCTCCACTTGGCTCTCATGGTGTGGAGCTTTCTAAGAAGATGCTGCTAAAGCTAAGAGCTCATTGTACTGCTGAGACTTTATACCATGTGAGACCTCCCTGGACTCCTTCTAGAACTTCTTGCCTAATCAATGAAACATCCAGAGATATAAGAGGTAACATTTATAATATGGAGCATTAAACCTGCAACATATCCTGGGGTTCCATAGTTGTTCCCCGGCAACTTTTACTCCTTACGCCAATATAATTTCACTCTACCCGCAGATAAACTTAGCTGCTTGCATCCTTCAGATTTTTTATTCAATCAGTCACTATCATAATTCCATAAATTCCATTAGGATTTATTTTTACTTACACTTGGCAGAAATATCTTTGGGGTCACATTGCTTAAAATCTTATGAACTTGGAAAGTATTATGCAGTCAGATCATTGGTTATGCCTATTTCATTACACAGTCAGTCAGAGATTGGACACCATCCCTAAATTTACAACACAGTTTACAACAAGAATTGCCTGGTAGTGTTTCTGATAGTGAAGGAATGAGATTTTTGAGAATTTATTTTCCTGGTGAAGTGTTGGCACAAGTGACTATATGGTCAGAAATTTGTCCAGAACTTTAGGGGTAATTGCTTAATCTACAACCAAAGCAAAAGCTGCCCAAGAAAAATCTTTAAGTTCATCTGCTGATGTTGTATTAGATAACAGAATTTCTCTTGATGATAAATTAGCAGAGCATAAAAAGGTGGTGTCCAAGTCATTGCTAATACCACCCATTGTACTTGGATAAATTGTTCAGAATGAACAAAAACAGTTATACAAAATCAGGGGCCCTTAGAAACTCTTCATCTTTTTACCTCTTTAGGTGGCTACCCACAAGTTCAATCTAACTGCCTTGAACTGTTGCGCGTGGGTCACCGGCCAGCAGTGACCACGGAACGCTGTGGATGGCTCGTCGAAAAACACGCGAGAAAAAACGCATGCACAGAGACAAACTAGTTTCTGTGGGGAAGTAGGGAAGAAATGGCCACCCCCCCTAGTGGGGAGCGTGCTGATTTACCGTCCACACTTGCTTTTATTGGGCTCATTTTGCATAATAATTCAGGTAAAGTACAGTACTCATTAGGGGGAAGTAAGGAACCATAGAAAACAAGGAACTCTGCTGGTCTATTTTGAGTGGGGGTCAAAGAGCTGTAAGACTTTGAGGAACAAACTAACTTCCTCCTTGGACCCCTCTCATTCAACTGAGAGCATTCTAAACAAAGAAGGTTTCACAGTAATTTACATGTTCTTTCTTAGGCCTAATCACCCGGGGAATCCGCCCTTTTCAGCACAGAGCTTCACCACCCTGTCATTGTTTCAGGCTTAGGTGGAGCAGGGGAACTAAGGCAACCAAGAGATAAGGGGATTTTCTCCCAGATGAGAACTCAGGCTATGTCAAAGCCGAGGAGCGAGGGTCCATCACCCCCTTTTGCTGCAGCCCCCAAAGTCCTTCTTTTGGGGGGCCTCCCAAAGTGATCGTGCCTGTCTTAGGTCGTTCCCCCCATGGGGAATCTTACCCGTCTTTGGCTAACCGACCAAGCATTTTGGGGTTCAGTTATGAATAAAGCAGCAGAAGCAGCATTCCTGCCAGGGAGATAAGCTTTTGTCTCCTTGCTGGCTTATGGTTCCAAGGGCGTTCCCTTAGCCTTAGCCTAGGCGGGGGTTTCAGCTTCTAATACCTGTCAGGGTGGTTCCCAACATCGAACAACATGAAGACCTATTTAGAAGGTAGAAAGAAATGCCTAAGTAAGCTGTCCTGGCTTCTATGGGGGCTGCAGCCTGGGGCCTAAGAGAGGTAAATTTCCGTTACATGCTTTTTTGAAGAGCCTAGTATTGTGTGTTTGGAGAAGAGAGTTGATTGGAACATAATATCATGGAAAGCCCTGCACTGGCTTCAGATAGTCTAAGAAAATAATTTGTCTGTATGAATATCTAACATGGTCCAATTATGGCAAACAGCCCACAGAGGGGGTGAGAGGGTTCTATAAAAACTATTTGCCATTAGCCATAGGGATCCTTTCCTCATTATAGGAATTAAGTCAATTTATTATATCACCAGAGGTATGATTTTTCATATCAGGAGCACTGGTCAGTCACTAAATTAGCCATGGAAAAGGAGGAGAGAATTCCTTTACTTCTGCCTAGACCCTTAGGGCAGAGGCCCCTCAGTGATTTTATAGTACATGGGTTCACAGGGCCAAGGTTAAACCATAAGACTGAGACTGAGAAGTTCAAGTCAATTTATCATGCTGAAACTTGAAATTAGCCTCTGCAAAATGGCACTTAATATGTGAAGAGTTAGGGATGACAATTCTTTGTACTTGGGTAATTGGATGAAGAGCTCTTGTTGCTCTGGGTGGGACCAGACAGCAAGATCACCAGCAGCAGCCGAAAAGGGTCTGTAAAAAGAACAGGAGTGTGCTCTGGGCCAGGGCATCCTGCAGTGCTCCCATGGCTGCCAGGACAGGACTCAGGGAGCTGAAGCCTGGGGGGTGGTCTCTGAGCAGGGGTGGCCTGTTTGATCTGGGGGCAGAATGCAGCATGTCTCCACTTGACTCCATTGGCTGTCTTGGTGGCATACTCTCCATGAACTATACAACTCATGTGATCCCAAGGGACACCCAAGTGGCCAAACGTCTAGGAAAGGGGTGATGATTTTCTCCAGGACAATTGTGTCAGTTGTAGAACTGGGAATTATACTTCCTCCTGCAGATGGGATATACCAGAGTTTATGTTTTGTGGCTCTATCCTGTGGGCACCAGTATCTTTTCAATGAGAAGGCCTCTGTAGAGAACAAGCCTGATGAGTCCTCTTTCAGGACCCAAGGAAAACACGGAAAGCTGGCTGCATTGGATCATCAGCTTATGGCCTGCGAGAGCCTCCATTTCCAGAAAGACTGTGCCTATTGCCACCAGTGGCTACTCTAATGCATTTAGCACCAGGCTGACATGGGACTCTGGGAGGCATAAGAGGAGGCTGCTAAAGTCTCTATAGTATAGGAGTCTGGGGAGGGAAATGCTAATAGTGTGACTGCTATTTGAGCAGATTCTAGAGCTTTTGTCTCCCCATTCAAAGTTAGTCGTTTTTCACACTGAGGTTTAAGGTAACAAACAATGTGATTTCACCAGTGAGGCGAGGTTCTGCCAAAAGAGTGCTTAACTGTAAAAAAAGATAAATAAAGAGCCCTGGTTGGTGTGGCCCAGTGGATTGAGTGCTGGACTGTGAACCAAAGGGTTGCCGGTTCAATTCCCAGTGCAAGGCACTTGCCTGGGTTGTGGACCAGGTCCCCAGTGGGGGGTGGTCAAGAAGCAACCACACATTGATGTTTTTCTTCCTCTCTTTCTTTCTCCCTTCCCTTCCCCTCTAAAAATAAATAGATAAATAAATAAATGGAAGAAAGGAGAAATATTTAAGCTAAAATTCAGCTCAAAATCAAAGTTTATAAATACATGTCAAAGCACTCAGAAGAAAAAAAGCCCTTTTTGTTTGCTCCATGTTCTGGAATAGCAAATAAAAAAATGTTTTGTTATTTAAAAAAAAACAAAAAGAAACAGAGTCAGTCTATTTTTAAGTGTTTTGTAAGTGAGCAAGTACAGGAGATCATTACAGACAGCTGGGATTGCTGCGGCTGAGGAGCGTGTGTCCCTGACATGGGTCGGCCACTGCTTCTTCCACCCGCTCAGCTCACCGCCTGGGGCCGGGGGCACACAGGAATTTCCCAGAGTGCACTCTGGGAAAGGTGTGGACTGCTAATGGTGTTTGCCAGTAGGCTGACAGAGTGTGGGCTTGAGCTGGGGAAAATGCAGCTGGACATGGACTCAGGACAGGCGTAGAAGGGCCTGGGGCTGATGCCTAAGAATTAGTTAGACTTCACTTGGGGAGGACTATGGGACACGCCTTCATATTTCAGAGCCATAGTATTTCCAAATGACTGTACAGGGAACATAACTTAAACACCAAGACAGACCTGGGAGCCCTCTCAGTTTGCTGCATGTTGTGTGCATGAGATGAGGGCAGGTGAAACCCTAGAGGGCGTTTTCTCAACCAAGACAGGGCTTCAGGAAAGGTGTGCCGGTGACAGTCCTTCTTCTCGGTCCTCATTCTTCCTAAGAAAATCACAAGCTGGAAGTGAGAAATGTTGCACACATAGAAATCAAGATTCAAGAGAATTTCAAAATACAAAAGCATTTTTATTGTTTCCTGTTAATTATTTTGAATATACATGCAAACAGGTAATTACTACCATGAAAGGTGAAGAACACTCCATCTCCCCAAAAGGACATTCTTGTGGTGTCCGTTTTTACTAAACCCCTCCAATAATAAGTAAGCAGTAAAAAATAGAAATGATTGCAATTCCTTTGCAATCAAAGCACTTACTTTTCTTTGCCCCTCTTCCATAACATGTGCTGGTAGTCTGAGCACATGTTATGGAAGCAGGAAGTGGGCTGTGGGTCTTTGTGGACCCCTGGAACAAAAATCTTCTGGCTACTCCCGCTGTTAGAAAGAGAAAATTTTCCCCCATATCTCCTTTTATACTACCTTAAGATATTACTCAAAATGACATAAGCTGTCTGCAGCTGTGGTTGTTAATAACTGTGAGTTTGTTGTCATTCTACTGTTCATAGTTTTGATCTTCTTTTTCTTAGACAAGTGCCTTTAACATTTCATATAATAAGGGCTTGGTGATGATGAACTCCTTTAACTTGACTTTATCTGGGAAGCCCTTTATCTGCCCTTCCATTCTAAATGAGAGCTTTGCTGGATAGAGTAATCTGGGATGTAGGCCCTTGCCTTTCATGACTTTGAATACTTCTTTCCAGCCCCTCCTTGCCTGTAAGGTCTCTTTTGAGAAATCAGCTGATAGTCTTATGGGAACTCCTTTGTAGGTAACTGTCTCCTTTTCTCTTGCTGCTTTTAAGATTCTCTCCTTATCTTTAATCTTGGCTAATGTAATTATGATGTGCCTTGGTATGTTCCTCTTGGGGTCCAACGTCTGTGGGATTCTCTAAGCTTCCTGGACTTCCTGGAAGTCTATTTCCTTTGCCAGATTGGGGAAGTTCTCCTTTATTATTTGCTCAAATAAGTTTTCAATTTCTTGCTCTTCCTCTTCTCCTTCTGGTACCCATATGATTCGGATGTTGGAATATTTAAAGATGTCCTGGAGGTTCCTAAGCCTCTCCTCATTTTTTCTGAATTCTTGTTTCTTCATTCTGTTCTGGTTCAATATTTCTTTCTTCCTTCTAGTCCACACCATTGATTTGAGTCCTGATTTCCTTCCCATCACTGTTGGTTCCCTGTACATTTTCCTTTATTTCACTTAGTATAGCCTTCATTTTTTCATATAATTTGTGACAATATTCAACCACTTCTGTGAGCATCCTGATTACCAGGGTTTTGAACTGTGCATCTGATAGGTTGGCTATCTCTTCATCGCTTAGTTGTATTTTTTCTGGAGCTTTGATCTGTTTGTTCATTTGGGCCATTATTTTTTTGTCTCTGCACACCTGTTACATAGTAAGTGGTGGAGCTTTAGGTGTTCACCAGGGCAGGACAACCCATGTCGCTGAGTTGTGATGCTGTATGGGGTAAGCGAGAGGGATTCCAAGAGGGTACAATGCCACTTGCTCTGCTCTCTGCTAGTTTTCAGTCACTTCCCCCACTACCCAGAATCAAACTGGGCCTTCTGGTGCTGATTCCAGATGGGTGGGTTTGTGTACATTCTAGGACCCTGTGGGTCTCTCCAAAAAACTCTCCTGGGAGACTGGGAGTTTCTCCTGCTGCCACCTCCACCCCCACAGGTGTTTTTAATCAGAGGTTTGAGGCTTTATTTCCCCGCACTGAAACCCTGGGTTGCTCAGTCTGTCTCATTCCCCAGCTGTTCCAGACTCTTTGAGTTAGTTCCACACACTTAAAAAATGATGAAAATGTAGATTTTATGGTATGTGTATATCATCAAAGTTAAAATAAAAAATTTAAGGCAAGTGTTAAGGAACAAAAAAATCAACCAAATCAATTTAAAGATCTAATCACTACTGTTAAATGATAAATGAATAGTCAGCATCCAGGTAGTAGACAGAAAGGCCCTCTGAGGGGCTGTACAATAAAGAAAGCTTTTAGAGACAGAAACTGAGCAGGGCGAGAAAAGGAAAAGAAGGGATCGTTTCAGGTAAGGCCAGCTCTCTTCGGAGGGAACTGAGGCAGGGGTCTTACTGGGCTGGTGTTGACCAGGAAATTGCTGGCTAACTGATTCCAGTCACATTCCTGGAAGGAGATGAAACCACAGCGAAGTCTTTGCAATCCTGGAAGCAAATGACTCCACTTTGGGCCTCTTATTTCTTTTATTTAATGGAAGTATTAATACGTGCTACAACATGATTACCCCTTGAAAAATTATGCTGTGTGACTGAAGTCAATCACAAAGAGCATGTATTACACAATTCCATTTATATGCCAGACCAGAATAAGACAGTCTGGAGAGAAGAAAATAGATTACCGGTTGCCTAGAGCAAATGGAGGAGGAAGCTGGGAAGATTGGGAGTGATAGCTGAAGGGCAGAGGACTTTCTTTTTGATGCGATGATGTTCACATCTGCTGTACTGATGATTGCATGCATCTACAAATATGTTGGGTACCTGTAAAATGTGTATGTTGATGGAGTGCACTGTACAGTATGTGGATTACATCTCAATAAAACTGTTCAAATAAATAAATAAATAAATGCATCGTTCTGCAGTGCAAAAGGGTTATGCAATCCAATCTCCCAGACAAGTGACAATTTTTAGGTTAAAAAAAAAAAAGAAGTTCTCAGGTTAACACATTTTCACAGTTACCTGTGTGTGTGTGTGTGTGTGTGTGTGTGGTGAGAATGCTTAAGACACACTCTCAGCAAATTTAGTTGCTATACAATATATCAAATTGTCATATGATAATACTGAAATGCAATTTTGTTAGTCGTTTACACGTCAATAAAACTGGTGGGAAAAACGTTTTCAGGTTTATCCCATATTTACACACAATTTAAATTTTTTATATTATTAAAATCAGAATTAATTATCCTAGGGAAATTCTGGTGGTTTACATTTCAAAATTCTCTAGGGACGCAAGCAAAAATTGATCTAAATTGAATTTCATTGCAGTGTAAAATGTACACTGGAGAATGTAGTGAACACACCTCACATGCTGAGAAGAGTCCTTGCACCCAGGACCGTGGGCTTCCCAACTTCCCGCCAGAGCCAAGTGCTCTGAGGGCTTTCTCCAAAGGACAAAATGGGTGGGGGAGGGATGGGTGGAAAGTTCAAGGCTGGGAGGCAACAAAGAGTGAAATGGACCCGGACTCTATTAAAGACGATGAAGTCACATTTCATTGTCCATGTTTCTAGACAAGAGTTTCATTAAGGGGACTCCCAGTCTTAGGTTAAGCCCTTGACCCCTAGAGGACTTAAGACCCTCTTGTTTTAGTGTTCCTGTCCTGCTGAAACGTCACCCTTGTGTTCTGTACTTACTCCATTTAGAAATTCAATCAGAAATTCCTTGCGCACTCCTGTGCCCAAGGGTTCACAAAATGCTGGGCATAGTCAGCTCTAACCCCGGAAAAGTTTGTATTTAAATGCAAATACACCAGGCTTGGTAAGGTTTGGAGGAGCTCCAGCTGGTTTGGAAGAGCTTAGCGTCCTCCCGCCAGCCGTCAATCAGAAATAAGGGGGCGGGGTCTGGAGAAGTGTCCAATCAAGGATGCCGTTGGGGCAGGTGGGTGGGGTGAGGTACAAAGCGGCTGGTAGGTTCCTTCTCTCTCTCCAGCCTTCTTGGGGTTTGCTGATTTCTTGTGTCTGGAGGCTCTTCCTCAACCTGTGTCCTGGTGTAATCTGCGCTGGCATGGGTGTCGTGGGAAGAACTCAGGGAGACCCAGGAAATCCAGAAATGGTGAGTGTGCGGGGGCCTGGTCAGGAGACTAGGACGAGGGACTGGTTGGAACCGTTTGCTGGACGACCTCCCAGCGGTCAAGCCCGGAGTCTGCGGACCCGACTCCCCGGGCCGCCGCAGGACCGCAGTCCCCTCCAGCTCCCTGCGTGGGGGCTGGGCCGACAGCCGGGTCCCCGGGCGTCCAGTCGCGTCACTGCGCGGCGACTTAGACCCCGGCGCCTCTGTGGGCAGCTCTGCGCCTGCAGCCCCTTGTCTAACGAGATGGTGCGGTGGGAGGGTCGTCAGGACAGTAACTTACTCTGTCTTTGGGAATTCGTACGTGGGATTAGCTGTGGGGTCAACGGTCCCTATTTTCACCCCAGTAGTACCTATTTTCTCCTAACGTTTCCAAATGTTTGAAAAGCCGGGTCTGAAATTCACGACCCTGCCCCCGCCCCCACCCACCAGCCTAGCTTTTCCTCGGACTGGCAATAAATCCCTGAATGTGAGATCCCCTCCTTCCCAAACACCAACTTCTCTGCGATTCACTTCACTGTCAAATGTTTGTTCTCCGTGGTGCATTTCAAACAGAGCAAATATTTTAACTATTATTTTCCCCAGGAGGCGTGAATGGTTCGTTTTTAAAAAATTCTGTTTGTGGATATTTTCCATGAGAGGAAACAGAAAATACCTCCACCCCCAAAACTACGTTCCATGATATCCTTGTGTCTAACCGCCCAGGATGTTCCCTGGGCACAAACATCCTACGGGAAGTCCTTTGGGTGGAGGTTCCTCTTTGGAAAGTTCCTGGGTGTTCTCTCCTGTCAGCACTGCCCCTTCCCTGAATTTGTCACACAAATAAATTATTCACTTAAGCCTCTGTTTTTCAGTAAGGATAAAATGTATTTAGTTTATAGAGCTTTAAAGACAGTTTAAAATACTTTCAAACAGGCAATAAAGGTGTGAATATGAGAAAATACAAGGTATTCCTGTACTACATTTTATTTGTTAAGAATTCTGATTTTCACTCTTTCCTGGGGCTGTTGTGGTAAGTTTCTCAGGCCTCTCCCTTACTTTTGGTTGTTTTCAAATGAAATTCCAGGGGTCAGACTTACAGACCAGAAGTGTTCAAGTGTGATTAAAACCAGTTTTTTGCCATACAAGTAATAATTAACTGATACCTACTTTTCTTTTGTTAGTTTGGTTTTGGGGTTTTATGGGTTTTTTTGTTTGTTTGTTTTTACATCTATTTATCTGAAAGGAACAGATATTTATGGTTTTCTGGTGGAACTGGTAAAAATGCTATACAATTTTCTTCCCTTCTTTCCACATAAACACTGGGTTTAAGGGATTTTGCTAAACTGTTCAAAAACTGGATTTTGTTGTAATGTAAGAAACGTTTAAACCTGTAGAGAAGTTTTATGAGTTTATTTGAGCCAAACTGAGGACAATTGCCAGGAAGCAAAATCTGGAGAATAAATGATTGCTTGAAATCAGTGCGTGGTAGGTTGGGGGAAGGGAGAAGCAAAGCAGTGGGGGTGGGAAGGGATCCCGTGAATTGGCTGAAAAGGAAAAAAACAGACACAAACTTCTTTTACATAAATAGATATGGGATAGTTAACACTTAAATTAACATGATAACAATAACAATGAGGGGTTTTGTGGTCTCTGCTCTGGTGTAGTGGGGTGGGGAGGGGGGGAGGAAATCACTCTGACATTCCAAAGCTCTGTTATCTTAGGTGCAAAAAACACAATAGACAGGCTCAGTGAAGGTAAAGATTAGCCATTGTCAGGGAAGATTCAGGCCTAGGACTTGACTACCTACCATGGCCTGCGTTTAGTTAAAAAGTTTTAATCTCAGACCATCCTATGTCCTTTCTTTAGGTCTCTGAGTTTGTAAGGCAACCATTCAGGCCTCCCCTGAGCTTGTCAGGTTTAGTATGTGGCCCCCTTTTTGCCCACAGTGTCAATTTTAAGTATCAGTAATGTTTCAAGTACCTCCACTGCCGAACACAAGCTAAGGGCCCCTGCAAAAAGAAGTTCTTGAAGGCCCAGTGGATCTTCCTGGGAGCTGCTGCCTACAGCTGTCCTGTCTGCTAACACTCCCCATGGAAGGAGCCTGTACACTGAGAAGCTACAGCCCTGGAAAGCTGGGGTATATGTACACATGGGGGAGGGGGTCCCCGATATGCCTTCCTAGGTTGTGGTTATGGTTTTCTAGGGCCAGATGTTTTTTAGACCTTATGTTTGAGTTTTGCATCCACAGTGTAGGTGTGCTCCGAGTGTAATTCTTACATGTGGAGAAGTCTGTGAAACAGATCAGGGTTCTGTCTTGTTGACAAAATTATTTGTTAATTTGGGGGTTCGTCTGGGTCAGAGTTAAACCAGATCAGGCTGAGACTTCCCTCACTTCTGAGAACTGACGCCTTGAGAGGAAGCGCTCCCCTGCCCTACTGGAGAGAGGAGGGCGAGGAGAGCTCGGAATTCAGTACTGGGGCTGCTCTGGTGCCCCTCCCCACTGGGGCTGACCCACTCTAGAAGTTGTCAGCTGGGAATATTTAGATCTTAAGTCTGGGAATATGCTAAACATTATGAATGTGGTTTTCCTTTTGAACTGTAGAAAAGCAGACTGCTCATGTTTTTTGATTCCAGTATTTATTCTTCTTTTCTTGGATTCCTTTTTCCATCGAATATTGCAGCCCTTTGCATTCTGGTTCCCATGTGTACCTAGGGTTTTTAAATGTAGTTAATTCTTGTCTGGATCTCATGAATGGTAGGAAACTCCTCACCTTGGCTTTAACTGGACTCAAATGACTCCGCATATCAGAAAACTCCCACTGTGAGGTGGGCCCCTAGTCTTAACCCCCAGATAACGCACAAGCACTAACAGCTCTTTCCCTCTTTCCCCTCCCCTCTTTCTGGAGCGCAGGCATGGCAGGGTAACCGCCCATCTCCGCTTCCTTCTCACCAGAAACACAGAGTGGGCCCTGCCCCAGCCCTCGTCCTGTGTGAGCCTCGGCTGGTCCCTGTGGCTTCCATAGAGGCCTTCAACCTCTGACTCCTAAGTGGACCTACTTAGAAAAGTAAAATAAAATGTAGGTTGATTCAGAGATGGGAGGTGGATGCTTTTCAGTTTTAAGGTGATGTTTCCATATTTAGGTCAGGATTGTTTGTGCATGTCCCTAGAGAACTTTGACGTTTAAAAGGGAATACTACTCCTAATTTATTTTAATGGATGGGAGGAAAAGGCAATTAGATTTCTCTTTTTATTGTTATGAAGAAAACACCCCCAATTTTATGTAAATCTGTGTAATTCCTAGTCCTTTTCAGGACTTAATTGAAATCCCCTAATGCGTCATGATATATGCTACTCATTTCTGAAAATATCCCATGTCATGTATAGCGGAGGGACAAACGGGTATGCCCCTTGTCCTTTAGCTAGAGATTTGTAAGTGTCTTATGGTCTTAAATCTTGGAGTAGTTTTCTCTGCAATAGTTAAATTAACTTTAAAAAGTAAAAGTGAATTAAAAATAATGACTAAGTATAGGGAAGTATAGTGTGTCTAAATTTCCTCCTTCGTTTTAAATAAATAAAGAATGGGGAGGTGTAAAAATTCCTAAGCCAGGAAACGAACCCCAGAAGACGCCCTGCCCTCACCCTGCTCCGCTCCTGGGCCCTGACTCCATCCTCCCTCAGATAACCAGCGGTGATCACTTCTTGATCACCCTATTAGTGTTTCTTTATATGAAAACAAGCCCGTGCTGATGCCAATTTTTTTCTTGCCTGTGTTTATTCTTATAATGAGTGATCAGACTCCACATGTTTGAGTTTGACTACAGAAAACCAAAGCCTCAGCCCTCCCTTTCCTCCTGGAGGCTCCTGCTCTGTGACTGGCTGCCTGCTGGGAGCCCCCCGCCGTCCCCTGTGCTGCCCTGTGACACATTGTTGACCCACTGAGCCTGGGTTGTATATAGAGGACTTTGGGAGCAGGAACATCGGAATCAAACCCTCCTTATAATGGGCTTGGTTTGATATCTTGGCTGGACCCCTGCTGTGTGTTTAGAGTAACAATGTGAGTCTGGGGTCCTCCAAATTAGAGAGGGAATTACCACAGGATGAGGATAACTCTGCTCTGTGGATGAGGTGAGCCCATACTGCTTAAAGAGTGATTTTTTTCAGAGTGGGCCAAGTCCACTCACCTAATATCAGAGGGCTCACTGGGACCCTTAAGTAACATGGCTACTGCTGCTCCTGTCTGTACTGCAACACAGATCCTGACCCTCTGAGTTATGGGAGATGACACCCATAACCTCACAGACAAGGTTGTATGGCACAGCCAAGGGATTCGCCTCAACCACTCTAAGCCCAGGGTACTTAAACTCTATTAGGCAACCAGCGGTCATGGAGGAGGCTTGTAACCGTGGTAGCAATGACCTGAGGCCCTCTGGAGGAGTGACTATTACCAATACCATGATAAACAGGACATTCCCCTCCAAAGTATATCCAGTGACCTAAAATATAAAACAGGAAGGATGGGGGTGGGGCAGTGTAGGCGAAAGGTACTAAAACAAAGGTCCACAATTTGACCTGATTGGAAATGCAAAATAAACTGAAAGAATTTAACATAACAGAAGAGAAAGGTCTCTGTTGGGTTTTCTGTTCTCTGCAACATTGGTTTGAAATAATAGTGATGTCTCCTCTCAGATTAGTTCACAAAGCTTTATGTAATCAATCAAACTGGATGTTTTTTTTTTTTTAAGGTATATCTGGGGATCCCACTAAATTTAAGCAATTCACCTCATCATGTTAGGGGAATTTCTTTATGTAACACAGACGACAAATAGGTATACCGTGCCTCAACCAGCAGAACTCTTACCTTGCGCAAACTCCTCACAGTCATCGCCCACTGTCCTAAAATACCCCTTGCGTATGGGGTGCTTTGCCTACAGACCCCCGCCCACTGCAGATGAGAATAGGTCTACCAAGACATGATCTGCTTGGGGAGGAAAGGTGGCTGATCTCTCAAAGGAGAAGGGCTGGAGCCTTTTCCTCAATAGGCTTTTATTGGGTTCATTTTGCACAGGAATATAGGTAAAGCTCATTAATCATTGTCAGGCAGTAAGGATCAAACAATAGATAATATACAAAGAACTGTGAGGGCTTATTCTGAGTCAGGGTCTGTTAGCTAAAGGGCTATAAAACTTTGGGAAACAAACTCATTTTGTGCTTGGACCCTTATCAGAAAATTGAGAATATTCTTAGCAAAGCAGATTTCACAGGATTTTATGTATTCTTAGGCCTGATCGCCTGGGGAACCCGCCCTTTCCAGCACAGGGCTGCACCGCCCTCTGTGATTGTTTCAGGTTTAAGTCAGGCAGGGGAAGTAAGGCAGCCGAGAGATTAGGAGACTTCTTGCAGGCAGAATGAGGACTCAGGCTCTGTCAAAGCCAAGGGGCGAGTGATCTCCCTTTTGCTATAGCACCCCAAGTCCTTCCCTGAGGGCCCCCTCATGACCATGCCAGTCTTAGGTCGCCCCTCCCTTGAAGAATCCCACCTGTCATTGGCTAACCAGTCATGCACTAGGGGCCAGGCAGGGTGAAGTAAAAGGGGCAGAGGCAGCACCCCTGCCAGGGAGATAAGGTTTGTCTCCTTAGTGGCTTATTGTCCGAAGGTCGCTCACTCACTCAGCCTTAGCCATGGGGGGGCGGGCGGGGGGGGGAGGTTACAGCTTCTGAAACCAGGCAGGGCAGTTCCCAATACTTGGGAAAGCTCTGAACTTGTGATTCGTAAGTTAAAATTAAGTCTTTACCACTTTCAAATTGGCGTGACAAAGTAGATGCCACAGAACTTATCCACAGCTAATATTTTTAATATAAAAATTCAGTTTACATTTAACATTCTGAATTAGTTTCAGATGTTCAGCAAAGTGGCTAGAAAATCATGTACTTTACAGAGTGGTCCCCTCCCCCTCCCTGATGCTTCAAACAGCCGCCTGATTATGATTATCACCATGTTATTGACTATATTTCCTATGCTGTAATCTCTGTGACTCTTCTGTGACTACTGATTTGTTGCTTAATCCATTCACCCTCTTCCCCCTTCCCCTTTCCCTTTGGACAGCTGTCAGTTTTTTGCTTTTATGAATCTGTTATTTGTTTATTTTGTCCCCCAACTAATACTAATTCATTAATATGACCCATTTCATAATGAATTAAACAGGACATTGAGTGATCAAAAACCATTGTAAAAATCTTATTTAGGAAGAAGTGTTTATTCCCAATACTTATCTTTTTAGCAGCCTTATTTGGTCTACTCTTGAGCCTGGAAAGAATGAACATCACCTCACAGTGGAGTCCTATAACCTTGAGGCTGTGGTAGCAGTAGACAAAACCTACACCCAGTGCCCAACGTTATGGAAGGAAATTACTGGCTCCTTCTACTGGTAAATGTCCCACTGTCACAGATTTGGCTAGAGTCTGGTCTGTTCAGTGCCAATTTGAACAGCCTCTCAGCTGTAGCTGGCCTTCACCTCTTACAGAACATGATACACCTTTACCTGGTTCCTCTTAGGAAACCTCAGTCGCCTTGCCATCCCGGGGTTACTGCAGGCAGGACCTGAACTACATTGACTTTGCTCCAGGATCACGAGTGTGACATTACACTCATGACATCCCTCTCAGAGGACATTTATTTCACATTTATTCAGTACATACTAATACTGAAAAATGGAGCTTGCGAAAAGTGGGTGAGCCATTGACCCAACGTAACGTAAGGCCCCAATACCTGGTTAAGTCCCTGAGAATGATTTGGTAATCAGACAGCTGCTCCATGCTTTTGGTGTTGGGGTGGCAACATAATCCTTGTTTACAAGTTTTACTTGAGCCCATTTGTGCTGTTACTGGCAAATTGGCCCACCTTGCGGACACCCCTATAACAGAAGGCTCTAGACCGTTTAAATTGCCATAATTTAAAGCACTCCTGTTAGTGCCTTTGGTTTTGTTTGTTTGGTTTTTGTTTTTTAAGGGGGGGGGGGAGGAGGGAGAGAGGGAGAGAAACATCATTGTGAGAAAGATCGATTGGTTGCCTATTGTACATACCCGAACCGACAACCTAGGCATATGCCCTGACCAGGAATCGAACCAGCAACTTTTTGCTTTGCAGAACAACAGCCAACTGAGCCACACTAGCCAGGGCTCCTGTTAGAGTCTTTCAAGTCGCCTTGTCTGTAGGGGCTTCAGTGACCTCTCATGCCTCCTGGAGTTACCCATGTGACCCTGCCCTAGGCCCTACACCATATGCCATTAGAACTATAGTTGTCATCATGTACTGGGATCCCCTGAAAATGGACACTCTTCATAAACACTGAGCATGTTACCTTTGTTGAGCTGACCGTTATGCCTTTGGCCTGGAAAATAGTGCCCCGCCAGGTGAGGACACCTACTGATATGTCCATGTGATATCATGGAGCCATATCTTGGTCCTGTGGCATATGCCACATGCAGAATAGTGACCCCTTCTCTGTTCAGTGCACTGAAAGATACCATGATGGTGGAAAACATTACAACTCCCCTAGACAGTTTCCTCAGGAATTCTTTGGGATTCGTTGAATGCATGGCACTGAGGAGCACACGCACTTCCAGGATGACAATACACATACAAAACTAATGGATCTCAGTGCAGAGTTGCTGCCCTTCATCTCTTAATTGGGACATTCCTGATAAAGAACCAAGCCCCAGGGTCACTCAGTTCATCAAACACTAGGCAGTAGTCTTATTACTGGCCCACAGTTGGCCCCATCAACATAGACTCCAGGATAATTGCCTTAACAGTTGTCCCTTTGTGGTAAAAGAATTCTGGGAATGTCTTTGATCAGACAGGCAGAATATAAATCCAGGTAACACTTGTCTGTACATTACTGAGTCTACTATACCAGGACTCACCAGGAAACTGCTGGTCTACATTGGAGTTCCAGAATCCACTGATAGTAACCATGGCACTTCTGAGAATACACAGTGCCATGCTCCCCATCAAGGGCATCTAGTAGGAGTTCACCTCCCTTACTGGCCTCAGGCTGTAGAGCACCCTGCTGGTTTATTCAAGTTAGTTCAAAGTGGCTGAATGAATGACATCCTGTTTCAGTCGTCAGTCAGCCACGGGAGGTAAATTGTAACGAGTCTGTCTTTATCTTTTCTTTCTAATGTACTTTTTCCAAAGCAGTTTTGGGTTTAC
This sequence comes from Phyllostomus discolor, assembly GCF_004126475.2. Lineage (NCBI taxonomy): Eukaryota > Metazoa > Chordata > Mammalia > Chiroptera > Phyllostomidae > Phyllostomus > Phyllostomus discolor. The sequence goes on along the minus strand of NC_040910.2, from coordinate 43,936,032 downwards.
AGAAAAGGTGATCAGAGAGTAGAGAGAGTTCTGTGATGAATATTAAACAAGTTAAAAGAATATTTTAACCTCCCAATAAGAATATTTTCATTTTGCCAGCTGCGTCTATCCACTAAAGGCCTGGGGTGTGTTAGGGATGATACAGCCACCTGGACTCTCATGTGGTGTTGGGAGTGGAAGAAAAAGCTTTCAGCTCTTCACTCTGTTTTTACTGATTAAATATAGTGGTTTGACTCTTTCCTCCTTGAGGCCTGTATGTGGTAAGTAATAAGGAAGGATATGAGTTTTTCTCACAAAGTACTGATGGTCTTAAATGAAAATACTTGTTTCATTTTTATCACATTCTACTATTTCCCAGCATACTTGGACTCTGCCATTAGAGAGCAGCAACCTGTGATGTGATCACAGTAAAAGTGCACAAGTAATTTCCATGTGTTTGTGATATTGTTAACTTATGAGGAAGTCAGTGTAGACAGTTTATGATAATCAATCATAAAATAAATATTTGGAGATGACAGAATCACACGTGACTTTCATATAAATGGGATCTGGGCATCTAATGCTGTCAGTCTCACTCATCCTATGCTACACATATTTGGGGTGTTTTAGGACCCACTGGCCATTGAGGATGTGGTTGTGATCTTCACCCTGGAAGAGTGGGCCTTACTGGATTCTTCACAGAAGAAACTCTACAAGGATGTGATGCGAAAAACTTTCAAGAACCTGGCCTCCATAGGTACAAATTAAAATTTACTTTCAATTCATCAATTGGAGAAGTGTTTCTCATTGGTGTTCTTTCCAAGATTTGGATGGTGAAAGGTGGGACAATGGTCAATAAACGAGGCATGGTCATAGCCAAAAATGAACCTAGAATCTAATATTTCTCTAATTTTAATATTTTGGGGGTTTTCTTGTTGTTTGCATTTTAGGGAAAAAATGGAACACTCATGACATTGAAGAACTGTATAAAAACCAGGGGAGAAAACTAAGGTGAGTCACACACTAGAAAGTAGTGGCTGATTTGAAGATCTGATTATGTTATGAAATTTTTTTAAAGGAAACAAAACAAATAATCCCTACTTCAAATTGAGTTACTGGTTTAGAAAATTTTCACCAAAAATACTTTTTTATAGATGTTCAGTGTTTGCAAAGTAGCTTACTTCAAAATAGTATTATTGAATTTTATGTGTTTACTGTTTTAATAATAGAAAGGGTGAAATCCTCGTGCAGAACATTTCTTCTATTGAACTGTAAACAACTGAGACAAAGCAGAACACCTACACTTTTCTTTTTTTAGAGAATGGGGGAGGGAGGGAGAAAGAAAAGGAGAGAGACATCGATCGGTTGCCTCGTGTACACCACTCCAGCTGGGGACCAAACCCACAACCCAGGCATGTGTCCCTGACCAGGATTCAAACCAGTGACCTTTCGCTTTGCAAGGTAACACCCAGCCAACTGAACCACACAGGTCAGGGGTAGAATGCCTATACTTTTCATATGAAGGGGTAGTTTAAATATCTAAATAGATAAAAAATTGCTAATGAAATCATTAATACTGTACTTCTTGTTTTTTGTTTTTGTGTGTGTGTGTGTGTTTTTACAGAAATTATATGGTAGAGAAACTCTGCAAAAATAAAGAGGGTAGTCAGTGTGGAGAAAACTTCATTCTTATTTCAAATAGGAATCTAAACAAGGAAACCACTGGAGTGAAATTGCATGAATGCAGCACATGTGGCAAAGTCTTCATGCATCACTCGTCCCTGACTAAGCACATCAAATGTACTGGACACAAATGTTACAGCTATCAGAAATATGGGGAGAAACTGTATAGGTGTAAGGTGTGTGGGAGAGCCTTCAGTTATCGCCAATGGGCTGAAAAACATGAGAGAAGTCATAATAAAGAGAACAAGTATAAATGTAAGGAATGTGGGAAAACATTTTCTGCTCCTGCATCCCTTCAAGCACATAAAAGGATTCACACAGGAGAAACACCCTACAAATGTAAGGAATGTGGGAAAGCCTTCATGTGGCAGACAGGATTTCGGAGACACATGATAATGCATGCTAGGGATTCTCCATATAAATGTAAGGAATGTGATAGAAATTTCAGTTGTTCCACTTCGTTGAGGGCACATGAAAGAACTCACACTGGAGAGAGACCCTACCAATGTAAGGAGTGTGGGAAAGCCTTTAGATCTCACAGTTCCTTACAAATACATGAAAGGACTCACACAGGAGAGAAGCCACATAAATGTAAACAGTGTGGTAAAGCCTTCAATTGTCCCAGTTCTTGCCGAAAACACGAAAGGGCTCATACTGGAGAGAAACCTTACGAATGTAAGGAATGTGGGAGAACTTTTGGTGGCCTCTCAGGCATTCGCGTACACATGATCACTCACACTGGAGAAGGACCTTATAAATGTAAGGAATGTCAGAGAGCTTTTATTTCTCCCAGTTCATTCCGAGTACATGAAAGGATTCACACTGGGGAAAAACCCTATAAATGTAAAGAATGCAGTAAAGCCTTTAGTTACTACTCTTCCTTTCAGTTACATGAAAGAACTCATACTGGAGAGAAACCCTATGAATGCAAGGACTGTGGGAGAAGCTTCCTTCGTTACCAAACCTTAAAACGACACATGGGATTGCACACGGGAGAGAAACCCTATGAATGTCAACAGTGTGGGAAAGCCTTCAGGTATTACCTTCCCTTCCAAAAACATGAAAGAAGTCATTCTGTAGAGGAAACCTGTGAATGTAAGCAATGTGGGAAAACCTACCGAGATTACAGTTCCTTAGAAACACACAAAAGAACTCATAATGGAGAGAGACCCTATGAGTGTAAACATTGTGGTAAAGCTTTCAGATGTTTATCTTGGTTCGGAAAACATGAAAGGACTCACACTGAAGGGAAACCTAATGAATGCAAGGACTGTGGGAAGGCCTTCTCTCGTCCCCAGACCTTGAAAATCCACATGAGAGTGCACACTGGAGAGAAACCCTATGAATGCCAGCAGTGTGGTAAAGCCTTCAGATACTCCTCTTCCTTCAGAATTCATAAGAGAAAGCATCAGAGAAATCCTTGGAATGTAAGCAGTGTGGTAAAGCCTACAATTCCTTAGAAACAAAAACTCATAAGAAGCCCTATCAGTGCCCAGGTTTGAAGAGCTTCAGGTGTTTTGATGACATGAAATCACACAGGAAACCCTGAATAGAAACAACAGTAGTTTTCTCATTTAGGCTTTTAAATACATGAACTCACACTGAAGAGGAATTCTGTGAATTTAAGTGTGGTAAAGCCTTTGTCACACAGCCCTTTGAAGGTCTGTGTGATACACACTTGAGAGACACATGTAAGGAGTGTGGAAGGACTAATCATCCCAGTTCCTTCCAAAGTCATGAGAGGACTCCCTGGGTAAAGAGGAGTGTAAACTGTGTGGGAACAACATCTAATGGTCTACATCCTTACATGTGAAAACTGACGAAACAAAAATATAACAAAACAAAAATATAAGTAGAATGAAAAAGCCAAATGGAAATTAATCCATGCATAATGTTCCAGACAACAGCACGGAAGAGTTGTTATGAAGTTGTAAATAGCCCTGGCTGAGTAGGTCAGTTGGCTAGCGCGTCATCCAGGTACACCAAAGTGGCAGGCTCAGTCCCCGGCCAGGCCACATACGGGAAGCAGCCACTGAATGCGTAGTAAAGAAGTGGAACAAGAGATTGTGGGTATTAGAGGGACAATATTCTTATACAATGAATATGTACTATTCAACAACAGTATAAGATTAATAGGTAGTACTTTTTTCTTAAATCTATTTAAAAATCTTATTTGAACCTGTTGGATTGATGGGTGAGTTGAAGTGTATTTCCATGTGCATTTAGGTTTAATTTTTGTTTTGTGCTAAGAGGCCATTGAAATTTGACAGTATGGTATTTGTTGGGATTTTCCTACTGGACTTCTGGCAATTCCTATAAATCCCTAGTTCATTATATATATTTTACCTTTTTTAGTGACAAGATTTCTCTTGGATTTCAAGTAAAAGAGCCTTTCTTTATAATTATAAACAGTTGGAATAGTTATTATGGCAAGTTTATTAAAGAATATGGTTTCATGTGAGTTATTTTCATTTGGACTTTTACTTTTGGTTCTTTTTTTCTGACTATTTGCTGAACAGACTTTGATTTAAGAGAGACCTGTGATAGGATGAAAATCTAGAGCTGGGATGTATTCCTGCAAATAATGTTATTAGCTGGGTTTTCCAAAATTCATTCCTTTTATGGTTCCTTCTTAGAATTCACCAGCACCTTTACTTGCATACGATTTCAAAAAGAGTACCAAAGAAGGCATTAGTCAGATTTTGGAGCCATCATTCAGGGAGAGCTACATAGGAGTTTCAAAGACACCAGATTTTATTCCATGTTCAGGATTTTTTTTGTACTTCCAATCAAAAAGTATCCTCAAAACCACCAACTGTTTCATATTCATTTTCTATGAGATGTAGATTTCCCACTGATATTTTCAGAAGATCCATCAGAGTTTGGATTTTTTTGTCAGAGCTCTTGTCCACTAGGAAACTGATTCAGACTCTTATACTTGGGAATATTGTCTGATTCCCCTTTTCTCTAGATTATGTCCATTTAAGATCTGGTTTCTACAGGAAACCTTAAGTTGTCAACAGTGCCAGTCAGCATGTGGTCCTGATTCACCATGACACCTACAATTGTGCGCTCACAAAGAAGGATACGGGAGTTTGGTTCTCCACCACATTGTACACTGGCTGCCTTGATCTGTTCCTTTCATCGGAGAAATGTGTGAAGCAGCACATTTTTCCCATCTGGAAGACTGGCGGGGAGGGGTCCTGTTACTTGTAGCTAAATGTATATTTTCAGTGTTTTTCATTACTTTAGATGTGATTAAAACTATGTGTAGCTTTTTTGTGTCAAAATGTTTCAGTTTTTCTATTCCAGAGATATTTTTTTGTTTTCTAAGTCATCAAGTGCAAATATTACACATGTGCACCACTTAAAAACAGAGACACTTTCTGAGGAATGCATTGTCAGGTGATTCTGTCGTCGTGCAAACAGCACAGTGAGCTTACACAAACCTACGTGGCATAGCCCACTGCACGCCTGTCCTGCACGGTGGAGCCTGTTGCTCCTAGACTGTGCATCTGTGCCACGTGTTACTGCGCTAGTTACAGGAGGAAACGAACACAGGAACGTGTGTGTTTAAACATCTAAACATGGACAAAGGGACAGGAAAAATAAAGAAGTTTTTTAAATGGTACACCTGTATAGGACACTTATGAATGGAGCTTGCAAGACTGGCAGGCACTGTGGGTGGGGCGGTGAGTGGGTAGCCAGCGGATGTCAAGGTCTAGGGTGTCACTATGCGCTGCTGTACACTTACATACACTGTGCACTTAGGCAACAAAAGTTTATTTTAAAAATTTCAAGAAAAACTTAGTTTACTGTAACTTTTTACTTTATAAAATTTATTTTTTTTTACTCATAATAACACTTAGCTTAACACAAGCACATTGTTTAGAGGGAGAGGCACCACTTCGATTTGGGATGCAGGTCAATACAAAAGGATGCCTGGGAGCATTAGCAACAAGAAGCGAACTCTAGCAAGGTGTGTTATGTTCAGTATTTCTCCATTTTGCTGCCCCAGTAACTCAGGAAGCTGTCTTGGGAGAGGGGCTGGGTCGTCCGTGGCTCCTTACCGCCCTACAGTGCCCTGGCAGTGGGTGCTGACTGCTGTGCTGGAAGGCCCTGGGGTCCTCTCACTGCCAGGTCACACAGGGCTTCCATTGGCAGCCTGCAGCATGGCCCCCAAGCATGACTTACCCAGCCCTTAAAAGCCTTGAACTCTGCCATTGACATGGTCTCCTTATGGATGAAAGTCCTTTCAGGCATCCATTTCAATAATAGGGATATTTCATCTACCTTTAATATACTCTGTAAAGTAATTTTCCTCCACAGCTTATTTAGAGTTCCCAAACACTTCAGCTGCCTTTGCACCAGCACTCAGAATTCACAACTTTCACACAATGCAGTGAGTAACAGTTGAATTGTTTGAACCACCCAGAGCTAGCAGGAAGTTTCATACTGAAAAAACAAAAAACTACTTCGCCATGATCGTCGTACTGAGAAAAATAATGCTGCTGTGTCTGTCTGCAGGTCATTAGAAATTTCCACATGTCTGACAGAGGCCCTTCTCTAATTCTTGTTACTCGCTGTCTTCAATGAAAAGACCTAAGTTGAAGGCATCATACTTTGTAACCTAAAAAGTTACTACAAAGCTACAGTAATTAAAATTGTAATACTGGCACACAGACCAAGAACAGAATCTAGAACCCAGAAACGAACCCTCACATACGTAGTCAAGTGGTTTTCAAGAATAGGAAAAGCAGCAAGCTGAAGGTAAGGCAGGCTCCCACGCACACAGAGACCAAGGCAGAGTCCCTGAGGGGACCCCATCCCCAGGTGGCCGGCCCTGGGTGGCAGGGCTGACTTGGAATATTTGCATGGAAGGGGCAGTGTTTTGTTCTTTCTGGGGTAGACTCTGGATACAGATTTGCCTTCCCTACACGCAGTGCTTCTGTCACAGCTGCCACGCATGGACTGACAGGCATCTCACTGTCACGGTGTTGTCACACAGCATTGCCTCCCTCGAAGGAACTCACTGCATAGGAAACGAAGTGTGGCAGTCGGCAAGTGCTCATGGGATTCCCTGATCTTCCCATATTCCCCACCGCCCTGAGGCAACTGGACTGATACAACAGTAGAATGGGCTTTGGAGGATAGTCAGTGTCCTCTGGGTCACTCTGCCTTGCAGGTCCGGGGCAATGTTCTCCAGGAAACTATGTGTGCTCTAAATCAGAGTTCATCATACAGCACTGATTTTCCCACAGCCAGCATTTCCCGGGGAGCGAGGGTGGAAATGGGAGCAGCATCATTCACTGTTACAACTCTGACCCCTAGTTACCCACTGGCTTTGACCAGGATACCCTTGGATTTCACTGAACTGGATGGTTAGCCTGTCCCTGACCAATTTCAGTGCCCTCATGCCTTTAAATCAACTGGCAAAGGATAACATTTTGGCACTGGCTGGGGTAATTAATCCTGATTACCAAGTGGAAATTGGTCTGCTGCTCCACTATGAAGGTAAAAAATGCTAGGTCTGCAATTCAGAACATTTCTCAGGGTGTATCTTAGCATCACCACGCCCCAGGATTAAAGTCAATGGAACAGGACAAGAAACCAATGGCAGGGCAACCTACCACCCAAAGTTCTCAGGGTCGAAAGTTAGCATCATTCACTTAGGCAAAAAACCATGACCAGCTGAGTTCCTTGCTGAAAACAATATGAAATGAGTAATGGAAGCAGGTAGTTGTAAGTACTAAATGTGAAAAGCTGCAAAACAAACAAACAAATAAACAAACAAACCATGAACTAATTATAATTTAGAGAAAGTGAAAAAACTGGTGAAATAAACCTTTGCTGCATATTTGGGCCCCTTCTTATTAACTATCAGAGAACTTCAGACATTTCACCCTGCAAGCCAGCCCCTTAGCCCATTGCTGACCCCCATCCCCAACTTTTCTCATGCTGCACTACCTTCAGGGTCCACCAGGGGGCAGGCACTCCCAGGAACAGGACTTGGACTGGGCCAGGCTCTGGGCCCCAGAGAAACAGGGACAAGGAGCTGAGTCCAGAGACTCTGCAGTCCAACCTTCCCTGCTGACAAATGGGGAGCCCGAGGCTGAGGTTTTTCCAGTGCTGGGAGCTCAAGGTTCAGGATGCTGACTCCCGATGCTCATCTCCTGATAACACTCCATTTCTGTCCAGCAGCTGCAGGTGAGAAAGGTGCTGAGGAAGAAGATGACCACCTGCGCCATCAGGATGGGAGTGGTGATGAGCCCTGGCTCTCAGGTGTCCCCACAGACCCTCCTCTGAAACCCCTCACCTCCAGCCTCCTGACCCCAACCAAGGCTCCCACATGGAGCAGCCTAGGACCTTCAGCAGCCTCCCCCAGTTTCTCCCACCCCTCTCCTGCCCTCCAGGACACCAAATCACTTCCCAGGGCAAATCCCGGGTTCAGAGGTCCCTGCACCTCCACTCTGAAAGTCCCTCATGTCGAGGTCCAACAGCACTGAAACACTACACTGCTGTGGCAGATGGCCTCTTTTATGGGACACCATGAGAGCCAGCGAGGCCCCGGCTCCTGGTCTGTGAGATGACAAGGTGCACAGAAACCTGTACAATAACCAAGTTTCATCCTCCCGTTTTGTGTACAAACCATCCTGTTAAGTGTCATGTGTGTAAGGCCTGGAGAAGGTCTGGAGGGATAGTGGCACTGACTGCTACACAGGCCACCTGGGGCAGGTGGTTCAAACATCAAAACAGCAGCAAAATGCAAGATGCTCACGGCCTGGTGTGAAGTCAGATGGCATAACTTTTTCTCTAATATTCCCGTGAACATGTGAGACCTGGCTTTCTATTCTCCCACTAGCTATAGGGTGGGGTGGGGAGGATTGGAGGTGCAGATTCTTTTGGGAGTGGGATACTCTAGTGGGAAAGCCCTCGGAGGGCCCTGGGAAGTTCCCCAGATCTGAGCCTGGGGTCTGGGGTCTGGGCCTGCCTGTGCCATTCAGGGCCTTGGGGGTAGAGAACCTTCTACACCCACTCTCACCTCAGACCAGCTCCTCCAGGATCTCCTGAATGGAGCTCTGTAAAAACAGTGCCCAGTATGCAGGCCGAAAGACATCAGGAGCTGGCTTGGGCATCACCGCAGTAAGAAGTCCTACCACAAATTCTGCTCCCAGATCAGGCACAGAAGGGCAGCCAGGGAGGGAACGAATGACACCCAGAGGGCCCAGAATTACAAATGAGTAGATGAGTTTGGTCCTCAGCACTCACCTTCTCATGTTACCAGCCATGACCTGGGATGGACACTTGATGGACCAACCAAGCTTCCAACACCTAACAACTTACTCCTGCCCAGGAAGCCCCCTGCCGCCTTTTCCATAACCCAACGCACACAGAAAAAGGGACAAGGGGGTGTAGCTGCTAATGCAGTGTCACAGTTGTGACCTGACCTGGACTGGCCTGCCCTGGGCTACCCTGTTACCTGAGGGTTCACCCTGCAGAGTGATTGGAGATGTTGGAGGGGAGGCCAGAGCCACTGTCTACAGTGGATGGAACAGCTTTCATTATCAGCTTTCCAGAACCCACAGCCTCGCAAAGTCAGGAGGTAACTGGAGAGCATGCTGCTGTGCTCTCAACCGCCTCCAGTCAAGTGAACCAGAGAGGGGCCTTTCTCTAGAACGTGGGTGCCTGGTTACCAGAGTTCTAACTTCTGTTTTGTTCTGTCACTAAGGATATGAGGACACCTTTCTCAAGAGTCTATTACCTGGGCCCCTTCATTCGATCAGACCCACTCAGAGCCCCCCCTGGGCTGGTGACTGCTCAGACGCCTCACTCAGGTCATCTCTATAACTGCAAACAGACATCCAACAAGCCCTCCCCATAGCTCCCCGGGAACGTAACCTGAGTTCCAGCTTCAAGCAGGTAGAGCTGAGTTCAGATCTCTTTGTTTGTCCTGTGGGATGGTGTCACCTGTGTCTGATGCAAAAACAGAGAAGGAAGAATTACAGGAAGAGGTCGGATGGAGCATGGAATGCCACTTAAAACAGGCCTGAGTCTCAGCTGTCTGCTCTTGGGGATATCACACCCCTCTGGGTCACATTTTAAGGCCTGCATCTATTAAGGGTTGAAACTATGAAAATTCAGAAGGGATCATCCATGCCATAACATTTCCTGTGGTCTCCTGCTATATGTGGAATCAGACCTCGTGCCTCACGTGGGCCTACGTGGCACACAGGCTCCACAGTGGCTTCCAGTAGCCCCTGCCTCTTGCTGTGCACATCTCTGTGTCACCACTAAGTAGTTAGTAATGGGCTTCTGCACAACAGAATACAGCCAAGGTGGTGTGTGTCATGTTCAATTTTTCACTTCCCTCTTACTTGCTTCCTTGAGTTCCTCTCTCTCTCCCTCTCTCCCTCCCTCCCCTTCCCGTCCCTCCCTCTTCCTCTCTTATACTTCTGGAATTGGGAGAGAAAGCACCAGTATTTTGAGCTCCATGTAGAGAGCCTGCAGGACAGAACTGAGAGAGTGCCCAGCCAACTGACCGGCAGAAACTGACGTCTCGGTCCCAGTTGAATCCTAACAACCCATGTGTGAGTGTGGGAGCAAATCAACCCCGACAGAGCTCAGCTGAGACCACAGCATCATGTAGATAGATACCTTAGGTCAGTCAGATGTACCCTGCTAAGCTGTGCCCAGATCCCTGAGTCACAGAAGCTATGAGACATTTTTTGTTAGTTTTTTTCATTGATCTTAGAGAGAGAGAGAAAGGTAGAGAGAAAGAGAGAGAGAGAAAGACGTTGACCTGCTGCTCCACTCAACCATGCAGCCACCTCTTGCACATGCCCCGACTGGAGACGGAACCCACAACCTTGACACACACCGACGATGCTCCAACCAACGGAGCGACCCGGCCAGGCTATAATATGTTAAATACTTACAGTTTCTGGTGTGAGGTTTTAGGGCAGTGTGGTTGGTGCCTCTGTTTCTCCATCTGACAATAATAAGCATACCCTCTGTGAGCTTGTAAAAAGAATTATAGAGTTAATGTTTGAAAAATTCTTGGAACACCAGGCATGTCTCAAACTCTTTGCTCTATATTATAATTTTTTAAATTTCTCTCGCATTGCCTGTAAGCTTCTGAGGGCAGAGTGGTACCTGCCTGAATGTTGAAAGCACTCTGTAACTTATGATAAATAAATGAATGGCCAAAACTTTTGAAATATTGGAAGCTTATTGTGCATGGGACCCCCATCACACATGCAAGAGACGGGGCCAGACCACAGATCGGTGGGGCCATTTCATGGTTTGAGGCCAGTATTCCTCAGGCTTCCTGAGATCTGGGGTGGAACTGGGAGGGATGGGACTCTCTGGGTTGGGGTGCAGGTGGTTGCCATGGTCCGCGGAGCCTTGACAACTACCCCCCCCACCCAAGGCCTGGATGCCAGAAGAGGAGCAGACACTGCCCAGGAGACTTAGATGGAACAGGCAGAGGCCAGAGGAGAATCTCAGAGTCCATTTCAACAGCTGCTCCTGCTGAGCAGATGGCCTTGAACTCAGATTTCTGAATGACTTCTTTTGACTTTCAAAATTCAATGTGATTTTCAAAATTATACATGTGTATAATGATGTCTTAAAATATTAAACCTCATTGCTGAGTGTGAACTGTAGCTTTCTGCAGGGTAAGAACAAGAGCCTCCTCTCCCAGGCACAGCTGGAGGGCCGTTCCTGGTTCCAACACCATGACGATCTTCTAGGAAAAATCTGAAATCTGTGCTCCTGTGTATAATGCATACCCACGTTTTTGGCTCAAACTTTCAGGAAAAAAATCTTTCATTTTAATTTTTTAAATCAATTTTTTATTTATATGCAAAACTAATTATTGTATTCCATGGTATTATTTTGCATATGGATATCATTCTTGCTTTCTAGAGTTATACTTTTAATGCATAAGCATAAATAAAAGAATTAAAGACATTTATATAGATACAGAATTAGTACTACTCATGTATAATGTGCATCCTTATTTTTCCCTCAAAAATTTGGGCAAAAAGTGCCCATTATACATGGCAAAATATGGTGTATGTTAAACAGCAGCCCCTAAAAAACTTTCCAAAATACAGTGAAGTCATTTAAAAATTTAAATGCTACAGTAAAAAAAATTTAGTTAATGCAAAGGAAGGCTACGAAGAACTAGAGAAACTAAAAACAACATGAGAACTGAAGAAAACAAGAAATAAAACGGCAGATGTACTTGAAACTCTATCAATGATACCAAATGCGAATGAATTACATAATCCTAACAAGAGGAATCAGAGGTCGTTACCTCCGATTAAACAACAACAACAACCATGATTTAAATGTATGTTATGCACAGGAAACACATTTTAGAATTAAAGATACAAGTGGGTTAAAAGTAAACGTAGAGAAGCTATTCCCTGGCCAGTGTGGCTCAGTTAGTTGGGTGTAGTCCTGCAAACCAAAAGGTTGTGAGTTCAATTCCAGGTCAGGGCACATGTCTGGGTTGCAGGTTCAGTCCCTGGTTGGGGCAGGTATGGAAGGCAACCAATTGATATTTCTGTCTCACATCAATTTTCTCTTCCTCTCTTTCTCCCTCCCTTCCCCTCTCTCTAAAAATAGCTAAAAAGTAAAAGCAGGGGAAAGATACATCTATGAACAGCACCCACCTGAAAGCTGTAGAGATTATACAAACATCAGGCAAATATGCATGAAAGTGAAAAATATCAGCAGAGATATTGAGAGACATTGTAGCAAGCCAAAAGGGTCAAAGTTTATGGTCTGTATCTAAAACAAAATAGATTTCATTTTTGCAAATATTAACAAAGAAAAAATATCAAATCAAACCTAAACTTTTGCCTTAACAGACTTGAAAAGGTATGGTACCAAACCCAAAGAATGAAAAAGGAAATAATGAAAATTAGTGCAGAAATTAACAAAAGAGGAAATTTTAAAAACATATAGAAAATCAATGTAACCAGAAATGGGTTCTATGGAAAGCAAAACAAAATTGACAAATCTTTAGTAGGTTGATCTAAAGAAAAAGGGGGAAGATTCAAATTTAAAGAATCAGGAAGATAATGGGATATAACTACTGACACTACAGAAATAAGAGAATTATAAAGGAATTCAATAATTGTATGCAACAGTTCAGTATCTGAGATAAAATGGACAAAAGCTAAAGAGAAACAAACCACTGAAAATAATTTTAAAATAACAGAAAATCTAAATGGAACTATAAAAGTGAAGTGGTTGAATTAGTAAACAAAAGAACACCCACAAAGTAAGCACAGGCCCAGATGGCTTCAACATAAATAGAATTCTCCAAAACTTCTAAAGGTTAGTATTGATTCTTTACAAACTTTTCAAAAAACAAAAACAACAACAAAAACCCTGAATGGAGACAACCCTTCACACTTTTTCCCAAGGCCATTATTACTCTGATTCCAAAACTACCAAGTTATCACAGAAAAAAACCTAACATACCTATTCTTTTTGTAAATAAGGATCCTCAACAAATTCTAGCAAACATGATCCAGCAAAATATACAAAAAATGATACACCACGAGCAAATGGGATTTATTCCAGGAAGGAAAGTTTGGGTTAACATCTCAAAATCCATTAAGGTAATAAACCACTAGATTAAAAAAGAAAAATGGCAAGACCCTCTCAATAGACTCAAAGACAATAATTGACAAAATGCAGTACTCTTTCATAATTAACACACTCTGCATACCCAGAATGGGAGTAAATTTCCAAACCTCATTATGAGCATCTGTGGAAAACCCACAGCTACTATTATATTTAACTGTGAAAGACTAAATGCTTTTCCCTAAAGGTAAGGAACAAAGCATGTCTAACCTGTCACTGCTACTCAACAGTTGTCTGAAGATTTTAGCCAGACCATTTTAAGGAGAGAAATATGCATGCAGTTTGGTTACAAAGATGCAAAACTATCTTTACTGCCAGGTGAGATATCTTATATAGAGAAAACTCTTAAAAGACTATTGAAATTAGTAATTGAGTTCAAAAAGTTTGTAGGCTTGGAGATCAAAATATAAAAACCAATTAAATATTTTTACACTTGCAGTAAACAGTCTGATAATAAAATTTACAAATGAAATGCATTTACAATATAATCAAAATGAATAAATACTTAAATAATTTAATGAGAAAAGTAGGAAGCAAATATTCTACAAACTGCAAAATATGGTTGAAATAAATTAATAATGTATAAATAAATGGGAAAAGCATCTGAATTTCATGAATCAGATGACAACACTATCCCAGACATTCAGGACAATATCTATTGTGACCCCAGCTGTAATCTTTATAGAAGTGGGAAAACTGTTCTATAAATTTATATGGAATTATGAATCAACCAGAATTACCAAACTGTTCTTGATTAAGGAAACAGAGCAATAGGACTAACATCTTGGTTCAAAACACTGTACCAACCAAAGAGAATCAAGGTAAGTCTTGTACTGACACAAGAATAAACATACAGATCTGTGGAATAGATTAAGATTTGAGAAATAAACCCTTATATCTATGGTCAACTGAAATTTGATAGTGGTACCAAAATGGGAAAAGAATATTTTTTCTCATAAATCGCTGCTAAGCCAACTGAATATTCACATGCAAAAGAAATGGGTTGTACTTTGACATCACACCACCCACTCTAATAATACTCCAAATGGATCAAAGGCCTAAACACAAGGTGAAATTACAAAACACTCAGATAAAACATAGGAGAAAATTCCTGATGTTGGATTTGGAAAAATATTGTTAGATATGACACAAAGAGAAATAATGGGGAAAAACTAGGTAATTTAGACTTCATGAAATTACTGACTTCTGTGCTTCAAAGGACACCAGCAACAAAGTGAAAACACCCTTGTGCAAAGTTGCTGGGAATACAAAATTGTGTTGCCAGTATACGTATATCAAATCACGTTGTAATATAGACAATTTTTGGTCAATTTCACCACAATACAGCTATGTGGAGAAAAGTTTCCAAATGCATCCCACATTTACATAATCATTTATTGTTTTTCTTTAATAATTAATAATAAGAATCAATTATCTTTCAGATATTACATTGTTTGCATTTCAAAGTTCCCTAGGAACACAGGCAAAAACTGATTTAAATTTTCTTCTAATGTAGAATGTACACCTGAGGATGTAATGAGCACATCTCACACCCTGTGTTTAGATTGAGAAGTGTCCTTGCACCCAGGCTCGGGCTTCCAGCTCCCCACCAGTCAAGTGCTTTGTGATTCTTTCTCTTAAGAACCAAATGAGTGGAGGTGGGGCAGGGATGGGTGGGAGGCTCCAGGGTTGCAAGCATCAAAGACTAAAATGGAGCCAGACTCTTCACATTAAGTGTCTGTGTTTCTAAACAGGGTCAGAGTTCCCTGAGTGGACTCACAGCCTTACCGCCAAGCCCTTGACCCCTGGAGCATATAAGAAAGACCCTCTAGTTCCAGTGTGACCTGGCTTGGATCACCCTCTTCCCTGTACTAACTTGCTGTATCTGAAAACCAAATCAGGATTCCCTGTGCACAACTGTGCTCTCGCCTTCGCAAAGAGCTGGGGAGAAACAATACGAAAGCCTCAGGACTAGAAAAGATCTGTTTATGCTAGGTCGGGTACTGCACACAGGCTAAAGTGGTTTCAGAAGGTCAGGGTCCTCCCTGCAAACTGTCTCTCGGGCACGAGAGGGAGCGGCCTTAGGAACTGTCCAATCAGAGGCGCCGCTGAGGCAGGTGGGTGGGGTTATGTTTAGCTCTGGCGTGGACGTGTTTAGCTCTGGCGTGGACATATCTAGCTCTGGCGTGGACATATCCAGCTCTGCTCTGAGTCCGGTGTCGCCTCCCCTTAACGGTCACTAGTGGCTCTGTCACAGCTTCTGTCACATTTTGGTCTGCACTGAACGCGAGGGTCGTAGGAAGGACTCAGGACACCCAGGAAACCTAGAAATGGTGAGTGCGCTGCTCTGAGGTGGGGAGCCGGGGAAGACGGGCTGGTAGGAACCTGCTATGGCGGAGTCCCGGCTTCCCCCCGGTAAAGTCCGGAGTCCGCCCCTGGACTCCGCCTCTGCTCGGGGCGCCGCTTGGACTTCGGTCCCCTCCGGCTCTCAGCGAGGGTGCTGGGCCGGCAGCCGGGACCCCGGGCATCCAGTCCCGTCACTGCGCGGCGACGTTGACTTCGGATCCTCTCTAGGCAGCTCTGCGTCCGCGGCCCCGCGTCTCCCCAGGTGGTGCGCTGACTACCGGGAGCGTGACCCGGGGCAGTCGTGACTCGGGCTCTGGGGCTCGTGTGTGGGAGCAGCTGAGGTCTGTGGGGTCCCCAGTCCCTTCCCGGGGTGGGGGGGGCTCTCTTTCTCCTGAGTTTTCCAAATGTTTGGGAAGCAGAGTCTAAAATCCATAATCCTATTCCCACCCCATTTTTCCTAGGGGTGGCAATAAGTCCCTGAATTTCCAGTTCCTGCAGCCATTCCCTAAGCCAACTTCCTCTCTCTTATCAATTATTTGTTCAATGGGGTGCATTTCAAACAGACCCAACATTCCAATTGCTTATCTTTCTCCCTCAGAGCTTTGTAAATGCTCTTTTTAAAAGATTTCTATTTTTTCCCTAGCCGGCGTGACTCAGGTGTTTGGGCGTCCTCTCGCAAAGCGAAAGATCGCCAGTTGGATTCCCGGTCAGGGCACGTGCCTGGGTTGCGTGTTCAGTCTCCGGTAGGGGAGTGTTGGAGAGACAACCGATAGGTGTTTCTTATATTAATGTTTCTAACCCTCTCTTTCTCCCTCCCTTCCCCTCCCCCCAAAAATAAATAAATGAAAAATTTTTAAATATATATTCGTAGATATTTTGCGTGGGAGGAAACTAAACAAGAACCACCTGGAAGACATTTGCATGAAATCCTGGTTCCTCTCCCCCAGGAGCTTCCCTGGGCGCAGACATCCTACGGAAGTCCTTTGGGTGGAGGTTCCTCTTCAGAAACTTTCCTGGGTGTTCTCTCCTGTCAGCACTGCCCCTCCCTGGGTTTATCACTTGAAAACATTTATTAACTTATTTAGGTAAAATATATTTAATCAACAGAGCTTGAAACAATATAAAGTAGTTCCAAACAGGTGTGAAAGACATGAATTAAGGAAAAATAAAATATTCCAGTATTACTTTTTATTTTAATGTGATTCTTTTTTTGCTGTCCCTGAGCATGTGTAGTTAAGTTTCACAGGAAATATAATTAACTGGCATCTCTTTAAAATATATATAAAGAGAGAGAGATTTAAGTTGTTTTAGTTGAACTACTAAAGACCTTTACAATTTTCTTCCTCTCTGCATAAATACTTGGTTTAAGTAATTTTGATGGATTATTCAAACTCTAGGTTTGTGTCATTTAAAATATCAATGGTTGTCTAAAGTAAATCCAGTGTGAAGCAGAGGTTTGTGGTCAGTGACTCAAGCCAAGGTTCCTTTGAGCCTGTGAAGTGCTCGCCTAGAAAACAAACAAACAAACAAACAAAACGTCTTTCAAAATGAGTGGCAAAAGGCATTTATTTGAGATTAATAAGAATAGCTACTTGGGAAGCAGTGATTCAGACACAAGCCCAAATAATGCTCCACTTAGGAGATAAAGGCAAGAGGTATTTATGAGAAAAGGAAGGGGAACAATTACATCAATAGAAGCAAGGTCCTTCTATTGGTCAACATGGCATAACATAGTGTTTTAAACTTTCAGTAAGGTCATCATCAGTCCTTGCAAACAGGTCTTTGGGACACATGATGCTTTAGGTCCTGTCCAAAGGTTATTTTGCCTTGTTTGACACTCCAAGGTCTGAGGTATAAGACATGCAAGGCAGTTCCTCTGGGATGGCAGCTCCATTTTGATGTGGTTCCATTTATTATTTTTTTTTTTTACAAAAGGGAAGTACTTGAAGGTGCAGTGGTTCCACCTGGAGAGCATCCCCTGGTGGTGTCTTACCTGCTCACACCCACCACAAAGGAGCCTGTGCACTGAGAAGCTGCAGCCCTGGAAAGTTGGGGCGCACGTGCACATGGGGGAGGGGGATGATACCCTTTTGTTGGTTGTAATTGTGGTTTCCTTAGGCCTAGACATTTTTAGATCTTATGTTTGATTTTTGCATCTACAGTATAGGTACAGCCAGAGTGTGATTTTTGCACAGTGAGAAATTCTGTGAAGATCAGATCTTCTATCTCATGGACAAAGTGTTTATGGATTGAGGAGTTCAAGAAAAAAATTTTTTTTACATTTTATTTTTTTTTAGAGAAGGTAAAGGAAGGAGAAAGAAAGGGAGAGGAACATCAATGTGTCATTGCCTCTCACTTGCCCCCCACTGGGGACCTGGCTGGCAAACCAGGCATATGCCCTGACTGGGAATCAAACCAGCGACCCTTTGGTTCACAGGCCAGCACTCAATCCACTGAGCCACACCAGCGAGGGCAAAGAAAATTTTTTAAAAAATGAATTGGGGGTTCATTTGAGTCAGGATCTTAAGCTGAATCAGGCTGAGAGTTTTTTGCTTTTGTTTTTGTTTTTTTACTCAGTTGAATATTTATTTAACACTCTTCGCTATAATATTCAACCAGTATTGTCTACAGACAGTCAAATAGCTTTATTCAGTTTCACTTCCATGATATTTCTGAGAGTTGGGGAGTGCTTCCATTTCCCACAAATCCACCCTGATGGAAGCTAACATCCTATTGACCAGGCAGCTTTTCCACCAGTCGTCTGCTGCAGCTCTCTCTGCCTCTCCATGCTCCAGCAAAGACCCAGACTCCCCTCTCCATTCCCCCAAGCACACCTAACATCAGAGGTTCGGCTTAAGGAATTTTACCACAGCCTTCCTGATAGCACCTTTTGCACCTAGAGAATGACATGAAAAAGGCTATACTATTCCTAAGGTAAATGAACTCCTATTTTATGGAAGTGAGGGAAAAAAACAATTGAATATTTATTTTCAATAATATGAAGAAACATATCAGAGGTTACATAAATATATGTAATTCCTAGTCCATTTCAGAGCTTATTTGCAAACCTGTAATGCATTATAATATCTTACTCATTCCTAGCCCTGGCTGGTGTGGCTCAGTGGATTGAGTGCTGGCCTGCAAACCAGAGGGTCACCAGTTCAATTCCCAGTTGGGGCATATGCCTGGGTTGTGGGCCAAGTCCCCAGCAGGAGGTACCCCACACACTGATGCATCTGTCCCTCTCTTTCTCCTTCCCTTCCCCTCTGTCTAAAAATAAATGAAATCTTTAAAAAAATATCTTACTCATTCCTGAAAATATTCTCACTGTGAAATATAGTAGAGAGAAAACTGTCATGATGCTTTTTGTCCTTTTAGTTAGAGATTTATAAATTTATGGTCTGCCTTTATTTATTTTACTTTTTATACAAATGGGATTTTTTATGTTACTATTAAATATCTGAATTTTTAAAAATTATCACCCAAGGACATTTTTATCATTGCTTTTAGAGAGAGAAGAAGGGTAAGGAAAGAGAGGGGAAAAAACAGAGAAACATTAATTGGTTGTCTCCTGTATGCACCCCAACCAAGGATCAAACCCACAACCTAGGCATGTGTCTTGACCAGGAATTGAACTGGCAACCTTTAGGTTTACAGGGCAATACTCCAACAACCTGAGCCACACTGGCCAGGGCAAATGCTGGAATTTTAAACAGATTCTTGGACTGGGAGCTTATATGCATCAGCTCATTCAACTTTGGTCTGCATTTTTATATCATTTAGTAGGGTTAAATGATGGAGTGCTTTCTTATGTAGAAAAGATAAGTTAATGATACATGGCCTGTTTAAATTATGTCACTCGCTGGAATGAATTGTAATGAGTCTGTCATTTTTCTTTTTCTAGTGTTTGACAGACTTCAGTTTTTTAAAAGCCATTTTAGGTTTACAGAAAACTTGATCAGAGGACACAGAGAGTTCATAACCCTTGTGTATCCACACTGTTTGCACTATTTTTTAAAAAATCTTGTATGACTGTGGTACATTTATTACAATTGCTGAGCCAATACTGATGCAGTAAATTTCACAGTTTATGTGAGCTTGACTCTGTTATGGGATCTATCGGGTTTGGGCAAATGTACAACCACGTGTATCCATTATTTTTATGCCATGTACTGTAGTTTTACTTTCCAGAAATCTTCTCTGCTTCACCTATTTATTCATTTCTCGTTCCAGCCCTTAAATCCTTCAAACCCAGAGACTTCGTTTATTGATTCATAGTTTCGTCTTTTCCAGACCGTGTCATTCTCACAGTCATACAGTGCATAGCCTTGTCATTTAGCAATGCACTTTTAAGGTTTCTTCATGTATTTTCCTATCTTAATACATCATTTTTTATCATTGAACAGTATTTCATTGCATGGATTTGCCACTGATTGCCTCATGAAGGATGTCCTGCTTACTCTAATTCATGCCAATTATAGATAAAGGGCCTACACATATTCATGTACAGGTTTTTGTGTGAACATAAGGTTTCAGTTCATTTAGGTCTATTCTAAGGAATGTAAATGCTTTTGTTTTTAATGGAAGTTCCCATCTCCAATGTAGATATGCCCACTTTTATTCCCACCAGCAGTAAAGGAGGATTACCTGCACCTTCAATTCCATCAATTCGACCAATATCTGGTATTCTAAGTATTTGTATCTTGAATTTCAGCCATTTAATAAATGTGCAGCGATACCTCATTGTTCTTTTATTTGCATCAAGATCTCCTCATGTTATGTAGGAGTTGATTACTTTTGCATTTCACATGTAGATCTCTGGTGTGTTTTGAGTTAATTATTGTGAAAGGTATAAGGCTTGTTTCTACATTTGTTCTGTGAGTGTGTTTGTATGGGGATATCCATTATTTCCAGCATTATTTGTTTAAAATACTTTCTTTTTCCAATGAATCATCTTTCCTCCTTTGTCAAGATCATTTGAGTATAGCTGTGAAGTCCATAGGAAAGCAATTGACTTGTGTATCCTTGATTCTTGGTGTGCTCTCTCATTATTCCAGGAGTTGTTATCTCTTGCTGTGAGTTCTTCCACTTTCTTCCTGTTACTGATTTCTAGATTAATTTCTCTGTGGCCTAAGAGCATATTTTGTGTGGTTTTTGTTCTTTCAAATTTTTAAGGTATGTTTTATGTCCCAGGATGTCTTGGGTGAGTGTGTATTCTGCTGTTGTTGTGTGAAGTATTCCACAGATTACAACTAAATCCAGTTGTTTTATAGAGCTGCCCAGTTCCACTCTGTCCTTCCTGATTTTCTCTGTACTGGAATTTATAATTCATGATGAGGCGGTGTTAAAGTCTCCAGCCACAGGAGTAGATGAAGACAATATTTCTCCTTGTGTTTTACTAGCTCTTGCCTTTTGTGTTTTGCACCTGTGTTGTCATGTACATACATATAAGGAATTACTGTGCCTTCTTGGTGAAGGGACCCCTTCATCATTCTGAGATGCCCCTCTTTACCTCTCAGTTTTCTTTGGTTTGAAATCTTCATTGTCTTTAATTTACATACCTATGCGAGCTGTCCTTTGATTACTGTTGGTGTGGTATATTTTCCTCCACTTTTTACTTTTTATCTATCTACAGCTTTATATTTAAAGTGGATTTCCTTTTCATGAGAAAAAGTGGGAAGGAGACCACTTTCTCTTCTGAGTGTTTATAGCAAAGATTTTTGAACCCTCTTCAAGAAATGCAAAGGTTCTTAGGGAGAGCTGTGTAGTACTTATATATTCTTTGGGTATAATTCTTAAATATCTATTACATATTAACTATAACAAAGTAAATATTACATATTTACTTTACTATTAAGTAAATTTAGAATTTACTTCCTTGAACCTCAGTTTTCCAATTTGTAAAATGGGAATGGTAGTAATAGTGTCTACCCTAGAAGGTGGTTGTGAGGATTACATAATGATGGAAAGTGCTTAGCACAGCTTTCTGGCACATTGGAAAGGCTCAATAAACGAATGCCCATGTTGACAAACATGGAGAGTTGATGCTTACTAAGGAGGGTGGCGGTGGGCTTCTTGCACTGCCAGTGCCCTCCTCTAGATGGAAGCAGAAGCCAAGGAAAGGGACCTGGGTTGTCCCTTACCAGCTGTGAACTTCAGGTCTCCAGTGACTCCACTGGACTTCAACCAGAACCAAAAGAATCAACAAGGTCAGACAGGTATGCTTCCTCTGGAGCTGGAGGAGCCCTGGAGGGTCTTTCAACACAGGTAGAGAGACTGGGACCCAGAGAGAAAAACAGTAGGGTCAAGGTAAGTTAAAGTGAACTTACCTTGGAGCAAAGCAAAAGGTGTCAAGGAATGATGGAGACAGTTTCCCTTTAGAAACAAGACAACCACTCCCTCCTGCTCTCAGATCTAACATTTGAGCCTCACTCATGCAGCTGACAGAGCACAGAGGAGGCTGTCTGTGATATCACAGGGTAGAGGGACCAGGGAATGTTGGGGGCAGGGGACTGTGACTGGGCTGCAAAGCCACAGAGAAAGGAAGAAGTCTGTTAACCCCCCTCTCCGATGGCCCTCCCCTCTGTCCGTGATACCATGCTCTCCATCATGGGGGCACTGGAATAGGGTGTTCTTTGGTGCTTCTTCTAAAAACATCCTGAGGATGACTGGGCTAGAAGGAGCAAGTACAGCACTGGACACAGAAGACCTAGGTCCAAATTCTGTCTCCTATATCATCTGTGGGGTAACCTTAGGCAAATGGACTCTGCAGCTGGGTTTCTTTAAAATGGGAAGAGTTACGCAATTGCATGTCCTATGTAAATCTTCAGGGTTAAGTGAGATCAAGTAAACACTCACCATGGTGCCTAGCTGCAGTAAACATTAGAAAAATGATTGTTAATATGTGAAAAAATAAAGTGACATTCTGTTCCCAATCTATCTTTAAGAAAAAATAAAAAGTGGATTTCTTGTAGACGGTATATAAATGTGATTTTTTAAAAATCTGACATTAACTACTGTATCTTTTAATTATGTTGAGATCATTGATGATTAAAGTGATTATTGGTACAGTTGGATTAGTATTTACCAAACCTTTTACTATTTTCTATTTGGTGCCCTAGTCCTTTGTTTCTGTTTGTCTTCCATCTTTTTTCTGCCTTCTTTGGCTTTAATTAAGCATTTTACCTAATTTTTCATTTCTTTCATAGCATATCAGTCACACATTAAAAGAGCTTTTTAATTTGTTGTCTTTGAGTTTTGACTACACATTTATAACTAACCTTCGTGCTCTGTCAAGTCACACTGTACCACTTTGCTTGTTGTGCAAGTGCCTCAAACTGCACTATTCCCACTTATCCCATTACTGTCCCTTGTCACACTGCTGTTGTTGATTTCAATTACCCATAAGCATTTTTACTAATATTACTATTACATTATTGCTAATATTATTTTAAATAAAGTGCCATGTGTTACCGTGTGTTACATGATAAGAAATAAAAGATGTTTTATCTTTATTCCTTTTTTAATCCTCCATGTTTATCATGAATTTTTTAACATTTCATAGTAGATATACTAGTGACAAATTTTCTAGAGTGACTTGTTGGTAAACGCTTCCTCATGAAATTGGAGAATGAAAATTTTGTGGGTTTTTTGGAGGAAAGCACTATTGCATCCTTTACAAGGTCTACAATTGTGAGCTAACTCACCAACCACCCATGTGGACTTCCTTGAACTTCCTTGCAGCTCTTAACTTGTTCTGCAAGGTCAACAAGGCCCAGGTACCCAGTTATAGTTTGATGGTAAAGAGCTTTCCCGGCCTGTTATCTCACTGTGTGTTCTCAAATTTGGCTGGAAGCAGCCCTGAGCACATGAGTACGGGGATTTTATAGTCTTGTCATGCCTTCTTCCTTGTGTCTGAGCTGTAAGTTCTAAGTAACTTTCCAATTTCATTAAATTAGACAGAGAGAGAAAGAAAGAACTCAGTCTGTGATAAATAAAACACAGGTTAAAAGTGATCACTCTCCACAAGCATATTTGGGGCATATTGCCTGATTACTGGTAAAGGCCTGGAGAATTTTAGGACAACCATTGTCAGCTGGCTTTGTTCAAAGTTGATTTCTATGAGTCTCGTGGACTCATGTGTTTGGTGATGGGGTGAGAAGAAAAGCTTCCAATTCTTCACTATATTTTATTCATTAAAACTTAATATGGATTTTACCCTCTGCCTCCTGGAGGGCTGTAAATGGGTAATAAGGAAGAAAATGAAAAATTTTTTTCATGAGGAATTGATGGTCTTAAAAAGATGCATTTTTAAAAATATCTTCTTTATTTATTTGTAGAGAGAGGGAAAGGGAGGGAGAAAGAGAAGAAGAGAAACACAATGTGCGAGAGATATATCAGTCAGTTTCCTCTAACATGCTCCAACTGGGGACCTGGCCCGCATCCCAGGCACGTGCCCTGCCTGGGAATTGAACTGGAGATCTTTCGGTTCACAGGCCGGTACTCAATCTACTGAGCCACACCAGCCAGAGCTATATGTTTTTTATCTGTATATCATTTCAGTTACTTTCCTATATGCTCAGAACCATGACATTGAAGATACATAAGATGTAAAGTGATTCCAGTAAAAATGTGTAATTTCCATGTGTTAATGATGGTATTAAATTTATGAGAAAGAAACTGTGAACAGAGAATAAGTTTTTGATGATCATGTCATAGATGAGATGTTTGGAGACGAAAGGATCATACATAACCTTCCTATAAATGGAGCCAAGGCATCCAATCCTGTCAGTCTCACACATCCTGCTCTACACGTATTTGGGATGTTTCAGGACTCAGTGGCTTTTGAGGATGTGGCTGTGAACTTCAGTCTGGAGGAGTGGGCCTTACTGCAGCCTGCACAGAAGAAGCTCTACAGAGATGTGATGAGGGAAACCTTTAGGAACCTGGCCTCCATAGGTAAGGATGAGGACATTCCTTCAATTGTCAACAGAAAACAAGTGTTTCTTGTTCATCGACATTGTTCCATGTTGTGGAATGTGGGAAGGGCAGACACTGGTAAATAAACTGGGTGTGGTAACAGCTCATCATAGATCTAGAAGCTAATAATTTTTTTCATAATTCTAATGCTTTAGAATCATTTTTCTGCTTCTGAATTTTAGGGGAGAAATGGAAAGATCCTGACATTGAAGATCAATACAAAAAGCAGGGGGAAAAACTAAGGTGAGCTGCACAATAGAAACAGTATCTCATGTGAGAATTCTCATTTGATATGAAACTTTTTTAAAAAACAAACAAAATTAATAAACCCTGCTTAACATGTCTTTCTTAGAAAATTTTTACTAAAAATGCTTTCTTAAAATGTAACATACATGTTCAGTGTTTGCAAACTTTTTCACTTGGAAACAGTATTAATAAACCCCATATATGAATATCACAGTTTGATAATAGCATGGGTGAAGTCTTCCTGGAAAGCATTCAGTACATTTAATTTCAGACAATTTAGACAAGACAGAATACTTACACTTTTCCTACCAATCATAGTAAATATGATGAATATAAAATCATTAATAAGGAATCACTAATAATATGCTTCTTGTTTTTTATAGAAGTCATATGGTAGAGAAACTCTGTGAAAGTAAAGAGGACAGTCAATGTGAAGAAAATTTCAACCTTATTTCAAATTTCAATCTGAAGAAGAAACCTACTGGAGCAAAATTATATGAGCTCAGTTCATGTGGAGAAGCCTTTGTGTATCATTTATCTCTTGATGGACTCACTATATGTCACTCTGAACAATATGAGCATCTGAAATATGGAAAGAAGCCATATAAATGCAAGGTGTGTGGGAAAGCATTTAGTTATCTGCAGTGCTTCGAACAACATGAAAGAAATCACAATAGAGAGAGAACCTATAAATGTAAGGAATGTGGAAAAGTCTTCAGTTGTTCAAGTTCACTTCGATCACATGAAAGAACGCACGATGGAGAGCAACCCTATGATTGTAAACAGTGTGGGAAAGCCTTCAGTACTTCTAGTTCTCTTCGAATGCATGAAGTAACTCACAGTGTACAGAAACCTTATGAATGTAAGGAATGTAGAAAAGCCTTCAGATATTATCAAAGTTTTCAAACACATAAACGAAATCACACTGGAGAGAAACCCTATGAATGTAAAAAATGTAGTAAAGCATTTAGTTGTCTCAGTTATCTTCGAAAACATGAAAGAACTCACATTGTAGAAAAACCGTATGAATGTAAAATATGTCATAAAGCATTCAGGTATCCCAGTTATCTTCAAGTACATGAAAGAACTCACACTGAAGAGAAACCCTATGAATGTAAAATATGTAGTAAAGCATTCAGCTGTCTCAGTTACCTTCGAAAACATAAAAGAACTCATACTGGAGAGAAACCCTATGAATGTAAGGAATGTGGAAAAGCCTTCAGATGTTATCAAAGTCTTCAAACACATGAAAGAAGTCACACTGGAGAGAAACCCTATCAATGTAAAATATGTATTAAAGCATTCAGGTGTCTCAGTGATCTTCGAAGACATGAAAGAACTCACACTGCAGAGAAACCCTATGAATGTAAAATATGTAGTAAAGCATTTAGATGCCCTAGTTATCTTCAAATACATGAAAGAAATCACACAGGAGAGAAACCCTATGAATGTAAAACATGTAGTAAGACATTCAGGTATCCTAGTTATCTTCAAATACATGAAAGAACTCACACTACAGAGAAACCCTATGAATGTAAAATATGTAGTAAAACATTTAGATGTCCCAGTTATCTTCGAACACACGAAAGAACTCACACTGGAGAGAAACCCTATGTGTGTAAAATATGTAGTAAAGCATTCAGGTATCTCAGTTACCTTCTAATCCATGAAAGAACTCACACTGGAGAGAAACCCTATGAATGTAAGCAGTGTGGAAAAGCCTTCAGTTATCACACAAACTTCCGAAGACACCTGACAATGCACACTGGGGAGAAACCATATACAAGTGTAGAATGTGGGAGAGGCTTCAGTTTTCCCCGTTCCTTTCAAACACATGAAAGGGATCACTGGATAAAACCTCTTGAATGTAAACAGCATGGCAAAGACTTGAATTGGCCCTCATCCTTACATGTGAAAACTCCCATGCAGGAGAAATAAAACATGTAAGGAAAATGAGAACGCTTAACAGAAATTAATCCAGCAAACTTTCAACATGAAAAAGTTCTTTTTGAAGTTGTAAATACATTGTGTTTATTAAACCTCTTAAAGTGCATTACTGGACCTTGGATTTCTACTAATTACCTTCAGAAATGAATATTCAGGTGAGATAATTCTGAGAGTTGTCTTTCAACAATAAGTACATAAAATTAATAGTGCTTTTTTCTTAAAACGTTTAATATTTTTCTCCATTTTGAAACCTGTTAGATCCATAGGATTTAAAATGTGTGTCTTATATGTATTTAGGTTACTTTTTTTTTTATAATGTTTCATTGTTCTGTGTTAAGGGGTCATTTTAAAAAGGAGTTTAGTAGTTCAATTTTCTTAGTGGCCTTGTACCAACCCTTTATATTCCTAGCTTATTTTTCTCTCTTTCTCTCTCTCTCTCTCTCTCTCTCTCTCTCTCTCTCTCTCTCTATATATATATATATATATATATATATATATATGAGAGATATCACCATCCATATATATAGATGGATGAGGGGGGACCCCCCAAAAAACCGCAATCATCTTCTAGAGGGTGGGCGGCTCCTTGTAGTACAGTCTTCCCCCACTAGTGAATGTTCTAGGAACCCATCTGTATCAGTGTACCAGCTAGCACTGTGGTGAGAGGTTACATTAAGCTTCAGAATGTTTGTGAAGACTCTTTAGGTGCATTTACCTATTTCATGATGGGTGATTTACAAGTACACTCACCCACACCACACTGTTCAGCAGTTTTTAACCAAATATGGCATGACTCCCATGGCCCATCCTCCTTATTTACCCAATCTTACCCCTGGTGACTTTTTTTTGTTTGTTTCCCTGGATGAAGAAAGTCCTCAAAGGGAAACGTTTGCTGATGTGTAAGAAGTGAAAAAAAATGGCAGCTCCAAACGGCATCAAAATCAACTAATTCAAAAACTGTTTTGAGCAGTGAAAAAAAGATCTCAAAAGGTGTATTGCATCAATGGAGAGGACTTTGAAGGTGACTGGAGTTTAAACATCAGAATAAATACACAATTTTTTATCAATAAATTTCAGGTTTTTGGTGTCCCCTTTGTATTCTGCCTTTTCCTCTGACAAAGCGCCTTTTCCAGGGTGATGGGTATAAGAGGGGTTTTTTTCCATTTTTATACTGATGAATATTTAGAATAAATTTTAAATATGGCAATTTTATGAAATTCTCATGTGAATATTCTTTTTACATTTTTCCTTTGCTTTTTGTTTTTCCTTCTGACTGTTGTTTGGTGAATTCACTTTGATTTAAGAAGAGGGATCTGTAATAGGGCAACAAAATCTTAGGTTGGAAGTGTAGGTAATGTTAGGAACTTGGTTTTCCAGAATCCATCTCCTTTATGGTTTTATGTTAGAATTCATTAATACCCTCACTTGCATTAAATTTGGAAAGCAAGACAAAAAAGGGCATTAGTCAGATTTTAGAGCCACCATTTGGACAGATAGATACATAGGTGCTTCAAGGACTACATCTTCCAGTCCATTTTTTTGGATTCTTTGATTGTTGATCAAGACTATCATCAAAACCTTCACCAACTGTCCAATATCCATTTTCTGAGAGGTATAGCTTTCTACCGATATCTTCAGAACATCCACTTCAAAGATCTCTCAGTTTGGATTTTTCTGTAAGCCCTCTTATGTCCACCAGAAAACTGAGTCAGACTTCCTACTCCTATCTGTAAGATCTAGTCCATATAGGAAACACCTTATGCTGTGAACAGTGCTGTCCAGTGGACTTTCCTGACTCACCGTGATATTTACAGTGTTGCCGCCTCTGCTGCGTGGGCAGTGGCTGCCTTGACCTGCCCCTCCATGTGAGATCCAGCACCTCCCTCCTGTGGGGAGGCTGTGCGTGTTTCCTGTTCCTTGTAGCTGCGTGTAATCCCTCAGTGTGTTTTCAGTTATGTTTGATTGTATGTGACCAAAAGTATGTGCACTTTTTGTTAAATGAACACTTCTGTAGGTTTTTAATAAAAATACTAACTTTTCTCAGCCATGTGCTAGTAAATGTTTTGTTCTTCATTTCCTGAAAGGATATGTTAAAATGTTTCATTATAATTAGGGATTTCCAAGTAAATTTTGTAATTTCCTGCAATTAATCATTATACATTATTAGTCAATTTTATCATCTATTTTCAAATACAGGCAAATTTTCCTCAGGCATATTTTGTTTTATTTTTTGATAGTTGCAGTTTTTATTGTGACACTAATTTTCATTCACTCTTAATACTGAAACCTTAAGCCATGGGTTTTTGGTGCCAGTGACCTGCAGGTGGAGCAGAACGGTGCCTGTAGTCGAAGATGGAGTGCAGTGAATTCTAATGATAACAAGCCACACGGTGGCTCGACTGTGGGGTGCAGCATAAAAGGCTGTGCAGGCCTTTGACAAGATGTGGCCTGTGATAGACGGCTTGATGGCTCTTCAAGGCACCAGGACAGTTTTGTATATTGAATGCTGTGAGTTGAGGAGATAAAGTCATTATGTTAGTGGTAATCATGAACCTTACCACCTAGAAGGCAAAACATGGTAGTGGAGCTAAGCTTAATTTGTAAGAAGCCCTAGTTGTATTAGTAAGAAGAGAGAAATGTTGGTTATTTTTATGATTTAAAATTGTCACTTTTGCTCTGACTGGTGTGGGTAGCTCAGTGGTTTGGGCATCATCCCATAAAGTGAAGGTTGCCGGTTGTCCCAGTCAGGGCACAGGCCTGGCCTGTGGGCTCGGTCTCTGGTTGCGGGGGGTGGTGCGGGAGGCAGCAGATCAATGTTTCTCTCCCACATCAATGTTTCTCTCCATTTCCTTCTACCTCCCTTACCTTCTCTCCAAAAACAAAATCTTTTTTAAAATTGTCACTTTTACCATTTTTTTTACATGGTTACAAATTACACATATTTTTGCCCTCGTCCATCATGGTCACTGGCTACCTTTGAAGAAGGAAGTATGTGGCATTTCTTTCTTCAATAGGGTAAGACTTGGCCTTACCAAGACAGCAGGCCAGTTACCAATCCTCCAAAACAGCTGTGCCTTTAGTACTTGTTAGCTAAACACTGATGTGTTTCCCATGATATATTGCACCATTTACCATAAGCACTTCAGGTAAAGTATTCACTTTCTAGTGTATTACGTAATGTTTTTAATGTACCTTTATGACCCAACCGAGGCCTCTAAGTGTAGGTAAGCTGTGAGAGAACACAAACCTGGCAAGGGAGAAAGACAGGATCACTGGTCTCATCAGGCCTCTCTTGCGCAGAGGCTGTGCTCTTGCTGTTAGTACCGCCATCCCTCACTGTGCTGCACTTTCGAGCTGTCGTGCCCGATTCAGCACAAACAGTCAAGGCCCTTAGGATTTGGATGTAGTGACATGTGACATATGTTTTTGCAGTCCTGGTGCTTACTGGTTTTGGGGAAAAGAATGGATAACAAATGGTAAAGCTTTAGTTTATCAGATGGGAATATGGTCTTTGAAGGAAAGTAAAAAATGATGTGACATAATAGGGAGGGTGGAGTGTATACATTTCCTTTCTATGAGGGTCAGAGCCTTCGTGAGTGAGGATGCCATTATTGGTAATTTGCATTTGCACGTGTAATATATCTTAACCACTTTTTCAGGAAGTGCTTGGACACGGAAGTAAACGGAGGGCACAACATGGAATTTCTGATTTCCTTGGTTAACAATCATGATTTCCCATAAAGATGAAGATGTAGCCACGGCCTATCTTCATTTCTGTCATCACAGATTTTGTGTATTATCATGTGGTCATGAGCTTGGACATTGCTCTCTGGAACTTGATTTTGGCCACAGATATTTGTGGTATCTTTCTGTGTTTGACAATGTAATTTAAGACAGTTTTCATTTATCTTTAAAAATTAAAATGTTACAGCATTTGCATTTCCATGTTGCTTCTGTACACACTGACGCCTTGTGTACACCATTAGTGCATGGAGTCCTCCCAGCTGCAAAGTCACGTTCATCTGTGTGTTCTGGCCCACCCCGAGTGTACACATAGGTTGGCATGTGTGCAGCTCTGCTGTGATTCCCCAGTGGATACGCCATAAAGTGATGGGGATATGTAAAGGCAGTCATCCAAGGAACTACCGGGGTGTCTTTCAGAGAGACACTCTCATTTTGAGTAATATTAAAATTGAGTATAATAGGAGAGATGAGAAATTTTTAAGATTTTATCTACTTTTAGAGAGAGGGGAAGGGAGATGGAGAGGAATATCGAGGTGTGAGAAAATGATCACTTTTTCCTCTTGTGTGTGTGCCAACTGGAGACTGGCCTGCAACCCAGACGTGTGCCCTGACCAGGAATCCAACCAGCGACCTTTTGTTTTGCAGGACGATGCCCAACCAACTAAGCCACACCGGCCCGGGCAAAATGGGAAATGTTTAATGCTTTTTTTCTTGCAGGAATGTCTGGAAGACCTTTATTTCAATGATCCACACAGCCCCACAGCCCATTTTGCTATTTATAGGATTCATTTTTGTATACTCGGACTCCCAGCACATTTTCTACAAGGCTGGAAAATACAGGTAACAGCTTCAAGTTCTATTAAAGAACAAAGGAAATTACATCTTTTTCATATTTTTAGAGTTAAATAAAACCATGTGGAAGGGTTTTGTTCAGATCAGCACCACAAGGGTGCTATCCTGGGCTGAAGGCATACATACACCATCGTTCGATGGTGGCATCGCCATACATTTGTGAAAGTACACACACACACACACGCACACACACACACAAGTAACACTTGCTTTCATATCCTGGGAGAATGTGAAGCCCTCTTAAACCCTGATTTTCTTTAAAAATAGATTTTATTTACTTCCAGACAGAGGGGGAAGGAGGGAGAAAGAGGGAGAGAATCATCAATGTGTGGTTGCCTCTCATGCACCCCCCACTGGGGACCTGGCCTGCAACCTAGGCATGTGCCCTGACTGGGAATTGAACCGGCAACCCCCTAGTTCACAGGCTGGTGCTCAATCCACTGAGCCACACCAGCCAGGGCAAACCTTGATTTTTATGTGTTTGCTTCTTTCCACAGCTGTGGGATCCTTCTGAGAAAAATTAAAGGTCTGTGAGGAAGATTCAGTTCCCACTAGGTCTTCCTTGCAGCCTTGTCTTAACTGAGAAAGCACCCTCTAGGGTTGTGCTGCCCACATCTCACGCACATAACCAGGAGTGAAGTGACGGGGCTCCCAGAACCCGTCCTGGAGTTCAAACCAGGCTCCTCGGACAGATCTCTGGATGCACTGTGGTCCTGAAGCTTAAAGGTGCATCCCATGTGGGCTCTGCCTGGGGACGTCCTCAGTCACATGCATCAGTATCGTTTCCTTCTGTCACCTCCACAGATCATCTCCAGCTCTTTGTTTTCATCTCAAGCCTATTCGTGCCTACTCACTTGGAAACATCAGAAATCCATGTGTATCCCCCTCTGGAAAATTTCTCTGAGCTGGGGTTGTGATGGAGAGAGTGACAGAGGCAGTTGGCAGAAGCTGTGTCATGGGCCCATTCTATTACTCACAGAGTCCACAGTGATTGCCTATTTATGAGATCTGCTTGCTTACTTTCACATAATACTTAAAAATTTACTGATGTTGAATGGGAAAGCCAGACGCCGAAGACCTGTCCAAGTACCAGTCACTCCCTTATCATCTCCTTACTCTCTATTACAAAGGCATTAGCAGCCTCCTATGATGCACCCAAGTGTCTCTAAACCACCTGTGGCAGACGAAACTACCCAAGGTATTCTGGTACCAAAAACTATTTTACTCAGCTGGTGCTACCCACAATTAGAAAAGCGCTGCTGGCAACTGGCAGGTCTTTTTGTGAGTGGAGCCCTGCTTTCAGGGCCTGAGGTGATGACTCTCCACAGCCAACTTTCCATTCTATGCTGGTTCCTGAATGCAAGACCCCTGAGGCTTGCTAACCAGAGGCTCCTCACTGAAAATGTAATGACACTTTCAGGGCAGAGCAAACACTGGCCCCTCTGGGATATCCAGCTTACAGGAGGAATTGTGTTCCCATCACAATGATGCAACCTGTTCCAGAGGAGGTCCCGTCCTTAGACACACAGGCCACTTTGTCACTTGGAATCACATGAGTAACCAGGGAGTTCGTACACTTTATAGACAGTGTGCTGTCACCATATCTGATGGAGTCCACCACAGAGGTGCTGTGTTCCATCCCTAATCAGGCCATCCCTGATCAAAGATTGGACCCAAGCATCAGATCCATTAGTCAAGCTGCACAATTAGTCAATTGTGCTACCAGTGGAGAATTCCCTGGCCAACAATTGAACGCATCTGCACATTTTACAAGTTTGTTTTGGGTTTTTTTTTTTTTGTGCTCTTGCCAGTGACCTATCTGTGTGGTCCCATGTACAGCAACAACTCGTTATCCAAGGTCTCCCCCTCTGGCATAGGGAACTTTGAGAATAACTCACGATACCCAAGGACGAATCAAGGCCACCCCAACTTTTCACATAAACTGCAGAGGCTCATTTCATTGCTCAAGGCAATAAGTCAATTTAAATTGCTTACTATATATTGCTTACTATATGCTGGCATTAACTTAGGAGCACACATGATTTGTAAGAGGCCTGTAACCTAAATATTCCACAAAATTCAAGAGACTTCCCTCTTCTGCCATGAACCTTCCTTCTTTATAAATACTTTTCTCTTTAAAACATTAGATTTAATTCCCAATCTTTGGGACCAATTACATTTATTTGATTATCAGGCTTACTGGCCCCTTATAAGCAGAAGCCTTTCTACACTAGACATTTCTGTCAGAATGGTCTCTCCCACAGACTTTGGTTTATTCCAACAGTGCACCCAAGCCACCACCCTTACCTCTCACTCCTGGGTCTACCATGTAACATCACCTGTACAGCCCATGTACCCTGCATGTCCGTGTTGCATTTTAGGCGTCCTCCTTTGAACCCCTCGGGCCCGTCCAACACAAATGTGCTGTTTTCCTACTGCATGCACTCTGTCATTGTCCTGTCAGTCACTGGGGCTGACCGGGGCACATCATTAATGTCAATCAAGAAATGTGCAGAGCACTCAAAATATGTGAAGCAATCAGCTAATGCTTCAGCTGATGTACTTGAAGTACAACTCTTTGCAGCCATGGTATGACCAGCTGACTTAGGACTACTTATCAGCCAGGGAGAGTTCTGTCCTCCTAAAGGGTTACTTAATGTATGTGGATAGATACACTGGCAAGGCTTCACCCATAACACAACAAATGAGACAACATATTAAAATAAACAATAACACTACTAAAATATTTGAACTGATTTTGGAACCATACTGACACTTTCCTGGATCTCTCCAACACCTGAGATGACTAGATTAGAATACTTTTTTGAGGATTTGTCTTATTAATTATAATATATTGCTTGTGCTTTCCACATTACTTTTTACTTAAGATTCAAATTTTAATTAATGTCAATAAGATTTGGCATCATTCATTCAAAAAACCTCAGGAATGAATGTTAATAAAGACACTGACCTCATTTTAAATACTTGACTCCTAACTGGCTTCAGATCCCTGCTCACCCTGCCTGGCCCACCTGGGTAAACAGGCTATGAAGGCTGACACATGCCTCTTTTCCTCTTGTGTCAGCAGGTAGAAGGATCAAACCTTCAAACCTGCAACCTCTATCTCTACACACATTAAAAAGCCAACCCATTCTTTTCTGCATGAGCCACCAGGAGCAACTTACTTTTGCCTTATTCTCCTTAGAAAGTATGTTTGATTTATAAACATTTTTCCTTTAACTTGATGCACATGATTACATCAGTCTTCACATGAGATTCTATTGTGGGTAGAGTGTTAATTCTGCCCACAGAAAAAAAACTATGATAAAACAAAAGGTAACTTATCAAAATGTGTCTTGCATGACAAACACACGTGCAGAGTAGGGCATTTTCGTAAAATGAGAATAAGATCCAAATACAGAGATCCCAGAATCATAACCAAACCCAGGTTCGGTTGTCTGCTGCAATGAAAGCCAAACTTGTGAGACGGGTACTGATGGAAAAGGAAGGAGGTTTACTCAGGTGCTGGTGACCCAAAAAGATGGAGGGTCTCTCATCCCAAAGACCATCTTAACAGTTCTGGTCAAACCAGCAAATTTTATAGGGCTAAAAGCAGGGGAGAAAAAATGGTCGTGCAGGACGTGTAGGACATGCAGAATGTGTAGGATGTCGTTCTTAGGCCTTGACATGGATCTTCACTGTCAGCATCCTAGAGCTGGCCATCTGGTTTTTGTCAGCTGAATTCCTGTGACTGTGCGGTCCGCATTAGCTGGGACCTTGAGGTCAGGCTGCCTCCTACGCTATTATGGTTTTGCTGGAAAGAGCACTTCTGCATATCATCATCTCAGTCTGCACGCCTATGTGCACCAAGAGTTGGCTGGAAGCAGCCCTGAGATATGCATGAGGTCAGCACCGCTGTGGTCTAACTTGTGTCTTTACCCTTGTGCCTGAGCTCTAAGTTCCCAGTGGTTTTCTAGACTGTAATCAGACACAGAAAGAAAGGAAAAACTGAGACTATGACAAATTTTAGACAAGGTAAAAAGCAGAGCTTCCCACAAAAATATTTTTATTCTGTCAGCTGCCTCTGATTATAGGCATACCTGAGATATTATAGGTTTGGTCCCAGACCATCAGATAAAGTGAATTTCTCAATGAAGAAAGCGACAATAATTTTCTGGTTTCCTGGTGTATAAACAAGTTCTGCTTACACTGCTGCAGCCTATTAAGTGTGAAATACCATTCTGTCTAAAAGATTAGTGTACATGTATTATTTGAACCTTCAGTGAGTCACAATCTTATTGCTGGTGGAGACCCTTGTACTTATACTGATGAAAACGCATTATCTGCCAAGCACAATAAAGCGAGGCTCAATAAAATGAGGTACGTCTCTACTTCTAATGGTCTGGAGGACTCTAGGGCAATATGGCCAGCTAAGCTTTGTTCAAAGTTGGCTTTCCACAGGCCTCGTGCACTGTTTGTATTTGGGATAGAAATAGAAAAAAAATCTTCTAATTTTTCACTGTTTTCAATCATGGGAACCTCATGCAGATGTTACCGCCTGTTTAATGAAGTGATAAAAATGGTGGGTAATAAGGAGATGAAAGAACTTTTCCAAAATCAATTGATGTTTTTTAAATAAATAATATTTATTTCACTTTATAGCATTTCTGATATTTTATTTTTTTAATTAAACTTTAATTTTCAATTACAGTTTACATTCAATATTATATAGTACCGTTTTCAAGTACACAGCACAGTAGTTAGACAATCATGTGGCTTCCCAAGTGCTCTCTCAATTTGTCCAGTACCTGCCTGGCACATACTTAGTTATCGTCACAACATTAGTGACTATATTGCCTGCATTATACTTTACATCCTCATGACTGTTGTGTAACTATCAATTTCTACTTCTTAATCCCCTCGCCTTTTTCACTCAGCCCCCAGGTCCCCATCTGGCAACCATCAGTCTGTTCTACATCTATGGTTTTGTTTCTATTTTATTTGTGAGTTTTGTTCTTTAGATTCCATGTGTAAGTGAAATATGAGGTATTTCTCTTTCTCTGTCTGACTTATTTCACTTAGCATAGTACCCTCTAGGTCCATCCATGGTGTCCCAAATGGTAAGATTTCATTCTTTTTGTTTATGGCTGGGTAATATATATATCATATATATTATCACATATACATACCACAACTTTTTAGTACACTTGTCTGTTGTATGTCATTTTCCAACATTTTCTGAACCTTACAATTAGAAAAATAGGATGTAATGTTATCACAGTAAAATGTTGATAATTTCCTTATGTTTATGATGTTGTTACATTAGTAAAGAGTGTAGAAAGACAGTAAATTTTTGATGATTATAGAATAAATGCTTGGAAATAGAGGAATCATATGTAACCTTCCTATAAATTGAGTCTAGATGTCCCATGCTATCAGTCTTACAAATCACATATTTGGGGTTTTTAGGACTTGGTGGTCTTTGAGGATGTGGCTGTGAGCTTTGCCCTGAAGGAGTGAGCTATACTAGATCCTCCACAGAAGAAACTCTATAGAGATGTGATGTGGAAACCTTCAGGAATCTGGCCTTAATAGGTAAGGATGACAACTAATCTCTTTGTTAACTAGAGGACAGTGTTTCTTACCCATCAGAGTTGTTCTAACATGTGTAATGTAGGAAGGGAGGACATTGGTAAGTAAATTGGGCATAGTCACAGTTCATCATAGAACTAGAAACTAATGATATCTCTAGAATTTCTAAAATTTTGGAATCATTGTTCTGGGCCTGCATTTTAGGTAAATAATGAGAAAATCATGACATTGGAGATCAGCTCAAAAACAAGTGGAAAAAAATAAGGTGAGTCCCACTCACAATAGGAAGATAGTCTCACATGAGAAACCTGGTACGCAACAAAATTTTAAAAAGAAGCAACCAAAATAATATATGCTTCAAATGTACTACTTCTGAGAAAATTTTCATCAAATTACTCTCCTATAAGACATATATGTTGAGCCTTGGCTGGTGTGTCTCAGTGGACTGAGTGCCAGCCTGTGAACCAAAGGGTCACTGGTTTGATTCCCAGTCAGGGCACATGCCTGGGTCACCAGCCAGCTCCCCAGTAGAGGGCGTGTGATAGGCAACCACACATTGATGTTTCTCTCCCTCTCTTTCTCCCTTCCTTCCCCTCTCTAAACATAAATAATCTTTTTTTAAAGATATATGTTCAGTGTTATAAAATAGTTCACATGGAAATGCCATTATTACACCCTATAATGAGTATCACTGTTTTGATAACAGCAAAGCTGAAGTCTTGCAAAACATTCAGTGTATTCAATGTCAAACAATTTGGATAAGACATAAAACCTACACTTTGCTATAAAACATAAAATGTAGTTCAAATATTCTAATTAATATAAAATCACTAATAAAGAAATTATAAATAATATGCTTCATGTTTCTTTTAAATCCACACCCAAGGATATGTTTTATTGATTTCAGAGAGAGAGAAGAAGAGAGAGAAACATTGATTTGTTGAGTGAGAGAGAGAGATTGATTTATTGCTCCGCCTATTTATGCATTCATTGGTTGATTCTTGTGTGTGCCCTGACTGGGGATATAACCTGCAACCTTGGTGCATCAGGATGATGCTACCCAGCCAGAGTCTAATGAGGTCAGTTCTAAATGGATTTGTAAACAAGGTTCGCAGTTCTATGAGTGGCCTTGCATCTTATGTCAACCCCTAACCCAGAATGACCTCAGACACCCTTGCCCCAGTCTGGCTTGGCCTGGATGCCACTCTTGCTCAGGACAAGGGGATCGCTCCATGTGGAAACTGAGTCTGATATTCCCTTCACACACCTGTGTCCCCACATTCACAAAGAGGAGCAGAAAAATGCTAGTGTTCCTCTAGGACCAGGACAAAGTGTTCAAAGTAAACAGCTTTGCAGTCAGAGAAAGACAGCTACCATATGATTTCATTGGTGGAATCTAATGAACAAACTGAACTAATAAGTAAAATAGAGACAAACTAACAGAGAGCATGTTGACAACTCTGCGGAGCCTTGGGGGTGTGGAGGAATCCAGCAAAAAATAAAGGAAAAAAGAGAACACATAGACACGGACTAGTATGGTTATTGAGGGGCGGGGAAAGTGGAAGAGGGTATGGGGGGCGGTAAATGGTAATGGATAAAATACAATAAAAAATAAATAAAATTAAAAAGAAATTTTTAAAAAGGAAGCAACTTGGGAGGGGACAAGTCCCGCCAAATAACGGAAGGTGGTTCTACGGAGCCACTTTCTTGTAACCCGCACGTCGCTCAGGAATAAGGAAGGCAGAAGTGTCCAATCAGGGACTCAGCAGAGCAGGTGGGTGGAGCTGCGTTCAGCAAACTGCACTTGTGCTCGTGACCCCACCGGCGTTCGCGTCACCTCTGTGCTTAAATGTCTGAAACGTCTCCGTACCTGCGTTACCTGTACTGGCCCTAGGAGCCGTAGGAAGAATGGCGGGGGACCGGAGAAGCCCGGAAGTGGTGAGTGTGAGTAGCCGGACGTCCTCAAATGGGAGGAGCGGCTGGTTGCCACGGGCAATGAGACAACTGGCTGCCGCGCGCGGTCCAATTAGGAGTCTGCAGATCTGCGTTCGGCGGGGACTTTGCTGGGATCTCAGTCCCCACTGGCTTGCGTCTTGAACGCTGGACCCGCAGCCTGGGACCCCACGTCCTGTCCCGTCACTGCGCTGCGACTTCGGCCCCGGCCCCTCCCGGGAAAGCTCTGCACCCGCAGCCCCTCGGCTTCCCAGAATGTTCGGTGACCACGGCGAGGGTCCTCCGGAATAATTGTGATTCGGTGTCCGAGGTTTCGTGCATGAGAGGACCTCTCGTCTGTTGCCCCCAGTCCCTTCTTTCTTCTCAAGGGGACCTGAAGTTTTCAAAATGTTTGGGGAGCAGGGTCTCAAATCCACGACCCTTTCCCTCCAGCGTAGCTCTTCTGGGGACCGTCAATAAATCCAAAAGTTTCAATGTTCCTGTCCACGTTCTTAGATGCCACTTTTTGGTCTCCGATTCGCAGAATCAACTGTTTCTCTTCCAGCGTGCATTTGTAACAGATGTATTTTGATTGTTTATCATTTTTCCACATGGCTCGTTTAAATATTTAAATTTTATGTGTAGTTGTTTTACGTGAGAGGAAAACTGGGAGGGTAGCCACCTGGAATACGTTGTGTGAAATCCCCGTTCCTCTCCCCCAGGAGCTTTCCTGGGTGCACACATCCTCTGGGAAGTCCTTTGGGTGGAGGTTCCTCTTTGGAAACCTTCCTGGGTGTTCTCTCCTGTCGGCCCCGCCCCTACCCTGGGCCTGTCACCTTAAAAAGACTTAACTTTGTTTTTGGTCCCAATTTTTCAATACAGGTAAAATGCATTTAATCAATAGCCCTTGAAAGGTGATGTGAAGTAGTATTTTCAAAGAGGCATGAGAGGTAAATTTCAGGAAGAAAAAAATATTCCAGTATTACATCGAATGTGTTTAAACTTTTGTTTCTCAATTTTCTCCCCTGAGCAGGAGTAGTACTATTCTAAAGTCTTTATTTATTTATTTTTTTGGTCTGGGAGGTTTGGGGGTGATTTCAAGTGGAATTCCAAGGCTTAGACTTGGGCATCAGAAGTGTTCAAGCATGCTTAACTATTTAAAACTGTTTTCCTGTCATGGAAATAATAATGGAAATAATAATATAATTATTTTCTGAAAGTAATAAATGTTTGTGGTTTTTCTTGTTGAACTAGAAATATGACTTACAGTTTTCTTCTTTCATTTACACATAAACATTGGGGTGGTATGAATTTGCAGGATTCTTCAAACACTGGCCTATATGTCATTTAAAATATCTATGTGGTCCAAAGCAGTGTGATTGAGAGCTGAAGCCTAAGGTCAGTGACCCAGCTAAGGCCCCCTGACCTGCAAAGGGTCCTTCCTGCTCACATCCACTATGGAAAGAGCCTGTACCCTGGGAGACGCTGGGGTGCAGGTGCATGTGAGGGGAAGGCAGGTAACACTCCTGAGGTTTTAGTTGTGGCTCTCCTGGGCCTGTTTCTAGGCAGAGGATGGAGTTTTGCAGCCGCAGTGCAAGTGCACTCAGTGTAATCTGTGCACATTGAGAAAGTCTGTGAAAGTCAGGAGCCTGTGTCCTGGGTAAGGTTTGTGACTGCGGGAGTTCATTTGGCTTAACCTGACACTGCATCCAGCTGAGATAAAGCCTGAGAGAGGAGGATATCCAAGCTCCCAGAGTTCAATCCTGGGCCTGCTCAGGTGTTGCTCCCCTTTGTCTCCAGGGACTGGCCTACTTCAGGGGCTCTGTCTCAACCTGGAGAGTCTAGAATGTGGAACCTTCTGAAAGTGACTTTCCTTCTGTCCTGTGGGAAGCAGGCTGCACATCTGAGCTGATTCCAATACTACGTTTCCTTTGGATCCTTTATCTGCTGAATAGTGCAGCCCTTTGGCTCCAGTTTCCTTGAGCACTTTGTAATTTTATTCCCTGTGTGCAAAATAACATTTTTAATTTCCTGTAATTAAAAATGAAAATGGATTAAGAGAGATAATATTGTTAAGGCAAGTAAATAGTGAAACTAAACAATTTTTGTTTTAGGCAAGAGAACTTCAAGTTATGAGATGAGTATTTAAATTCTCAGGTCAATTTTCATTTGGACATCAGTGTTTGTGCCTGGGTATCCCTAGGGAACATTGAAATATAAAAGGCAAAAGTAATTGAATTTCTATTTTAAGTCCATGAACAAAACTACTTAACGTTTGTGTGAATCCTTGAAAATCTTACTACATGTAAGCAGCTAAAACCAAATGCCTATTGCAGCATAATATGCTATTTATTCCTGAAAAGACCCCCGTGTGAGATAAAGGGGAGGGACAAAGTAGGATGACTGTAACTTGTCCTCTTATTTAGCAAGAGATTTGTACATTTTAATTTTGAGTGGTTTACACTTTTGTAAACATTATTGTTTAAAGGAATTAAATCTTAGAATGGTTTCCTATGTAAAATAAAATTAAGGAAAGACTACTAGACAGTAAAACATGGTGTATATAAATTTCTTTGTTTATCTTAAATAAATCTGCAGGATAGAAAAGTCTAACTTTAGAGGACTCACTGCCCACATATCCTGGTTCTCCAGAAATGTTACTCCAGCCACCCCCAAATACATAGGTTTTTATTTTTCTTGAGCCTTCTCTTGGTGTTTCCTTTTATAAAAACAAGCCATTGCAAATGCATATTGTTCTTACCCATATCTCTTTTTGTAGTGAACAGTCAGACTCCACACTGTTTGGTGTTTGCCAACAGCTTAGACCTCCCTATCCTCCTTCCCTGTGTCCTCACCTGGACAGACGGGTGAGAAAGTCCCGGGCTCCCTCCTCTGGCACTGGCTTCAGATTCCAACCACAAAAGCCCTTCTGTGTGCAGAACTCTCACCCTGGCCTCGCCCATGACAAAGATTCTTTGCTTGACCAAATTTTGTCAGGCTCCTGAATCTTCTCCCAGGCCTGGCTTAACAAGTCCTTGCAAAACCCAGTTGGGTGATACAGAATTCCCCACCCTCCTATCTGACCACCCTCCGTATTTGATCAGGTAACTCTTCCTCCACCGTCAGGTGGCGTCTGGTCATCCTGGCCTGTGTGCACCGAGAATCCTATTTGGTCTGTTCAGCAGGAAACCTGATTCTTCTGATTCTTCCCTAAGTACTTTTCCATCCACTGACCCTCACCCTCGTCTCTGGTCATGGAGCCCCACTTGCCCATGCTCTCTGTACTCAAAATGAAGCCCAAGCTTATTTTTCTCCACTGTAAAATTCTATCACAATGGTCTCTATAACTATTGCTGTGGTTCTGAAGAAAATCTGCCTTACCATTTTTGACAGGCATCACTGACCTTCTTTTTCCTGTAACACCAAGTTACCACAGTAAAAACCCAGGCCATTTTTTAAACTCTCTGAAGCCATTTAAGAGCTGCTTGAGTCGCTTGCCCCGCCCTCCCAGAGACCTCTGTTATGTGAGATCCAAGCCTTTTCCTACCCTCTCAACCACACCAGTGCCGGTCTCGGTGTCAGAGCCACCCCTCAACAGGTGACCATGACAGCTGGTTCCATGAGCAGCATGGGCACCCCCCTAGACTGTCTTCTCTTGCTCTGACTTGCTTACCTGCTACACTGCCTGATGGTGTCCTGTCTCAGGAGGCGTTACTGAGCCTGCCATGCCTCAGTTCTATGTACAGCCAACCAGAGTGGGCAGTTTTGAGAATTTCTAAGCATTCAGGAGCAGGAATATGGGACTGGGCCCTCCTTAAAGTGGTCCTGGGTTAAAGTTTTGCTGGGATTTATCTGTGTGTTAGAGTGAAGCTGTGGCCGAGGCTGGGTTGGCCCCGACATACCCTGGTGGTAGAAGTGGGAAATTGAGACTACAACCCTGTGCAAGAGGTGGGCCCATCTAGTGGTCACTTCTTAAACATTTGAGAAGAACGAGGTCTCAGGGAATCACCAGGGTGGGCCAACAGGGTTAGCCAGGTTGATGGAGACCCAGATATGGCCACCTGCAGGCTCTATGCGGGCAAGCCTCAGCAAAGGAACAAAGGCATCTGCCAGCACTTCTGTCTTGAAGAGAGCTGCTGCTCCAGCTCACCTCAAATCCAGACAATTCATTTCCTCCCTGTATGTCCCTGGTGCCTTTCCAGCTGCTGCCCCAGCACTGGAGCTCAGAGAGAGTGGATTGGAGTAAATCTATGTGTGAGTCCTTTAAGAGGAATGCCCGGGACTCCAGAAGCCCTCTGTCTCCCTCAGCCATAATCCCACTGGCTTTCACAGTCAGCCCTTGCTCCTCCCCCAGTGGGCACTTCTGCAGCTGAGAGAGCCCCCCTGAGTTTTAACTACCACACGTGGGTAAGGGAACAGCTCATTGTGCATTTCCACCTCTTACCAGACTCGATGTGGCTACTTCTTTATATCTTTAGTCATAGGGCTTTTGTTCAGCACCTTGCGGTTGGTTCTCAGTGATGACTATGGTAAGTTTGATGTGATGGTGGGAGGATGTGAGTATAGCATTTACCTACTTCACCATCTTGACTGGAAGTCATCTCAGATTGAAAGTCTTAAAATGATAATATTTGTTTCATTTCCATAGCATCTGTCATTCCCATCGTACTCTAAACCATGCCATAGAGAAAAATAGGATGCAGTGTGATCACTTAAAAATGTATTAATTTTCATGGGTTTATGATGAGGCAAAATTTATAAGAAAGTAAGTGTGAACAGGAGATACATTTTTTTTTTTAGTTGTTTTTTTTTAATATATTTTATTGATTATGCTATTACAGTTGTTCCATTTCCCCCTTTCTCTCCCCTCCCCTCTGTACCCCCCTCCCACCCACATTTCCCCCTTTAGTTCATGTCCATGTGTCATACTTATGAGTTCTTTAGTTTCTACATTTCCCGTACTGTTCTTGCCCTCCCCCTATCTATTTTCAACCTACATTCTATGCTACTTATTCTCTATACCTTTTCCCCCTCTCTCCTCCTCCCACCCCCCTGCTGCTATCCCTCCATGTGCCCTCCATTTCTGTGGTTCTGTTCCTGTTCTAATTGTTTACTTAGTTTCTTTTGGTTTTGCTTTAGGTGTGGTTGTTGATATTTGTGAGTTTGCTGTCCTTTTACTATACATGTCTTTTCTTTA
This sequence comes from Phyllostomus discolor, assembly GCF_004126475.2. NCBI lineage: Eukaryota > Metazoa > Chordata > Mammalia > Chiroptera > Phyllostomidae > Phyllostomus > Phyllostomus discolor. Next base: position 43,891,871 of record NC_040910.2, on the reverse strand, counting down.
TCTTCTTTTCTTAGATAAGTCCCTTTAGCATTTCATAAAATAAGGGCTTGGTGATGATGAACTCCTTTAACTTGACCTTATCTGAGAAGCACTTTATCTTCCCTTCCATTCTAAATGAGAGCTTTGCTGGATAGAGCAATCTGGGATGTAGGTCCTTGTCTTTCATGACTTGGAATATTTCTTTCCAGCCCCTTCTTGCCTGTAAGGTCTCTTTGGAGAAATCAGCTGACAGTCTGATGGGAACTCCTTTGTAGGTTACTGTCCCCTTACCTCTTGCTGCTTCTAGGATTCTCTCCTTCGTTTTTACCTTGGCTAATGTAATTATGATGTGCCTTGGTGTGTTTCTTCTTGGGTCCAACTTCTTTGGGACTCTCTGAGCTTCTTGGATTTCTTGGAAGACTGTTCCCTTTGCCAGATGGGGGAAGTTCTCCTTTATTATTTGTTCAAATATGTGCTCAATCTGTTGCTTTTCCCCTTCCGATTCTGGTACCCCTATAATTCGGATATTGGTACGTTTAAAGGTGTCTTGGATGCTCTTAATCTTTTCCTCAATTTTTTGAATTCTTATTTCATCATGCTTTCCTGCTTGGTTGATTCTATCTTCCTTCTGGTCCACTGTATTGTTTTGAGACTCATATTCCTTCCTTTCACTATTGGCTCTCCTCCGCGTGTCTTCCTGCATCTGTTTTATGGTAATCTGCATTCTTTCATCTAGATTTCGTCCAAAATCCACCAGTTCCGTGAGCTTTCTGATCACCAGTGTTTTGAACTGCGCATCTGATAGATTGGCTAATTCCTGGTCGCTCAAAAGGATGAGTCCTGGGGGACTGATCTGCTCTTTTGAAAACATGGTTTTGTTTTGTTTTTTTCCCCTGTCTCTCCTTTTTTTTTTTTTCCGGTCTGGTTGCTCTTGTTACGGTGGGGGGTGGAGCCTTAGGTGCTCACCGGGGCTGGGCCCCCAGTCGCTAGATTGTGATGTTATATGTGGGGGCGGGGCGGGGGGCGGGAGCGGGAGCGGGAGCGGGGCGGGAGAAAACAATGGCGGTAGTTCCGTTCCCCTGGACTCAGACCCTTGTCTGGGCTTCCGGGCCGCGAGCTCTGCCCTGGTCCACAATCGCTACCCCTCTGGGTCTGCCAGCCGCAGCTTGCATACTCAGGGATCACCGCTGCCTTCTTGTGTGCCAGATGGCTTTTGCGCCGATTTCACGCCAAACCTTCCCCCGACCTCCGCGCGCCGCAGACCCAAGCCAGCCCCGCGCCCACCGGCTCGTCTTCTACCAGTCCAGATGAACGCGTCTACTTCAATTTCTTGGCTGCCCGACTTCCATTCAGATAAATCCTCTGCCGGATCTGGGTGTTGTTCTGATAGTAAATTATTGTTGTAAATTATTGGTTTTCTAATCTTGGTTGTACGGGGAGATATGGTGCGTCCACCTATTCCTCCATCTTGCCGGAAGTTTAAATTTGAAATTTTCATACTTCTCTGAATTCTCTTCCGGAATACGGAGGCACAGGGAGACCACCCCTCGGTCCCGGGCTTCCTCTCGTGCCGACTGTGTCCTGTGCTGTGAGGGGCACACATGTTAACACCCCAGTCTGCATGTCTTTGGTGGCTTTAGAACATGTCTACGAAAGCTTTTGTCTTCTCTCATTGAGAGGTGTGGCCTATGTCCCCTCTTCTTAAATCTAGGTGTGCTATGAGGCATTTATAACCGACAGAATGAGGCAGAGCTTCTGCTGGGTGACTCCCAAAGCAGAGGAGGCACCGCAGCTGCTGCTCTGCTTACTGACCTGCTACTCTTGGCGCTCTGGGCAACTGTGTGAGAAGCCCAGCTGCTCGGAGGTGGCCATGCTGTGAGGAAGCCCAGAGCCCACAGAGAGGCCACACATAGGTGCTCCAGTCAACAGCCCCAGCTGAGCTCCGGCTGACTGCTAGCATGACCTTCCAGGAGATACATTTTTTAATGAAGCCACAGAATGAATATTTGGAAACAGACATATGATTTGGAGACAATCATGTGGAACCTTTCTGTAAATGGGGTCTGCATGTCCGGGGCCGGCAGTCTCGCTCATTGCACCGTGCACATATTCAGGCTATTTCAGGACTCGGTGGCCTTTGAGGATGTAGCTGTGCAATTCAGCCTGGAGGAGTGGGCCTTACTGTAGCCTGCACAGAGGAAGCTCTACAGAGGCGTGATGTGGGAAACCTTCAGGATCCTGGAGTCGGTTGGTAAGTGACAAGTTGTCTTCACCTTGTTAGTCAGAGGACAGGTGTTTCTTGTCCACCAAAGCTGTTCTAACGTGTGTAATATCGGAAGGCAAGACACTGGTAAATAAACTGAGCACAGTCACAGCTCATCATAGAAGTAGATGATTTTTCTCTAATTTCTACTACTTTGGAATAAATTTTCTGGGTCTGTATTTTAGGAAAGAAATGGGAAGATCATGACATTGAAGATCAGTACAAACACCAGGGGAGAAGACGAAGGTGAGTCACACTCAAAATAGAAAGCATCCTCTAACGTGAGAAACCTGTTATGCTACAACTTCTCAGGAAATTTCCACCAAATTACTTTTTATATACAGTGAAGGCATTTGGTGTTTGAAAATAAGTCCTAATGAAACACAGCATTAATAGACCCTGTACATGAATATCACTGTTTTGATAATAGCAAGGCTGAAGTCCTGTTGCAGAGTACTCAGTATATTCAATTTCAAGCCATGCAGACAAGGCAGAAAAACCTACTTTTTTTGCTATAAACCATGGAAATTTAGTTCAAATGTTCTAATAAATATAACAACCCTAAATAAATCATGAATAACGTGCTTCTGGTTGTTTTCCAGAAGTCATGTGGTAGAGCGAATCTGTGATGGGAAAGAGGGTACTCAATGTGGAGACAACTTCAGCCTTATTCCCAATCTCAACCTGAACAAGGAGTCTCTTGGAGGAAAGCCATGTGAAAACAGCGTGTGCTGGAAAGCCTTCATACAGCAGTCATCTCATCACTGGAACATCAGATGTCACACTGGACACAAGCCATATGGACAGAAGCCATATGAACATGGTCTGCAGTGTACTGGAAAACATGAAAGAAATCACAATGGAGATAAACCTTATGAACATAATATATGTGGTGAAACCTTCACCACAGTACCAGGTATTTTCAAGTTGATGAAACCAGAGAAAATCTTAAGTATAAGGTGTGTGGGATAGCATCTAGTGATCTCTCAGTCCTTCCAGCACTCATGATCACTCACCCTGGAGATGGACTTCATAAATGCAAGGAAAATGAGAAAGCATCCATTTCTCCCAGTTCATTTGAAATACGTGAAAGGAGTCACACTGGCAAGAAACTCTATGAATGTAAACAGTGTGGCAAAGCCTACAGACATCACAGTTCTCTACAAACACAGAGAACAAGTCACTCTGGAGAGAAACCCTATGAATATAAAACATGTAGAAAAGCATTCATTTGTCTCAGTTATCTTCAAAAACATGAAAGGATGCACACAGGAAAGAAACCCTATGAGTGTAAGCAATGTCGCAAAGCCTTCAAATACTGCAGTTCCTAAGAAGCACACAAAGTGAGTCACATAGGACAGAAACTCTATGGATGCAAGGCATGTGGTAAAGCTTCCAGTGGTCCCACTGCCTTGAAAACACACAGAAGAACTCACATGAGAGAGAAACCCTATGAATATAGAGGACATAGTAAAGCCAGATATTATGCTACTTTAGAATCACACAAATGGATTTACACAGGAGAGAAATCCTATGAATGTAAGCAATGTGGTAAAAGTTATAGTAATCACACTTCCTTAAAAGCACACAGAAGAACTCACACTGGAGAGAAACCCTATGAATGTAAAACATGTAGAAAAGCATTCACTTGTCTCAGTTACCTTCGAAAACATGAATGGACTCACACATGAAGGAAACCCTATGAATGTAAACAATGAGGTAAAGCTTTCCTTTCTCTACAAGATTTCCAAGGACATGAAAGATATCACACTGGAAAGAGAAACTATAAATGTAAGAAATGTGGGAAAACCTTAATTTTACACACAAACTATTGCACACAGTGAGCATGTACTATCCTTGCCCATCCTGATTTTATACTAGGAGCAGAGAGGTATCTTTGCAAGTCCAACGTTTTTCCCGAGTGGGAACATCAAAAAGGGGTGTGGCTTGCAAAGGTAGTCAGTCATCCAAGTTTTAATTTGATTGTACCAGGTGACCTGTAGGGAGAGGGTATCATTTTGCATAATAATCCTAATTTAACATAAAAGGAGATGTGGGAAATATTCAGATACACTATATCTAAATGTAGGAAAGCCTTCACTCATTCCAGTTCTTCCCAAAGGCATGAAAGGGGCCATTGGATAAAACCTTTTGAGCATAAACAGTGTTGGAAGGGCTTCAGTTTGCATGCATCCTTACATGTGAAAAATCTCAGGGAAAAGAGAGAAAGCTATATGTGACATGAAAAACCTTGATGGAAATTAACCCATGTATAATGTTCCAAATTTCACCATGGAAGAATTAGTCTTAAAGTTGTATGTTTGTAGTGTTTAGCAAGCTTGTATTGTGAAGTACATCATTGCAATGTAGATTTTGTGTTGTTGTTGTTGTTTTTAAATTTATTTTCAGAGAAAGGGGAAGGGAAGGAGAAAGAGAGGGAGGGATACATCAATGTGTGTTTGCCTCACGCACACCCCCTGTGGGAGACCTGGCCCACAGCCCAGGCACGTGCTCCGACTGGGACTTGAACCAGCAACCCTTTGGTTTATAGGCCCATGCTCAGTCCATTGAGCCACACCAGCAAGGGCACGATGTAGATTTCTAAATAAGAAAAAAATACTCAGGTGAGATAACTCTGGGAGTTGTCTTAAAATGTTAGTCCATAAGATTACTAGACAGTGCTTTTTCCTTAAATGAATTAATATTTTCTTAACATTTTTGAAGCCTATTACATCCCTGGGTGAACTGAAGTGTATTTTAATGTGCAGTTAGGTTAAATTTTTTATACTGCTTTATTTGTCCTCTGTGAAAGGGTCATTGGAAAATACCAGTTTGGCATTTGTTGGGATTTTCCTACTGTCTTTATGACCGTTCCTGGACATCCTTCGTCCCGTAACTATATAGCTCGTGTTGTTCCTTGTTTACTGATGGGGCTCCTTCCTGGGGTGACAGGTATATAAAAGTCTATAATTTTCCATACAATGAATGCTTGAAATAAATTTTATGTATGGCCTGTTCATGAAAGAATATAGTTTCATGTGAATAAATATCTTTATATTTGGGCCTTGGCTCATTGTTCTTCATTCTGACTGGTATTTGGTGACTAGACTCTGATTTAAGAAGAGAGAGACCTGTTTAGAAAAAAGAAGAGTAAAAGGACAAAAAAATTACCCATGGGTAATGTTAGGGTGTAGATTTTTAGAATCCGTCACCTTATGATTCCATCTTAGAATTTACGAGTAGCCTCCTTTGCATGAGAAGTGGAAGGGAGGAGTGAAGAAGAACACATCAGTCAGAGTTTGAAACCACCACACAGGGAGAGACAGATTATCAGGCCTTTGAGTACTGGATCTTTCAACCCAAGTTCCAGATTCTTTGTCCTTCTGATCAAGACTATTGCACAACTATCACCAAATACTTGATTGAAAGTTTCATGGAGGTGCAGATTTCCACTGATATTTTCTCAAGATCCACATGAAAGATCCCTCAGTTTGGATTTTTCTGTAAGCCCTCTTATGTCCACCAGAAAACTGAGTCAGACTTCACACTCCTGTCTGATTCCCTCTTCTCATGATTACATCCACATAAAATCTAATCTGTACAGGGAACACCTTATGCTGTGAACAGTGCTGTCCAGTGGGCTTTCCTGACTCACCATGACGTTTACAATGTTGCTGCCTCTGCTGCGTGTGCAGTGGCTGCCTCAACCCGGCCCCTCCATGTGAGATCCAGCACCTCCCTCCTGTGGGGAGGCTGTGCGTGTTTCCTGTTCCTTGTAGCTGCGTGTAATCCCTCAGTGTGTTTTCAGTTATGTTTGATTGTATGTGACTAAAAGTATGTGCACTTTTTGGTCAGAATAATGCTTCTGTGGTTGTATCATAGAAGTATTTTATCAACCATTTTCTAAGCTGTTGTATGCCACCAAAGAATTGTGTTTCATTTCCTGAGAGGATATACAAAAATGTCCCCTTGTGGATATCTGTGGTTCTCCTCATGTAATGATTGTACCTTGAGTCAATTTTATCCTGTGCAGTCAGGTTCAGGTAATTTTCTCCCAGGCATACTTTACTCTTTATTCTTTTACAGTTATAACTTTTGTTGTGAAAGTCTCATTGATTCTTAGTAACCAAAAATTTCAATCATGATTTTTCAGTGCCTTCTTGCCAGTGACCTACAAATCACAAATCATACCTGTAGCCAATAGAGTAATGAATTCCAATAACGACTGTGACCATAAAGTGGTCACCTGACCTAGGGGCATGACATGAAAGGTTGCTCGGAACTGTTATGGGAGTTTGACTTGTGCTAGATGACGTGATGACTATGGAAGTCGTCAAGATGTTTCTGTGTATTGAACGTGTGCAGTGGTAACCTGATTGTTTTCTCGAAGACAAAACCAACGCAGTGGAGCTAAGCTTATTCTGTAAGAAGCCCCAGTCACTCATTAGTAAGAAGAAGCCTGTAAGTTTAGGTAAATTTTGAGGGTACACAATTCTAGCAAGGGAGAGAGTCCAATCAGGACTTCCTTGGTGAAAGACTATACTCAATGCTAATGTTTCAACATCCCTTGTTATGTCACCCACTTGGGGTCAACACACCCGATTCAGCACAAATAAGACACTGGGATTTGGATGTGAGGAATGAAACAAACAAGTTCTTCCAATCCTGGAGCTTATACTTCTGTGCGAATAGAGAGGTGAATAGCACACTGTAAAGCTTTGTTTTGTGATATGGTGATAAGAGCTTTGGAGGAAAGTGAAAAATGACATGTGACATAGTAGGGAGTCGGGGGTGAATATATCCTTACATGGCGGTATAGCCTTGTGAGTAAGGATGTCATCATTAACCACTTGTATTTCCGCAATGTGAAAAATGGTAAACACTGTTTCGGGGACCACGAAGGTGTGAAAGTAAGTAGAATGTGGCAATACCAATGTCCTGCTCTTTGATAAACAATAGTGATTCCCAATAAAGATATAGACATGGTTAGTCATCACTTTTACCATCATTGCAAATTTTGTATATGGAATATGTGGTTGTGACTTTAGACTTTGTTATCTGGGGCTTGAGGCTTTGTATTGATTTGAATCACAGATATTTGTGGTGTGCTTTTATGTTTAATGTTGTTTGAGAGGAGTTTTCATTCATCTTCAAATTTGCAAATGTTGAAGTAGTTTGCATTTTCATTTTGCTGCTCTACCCACTGAGTGACACAAACCATGAAGTCCTCCCAATTGGAGAGTTACCTTCTTCTGCTCTGCTCTAGCCCCTCCCGAGTTTACTCTACAGCACAGTCCCTACACCCACACCCAGCACAGTTTCAGTGATAAAAAGGGATCCAGGTGTATGAGACACCCTGAGCTAGGGATGAGGTCATGCACCTTGGGGTTTTCAAAGGGTCCCTGCAGGGTGATAAGAAGAGCAGGTGTTTAGTAAATAGAAATTTGCCCTGGAAATAAGCTCTATATAGAGGTGGATCAAAAAGAGGTTATTGCTGATAATCTTTTATTATGGCCACGGCCCCTAATTCAAGTTCTTCTGGGTAGCTAAAGGGAGGAGCAGAAGCTTCCCTTCAGCCTGTTGGTAAAATTGTCTTTAGCTCAAAATAACCTGCATACCACTGCGGCACAACTTGCAGTGGCTCGTTCTGGACACACTCGGGATGGTGCACTCTGAGAAAAGATGTGTACACACTGGAGCCTCGCTGTTATGTCACATGTCATTTTTAACTTGCCTTCAAAGCCCTTATTTCCATCTTACAAACAAACACTCTGCTCCCAAGTGCCTTCTATGAATGCTGGACTGCCCTGGCTGTCACCACAGGATTTCAGCACCAAAAAGGGACAAAAAATTCTGTGGAACCCACTTCAGATTTCAACCAAAGCCCAAGAAAATCTATTCTATAGTGTGGATCTTAATAAGGCTTGTGAGGAAATAAACTTTTCCTGCTTCACACAAAGGAGTCTGAGCTTATCAATGAACCATTTGTCTTAATTTCATAATAAAAGGTGAACTGGGCTGCGTGGCAGTGCTTGACTTTCGAGTCCTGGTGATGAATCTGAGCACCCTACTGCCTGCTGCTGTGAAGTGACACAATCCATGTAGCTCCCCGCAGTGTCAGTTGCCTCGGTCAGCAGATGAGAGCATAGTAGTGCTTCCATGATTAGAAGTCTGAGCCGATGAAAAGAAATGAGCCAATCCACACATGGTGCTGAGTCCTTCCAGTTACTAGGCCTTTCTAAAGTGGTTTGAATTACTGTAAGAATTACTGTTCCTTTCTCGTTATCATTATCATTTTACACTTAAAAGCAGAACTTCTCTCAGTGGAATCTACAACATTCTACATTACTTAAGGATCTTGAAATGTGAGAAACTGGCCTGTAAAATGACTGAGAAGTAACACTTTTAATAAAGTTCCTTGATGACTGTCTTGTTTTCATTATGGGTGCTTATTTCCCATACTTCCAAATCTTTAACATAAATGCTGAGATAATTATTTATGGTAATTCATGCCTTCCCCACAAGATAGAAGAATTTGGTTGATTCTTTCTCCCACTATTATCTCAAGCTTTATGTTAATATTTTAGCAGACCATGACAAAAAAGTATTTTTAAGTACAAACATAAATCTTGATGCTTTGCCACTTACAGTTACTTCATGCTCTCAACCACAGAAAGGACCAGTTTCTTCCTTATTCTTTTTCAGAGCCAAGAGTACCTTCCAGAACTTTGGGTAATTTATTCCATTACAGTCACTTTCCAAGATCATGAGGCAAAGGTCTCCCTCTCCATGCATTCAGAGGACTCCCTGAGCTCCTTCAGTCTGGAGCACTTTGCCTGAGAGGACCATCTTGCAGGACGTCCTGAGCTCTCATGGGTTTTATGTGGTGCAGGTGGATGCACCAACACCTGAAGTATCTTCTGGCCATTGTATTCCCATGATGGAAATCACAGGAACCACCTCCTCTTACCAAACACAGTTTGAAGATATCATATCTACAATGATGACCGTAGTGACTAAAGGACTTCTTTTTGAGAAATTTTATCAGCGTTTATTTGAGCCAATCTGAGGACAGCGTGGGATAGCAAGATTTCCAATGTTGCTAAAGAACCTTTGACAAGCAGAAGGATTCATGGCCATCAGTGCAGGAAGGACATCAGCATTTCTGCCCAGGGACCGCCGCTACTGGGCCGTTCAATTTCCACAGGTGCAAGTAGAAGTGGGATGCGGAGGGGCAGGGATGAAAGGCGATTTCCTCAGCATCGTGTTTCTGAAGTTTAACAGTGTGAGAGAGGAGACCAGACTTGCTCATCTTCCCCAGTGAACACACATTCCTAGTTCAGAAGGTCCTTTATCTGAAGCGAAGTGAAGAGTTAGGAGATAAAACAAAACAAAGCAAAATGAAAAACCAGAGGTATATTGGGTATTAGAAAATCAGACTAATTTCCAGGAAAGCTGTTTCAAGGAGATTGTTTTCCTGATAGCTGTTAAAAGGAGGACGAAGAAAAGAGTATGAAACAGAAATCTCTTCTCCGTTTCTCAATTCTTTATGCCGAATATCCACACTTTCCTTCCCACTCTGTAGGGCGACACACAGTGATGCTGCTGCTCCCGCGGCGGTCCACCCCGTGTGATGAGTACTGGTTGCAACCCAAGCCCTCCTTGTCTCTCTCCACGGAGCTCACCTGTGGCTCTGGCTCTGTCCCTCGGGCTCCATGTGTCCGATGGCCTCCAGGGTTTCTTCTGTGTCCCCAGGCATGATGAGTTATTGCTGCAGTTGAGTGACCTCGTGTGGGATTGTCTCTGAGAATACTAAGGACGAGCATTCCTGGGGGAATGGAGAGGAGATGGTTGGAAACGGTATCTGTGCCCACCATAAGGCGAGGGTGCCTGGCGGGGGGATGCCATCGTCGTCAGAGAGAACATTATGCTAACAACATCACAGACTCACCTATCGGGGATTATTATTTAGATGAAACCCAGTTTTCTGGTAAGTTTCATTATTTAGGAATTAAATAGTGTAACTGCAAGTAAGAGGTGGCTCAGGACCTAGGAGAGTGCTTGAATCACCATTGAGAAAACAACCACCTGCTTGTATTCTCAATGGCTTTTTATTTTCATGTCAGAAACTTTTTTCATGTCAGAAACACTTCGTAAATACCCAAAGACATTTTTCCCCACAGAAATGATGGCTTGTTCTTGATTTCAAGGCACTTTTCCGGAATCCGACTGACGTTCTGGAAGGATCCCCACGGACTGCATCCCTGGTATCTGAGCCTGTGCACCTTTTTGGCAAAACCACACGTCAGACTCCAGTTGTGAACAAAGATCGAAATGGAGCCATATTAACTGTTGCAAGCAGTGAGGTGCCTTTTAGTGTCTGTGTTTGCAAGGAAGGATCCCAGTTGCCTGGTGGACTTTCAGCAGTACGTTTTGAGTGCAAACGTCCCTGCACGGGATGAGTTCTGGCTGTTTTGGGCTGCGGCGACTGTAACTCAGGCACCGGGGGTGAGGGGGTGCGGGGAGCGTGGTGGTGGTGAGGGGGGCGTTGCCTTGGGAACTGTCCTTCAGCTCCAGAGCCTTGGGGGCAGGTGGGCCCGGCTGCGCTTCGCAGTCACCCGGAAGTACTGCTGGCGCGTTCGCCCCGCCCTCGGAGTTGGGGGTTGCACCTCTCTTGCATTTAAAGCTCCACGTGTCTCTGCCTTCGTTTGCCGAGCTGTGATCTGTACTGATTGTGGGACTTGTAAGAAGGACTCAGGGAGACTCAGAAAACCTAGAAATGGTGAGTGTGCGGCCGGGTGCAGGTCCTGGGAGGAGGGGCTGGTCAAATTGCCGTGGCGGGATGGTCTCTCCGCGGCAGGTCTGGAGTCTGGGGATCCAAGTCCCTTGGGGACTGGGCTCCAGCCTCAGTCCCCTCGGGCTCGCAGTGTGGGCGCTGGGCCGGCAGCCGTGACTCCGGGCACCTGATCTGTCCCTACTCACAGCGACTACGTCCCCGGAACGTCTCAGAACAGCACTGCACCCTCATTGCCGGGTATCCCCAGTTGGTGCGGTGTCCATGTGGAGGTTTGTTAGGGACAGTATTGACTCGGTTTCCGGGGTTTGTGCATGGACGGAGCTGTGATCTTGTGGGGTTCCTTATCACTCTTTTCTTCCCGAGAGAACTGGTTTTCTCCCGAGTTTTCATGTTCGTGGAGCAGGGTCTCAAATCCACCACCTGTCCCCCAGGCCTAGTTGTGCGACAAATGCCCGCATTTCCAATCTCTCCCCTGAATTCCCAAACGCCATCTTGCCTCTTTGATTTACCGGACCGTTATGAACTATTCGTTTTTGTTGTGCATTTCAAACTGTTAAAATCAACTGAGTAAATTTGAAGAAATAATCGGCTTTATTCCCCATTCATGAATGGAGTAGCATCCTATCTAGTAAATAGAATCTCCCAGGAACTGCATAAAACGGAAGGCTTTTATAGGCAGAAATGCAATTGAAGAGGTTATTAGGAAAAGAGGAAAGGATTGTTTGAGGCAAGATCACCTTTCCTTAAGAGAAGGAACAACAAGAGTCTTGCTATGCAAGTTAGTGTCGATCAGGAAATTCCAGGCTGGTTGGTTTAAAATTTTATTCCTGGGAGAGGCTGAAACTGCAATGAAATAGTCATACATCCTTAACCTGGAAAGTACATCCTTAGGCAATTTTGTTGTTTTGAGTTCAGGTACACCAACTCACATCGTGTAGCCCTGTCCCTGTGTTCAGTTGATTAGAGCATCATCCTGATCAAGGTTGATCAAGGTTCAGGTTTGTCCCTGGTCAGGGCACATACAAGAAGCAACCAATGACTGCATAAATAAGTGGGACAACAGTGTTTCTCTCTGTCTCTGTCTCTGTCTCTGTCTCTGTCTCTCTCTCCTCTCTCCCTACACCTTCCTCTCTCTAAAATCAATAAAAAATAAAATATCAAAAATACCATGGTGTAGCCTACTACACCCTTAGGCTATATGGTATAGCCTATTATCCCTAGGCTACAAACCTATACAACATGTTAGTGTACTGAATACTGTAGGCAGGAGTATGTATTTGTGAATCTAAACATAGAAAAGGTAGAGTAAAAATATAGTGTACAAAGTAAAAAAAAATGCTTCACCTTTATAGGGCACTGCGATAAATGGAGCTTGCAGGACTGGAGGTTGCTCTGCTTGAGTCAGTGATTGGTGAATGAGCATGAAGTCCAAAGACATTACTGTACACTACTGTAGACTTTATAACACTGTACACTTAGGCCACTAAACTTATAAAAACAACAGATTAAATCAAGCACAGGAGAAAATGATACAATCAATAGGTACAGCAGGCTTCTGGTCAAGATGGCAACATAGGCAGACATGGCTTGCCTCTTCACACAACCACATCAAAATTACAACTAAAATATAGAACAGCCATCACTCAGGAATGTCAGAAGTGGAGTTGAATGGATGTCTGACAATTACGAAATCTAGTTGAATTGAAGTCTGACAATTACAGAATTGAGGAAATCACATCCATCCAGACTGGTAGGAGGGGCACAGAGGTGGGACGAGCTGGCCCCACACCCATGTGGATAAAAATTCAGGAAGGATATCTCGAGGGCGAGAGGTCCCACACCAGGATACATAGCCCAGGATTCCAGTGCCAGGAAGATAAGTCCTCACAACTTCTGGCTGTGAAAACCAGTGGGGGTTGAGTGGGTGGAGGAGGCTGCTGGAGCCCCAAGCAGTTCCTTTTAGGGAACCCACACATGGACTCATCTACTACGACTCTCTCCCTCTGAGCTCCAGCACCAGGTTGGCAGCTTGAAGGGCACCAGTGCAAGAGACTGAAGTGTGTCTCGCATTGGGGCGAGCACAGGCCATTGTCCCTTTGCTGTGCCCTCTCCCTGCAAAGGTGGTAGGTTGATGCTGTATCTGAGATTCCATCAACCTGGCTAGCACTGTGTGACCCACCTTGGAGATGCATAGAGGCTCTACCCCACCCAATTTATGGGCCCACCCAAGTTGTTTTTCCATAGGAATGGCTGGTTTGGACTCCTAAAGTCTATCAAACAATAGCTGGCTTCAGTAAACCCTAGTGGCAGCCAGATTAGAATCACAGCTTGGCTTCACCTGGGAATCCCCGAGACTAGCACAAGTAGTAGCCATCTCAGATTGCTTTACAGCTCAGGGTGGCCCAGGCAAAATATAGGTGGGGGCCAAGCTTGGCCTGCACCACTGGGAAAACTCCAGGGCAAACGCACTCGTTGGAGAGCTATAGACCACTACCCTGTCCCTGCACAGCTAATTCTCCACGGAGAGTAGAGGTTGGTGGTCACAGCCAATCCTTGCAGCTGACTGGCCTGAGTAAATATCTCCCATTGATCTACCAACAGCAACCAAAACTCAACTACAAGAGGTGGGTATACTCAGCCCACATGAAGGCATGCCTTGAATACCGAGCTTGGGAGATAGGGGAGGCTGTGCCACTGGACCTTACAGGACGCCTACTACATTAGGCCGCACTATCAAGACACAGAGTCAAAGCAGCTCTACCTAATACATAGAAACAAGCACAGGGAGGCTGCCAGAACAAGGAGACAAAGACACATGGCCCAAATGAAAGAACAGATAAAAACCCCAGAAAAAGCTAAATGAGACAGTTAAGCAATCTATCAGATGCAGAGTTCAAAGCACTGTTTATAAGGATGCTCGAGGAACTTAGTGAGGACCTCAATAGCATAAAAAAGATCCAGTCAGAAAGGAAGGGTACAAAAATTGGAATAAAGAACAATTTACAGGGAAACAACAGTAGAATGGATGAAGCCAAGAATCAAATCAATGATTTGGAACACAAGGGAGCAAAAAACAACCACGCAGAACAAAAAGAAAACGAAGACCCCCCTCCCCCCAAAAATGAGGGTAGTATAAACAGCCTCTGGGACAACTTCAAGAAGTCCAACATTCACATCCTAGGGGAACAAGAAGGAGAAGAGAAAGAGCAAGAAATTGGAAATCCATACAAAAAAAACAGTAAAAGAAAACTTCCTTAATTTGGCAAAGAAAATAGATATGCAAATCCAGGAAGCACAGAGTCCCAATTATGATGGATGCAAAGAGGAATACTGCAAGACACATCATAATTAAAGTGCCAAAGGTTAAAGATAAAGAGGGACTCTTAAAAGCAAGAGAAGTTAGTTACCGGAAGGTTGCCAGATGGTAAGCGGGTGTAGGAGAATGGGTAAAGAGGTGAGGGGATTAAGAAGTACAAATAAGTAGTTACAGAATAGCCATGGGGATGTGAAGTACAGTATAGGAAAGGGAGTAGCCATGGGTCATATGCATGACCCATGGATATGAACAGTGGGGACAGAGGGATTGCCTGAGGGAGTAGGGGGCACTAGGTAAAGAGGGGTAAATGGGGAAAAACAGCACAACTATAATAATCAATAAAGTATTATGGAAAATTAAAATAAGTAAATTACAATTAAAATATTAATTTTAATTACATAATTAAAATATAATTTTAAATAAAATTAGCCCTGACTGGTGTGGCTTAATGAATTGAGTGCTGGCCTGCGAACCAAAGGGTCACTAGTTTGATTCCCAGTCAGGGCACATGCCTGGGTTGCAGGCCAGGTCTCCAGTAGGGGTCGCGTGAGAGGCAACCACGCATTGATATTTCCCCCTCTCTCTTTCCCTCTCTAAAAATAAATAAATAAATAAATGGAATTTTAAAAATTGAAATTAAAAGAAAAAGACACAGTGAACACAAGATCTGTGAGGCTGCTGCCTACGTAAAACAGCATACTGTTTTCCAAAGAAATGTTTAATAAGTAGAAAGAGTACACTTTAAAATAAAGAGAAAAAGTGTCCAGCCTGCAGCCTTCACGAGGCCCAGGCTGGCTTTGAATGTAGCCCAACACAAAATTATAAATTTACTTAAAACCTTTTTTTTCTCTCATCAGTTTCATTAGTGTTTGTGTATTTAATATGTGGCCCAAGACAACTCTTCTACTTCTAGGGTGGCCCGGACACACCAAAAAGTTGGACACCCCTGAAGTATAGTATTATAAATACGTAAACCAGTAACATGCCCTTTTATTATCATCAAGTATTATGTACTGTACATAACTGTATATGCTATACTTTTCTAGCCCTGACAGCAGAGTAAGCTTTTTTACTCTGAGCTTTTTTACTCTTTTTTATAGCATCACTATAAATATCTGAGCAATGCATTGCCCTATGATATGATGGGTATGACATCACTAGGTGATAGGAGTTTTTCAAATCCATTATAATCTTATGGGACCACCATCCTATATGTGGTCTGTTGTTGGCCATATGTTGTTGCATGGCTCAGTTATATGACTGTATTAAATTTGGCTATGGTCATGTGACTTAGCACAAGTCCATTGTCGGCCTCTTGTCTTTTAAATAAAATAGACTCAATATTTTAATTGTTTATTATTTTCTCACAGTCAGTGAATGACTTTTTTAAAAGGTTTGTGTGTGTGGATACTTTACATGAGAGAGCAGTAGCTAATAACCACCTGGAACTACTATGCATAAAATCTTTGTACCTCTCTTTCCAGGATCTTCCCTGGGCACAGACATCCTGTGGGAAGTCCTTTGGGTAGAGGTTCCTCTTGTATAATTTCCCTGAGTGTTTTAGATCAGCACTGCCTCTCTCTGAGTTTGTTACCTTAAAACATTTATCCACTTTATTTTAGTCTTAGGTTTTCAGTGAGTAAAAATTTATTTAATCACTACAACTGGAAACACAGTTGAAAATATTTCCAAAGATGCCAGAGAGAGGTGACTTACAGGAAAAGTAAAATATTTCATTGTTACAATGCGTGTGTTAAATTTTTGTTTCCCTTTTTCCTCCCAGTGTAGGTAGGGATATTAAAAAGTCTATTCTTTTATTTTGGGCGAGTCAAATGGATTTTCAGCACTTAGGCCAGAGGTATTGAAGTATGACTAACAACTTATAAAACAAAATCTTGCCATGTAAACTATAACATAGATATATATGTTTTATATATATCTTGGCAATGCAGTCTTGTGGATTTTTTTGTTGAGCTAGCAAAGTACCTTATAATTGCTGCTTGTTCAAATACTAGCTTTGTGTCATTTAAATTATCAACAGTGGTTCAAAGCAACTTCAGTGGGGAGCAGAGGCCTGGGGCCACTTACTTTAAGCTAAGGAAGACCCTCCACCTTGAGCCTGCACAGAGAAGTACTTGAAGGCCCAGTGGTTCTACCTGGGGAGCCTCCCCCTGCAGGTGTCCTACCTGCTCACACTCCCCATGGAAGAAGCCTGTGCACTGAGAAGCTGCAGCCCTGGAAAGCTGGGGTGTATGTGAACATGGGGGAGGGGGATGGTGCTCTTTCTGAGGTTTTAGTTATGGCTGTCCTGGGCCCGTTTTTAGACATAAGTTGGAGTTTTACATCCACAGTGTGGGTGAATTCAGAGTGTAATTCATGAACCCCAGCTTTCCTATGAAAGTGAGGAGCCTGTGTCTGTGGTTAGAGTCTGTGAACTTGCAGTTCATTTGGGTCAGAACCTGACACTGAATCCAGCTGAGTGTTTCTTTGCTGTGAGCTGAAGCCCAAGGGAGGGAGCATTTCCATTATTACCCCCAGATAGGAGGGTGTTGTAGTTCCCAGAGTTCACTCCTGGGGCTGCTCAGGTGTCCTTCCCTCTTTGTCCCCAGGGATTGGCCCACTTCAGGGGCTCTGACTCAATCTGGAGAGTATAGATGTGTAACCTTCCATAAGTGACTTTCTTTCTACCCTGTGGGAAGCAGGTGGCTCTTCTGAGCTGATTCCAAACTTGTTCCTTTCCTTTGGATCCTTTATCCACTGAATAGTTCAGCCCTTTGGCCCCAGTTTCCCTGAGAACTTGGATTCTGAACATGTCAATTAATTGAGAGATACAAGGTGGAAAAGCAAGAACATCGTGAAAGCAAATAGAGATATTTCTTTTTAGGCAAGAGAAATTCAAGGTCTGATGAATGTATTTATGCTTTGAGGCACATTTAAAATTTTTAGATTAGTATTTGTAAAGGCAACCGATCAATGTTTCTCTCTCACATCAATATTTTTCTCCCTCCCTTCCCCTCTTGCTAAAAACAATGAAAAAATATCCTTCGATGAGGATTAAGAATAGATAGGTAGGTAGGTAGATGATAGATAAAATCAATAAGCATGTCCTCAGGTGAAGATAATTTTTTTTTGTTTTTTAAAATTTTGTATTCAATTTACTGGAATGACATTGGTTAATAAAATTATGTAAGTTTCAAGTATAAGATTCTGTAATACATCCTCTGTATATTGTATTGTTTGTTTACCACCCAAAGTCAAGTTTCCTTCCATCACCATTTATCCGCCCCCCTTCCCATTACCCTCTTCTACTGTCTGCTACGTCCTTTCCCTCTGGGAGTCACCATACAGTTGTCTGTGTCCTGAATTTTGGGGGGGGGGTTTCTTTCTTTTTTTTTAAGATTTTATTCATTTTTAGAGAGGGGAAAGGGGATAGAAAGAGGGAGAGAAACATCAAAGTAAAATCATAATGTATTTATTTCTCATATCTTTCTCTAACTGGCTTATTTCATTTAGCATAATAATCTCCTGGTCCATCCATGCTGTCTAAAAGGCAGGATTTCCACCCTGGCTGGGGTGGCTCAGTATATTGAGCACCAGCCAGAAAATCAAAAGGTTGTTGGTTCAATTCCCAGTCACCGCATGTGCCTGGGTTGCAGGCCAAGTCCCTAGTTGGGAGTGTGCGAGAGGCAACAGATCAAGGTTTCTCTCTCTCTCTTTCTCCCTCCCTTCCCCTCTCTCTGAAAATAAATAAAACATTTTAAAGAAGAAAAGAAGAGGTAAGATTTCCTTCCATTTTATAGTCAAGTAGCATTACAATGTGTAAATGTACCACAGCTTTTTATCCATTCATTTACTGATGGTTACTTGGGCTGCTTCTGAATCTTGACTATAATAAATAATGCTACAATGAACATAGGGGTGCATATATTCTTTCACATTAATGTTTCATGCTTCTTTGGATATATTCCCAGAAGTGGAATTGCTGGATCATAAGGAAACTCCATATTGCTTTCCATAGTGGTTGCTCTAGTCTGCATTCCCGAGAGTGCACGAGGTTTCCCTTTTCTCCCCATCCTCACCAACTCTTATTGTTGATTTATTGATGTGTGAGGTGAAATTTCATTGTGGTTTTCATTTCCATTTCTTTGATGATTAGTAACAAGCATTTTTTGATATACCTATTGGCCATCTGTATGTCCTCTTTCAAGAAGTGTCTTTTAGGTCCTTTGCCCATTTTTTTTAAAGATTTTATTTATTTTTCAAGAGAGAGGAAGGGAGGAAGAGTGGGAGAGAACATGCAAAACATGGATCAGTTGCCTCTTGCACACTCTCAAATGGGGACCTGGCCCACAACCCAGGCATGTACCCTGACTGGGAATCGAACCGGTGACCTTTCAGTTTTCAAGACAACACCCAACCCCCCTTAGCCAGTCCAGTCAAGCCCTTCTGCCCATTTTTTAATTGACTTGTTTGTTTTGGGTTTTGAGTATTGAGTTGCATAACTTTAAAAATTTGAGGTATTAACCCCTTATCAGATATATCATTGGCAAATATATGTTCTCTCATTCAGTGAGTTGTCTTTTTGCCTTGTCATATTGTTGATGGTTTCCTTTGCTGTACAAAACCTTTTTAGTTTGATGTGGTCCCATTTGTTTTTTTTCTTTTGTATTTCCTTGCCTGAGGAGATCTATCAGCAAAAATATTGCTATGAGAAATGTCCAGAATTTTACTGCCTATGTTTTCCTCTAGGATTTTTATGGTTTTTGCATGTGTCTGTCCAACATAATTTATTGAATAGACTGTCTTTACCCCATTGTATGTTTTGGCCTCCTTTGTCAAATATTAATTGACCATTAAAATGTGGATTTATTTCTGGGCTCTCTATTCTGTTCCATTGATGTGTGTCTGTTTTTATGCCAGTACCATGCTGTTTTGATTACTATGGCCTTGTAGTATATTGTGATAACAGATGGTGTGATGATTCCTCCAACTTTGTTTTCTCAAGATTGCTATGGCTATTTGGGGTCTTTTGTGGTTCCATATAAATTTTTGGAATATTTGTTCTAGTTCTGTGAGATATGCCATTGGTATCTTGATAGGAATTGCATTAAATTAACAGATTGCTTTGGGTAGTGTGGACATTTTAATGATATGAATTCTTTCTATCCATGAACACTGTATATGCTTTCACTTACAACTTAAATTTCGATTACAATTTACATTCAGTATTATTTTGTATTAGTTTTAGGTGTAATGCACAGTGGTTAGACAGTCATGTATGTTACAAGGTGCTTTCTCTGATATTTCCAGTACCACGCAACCCCCCCCAGCCCCTGCCCGACACCTTATGCATTTTGTGACCATGTGCCAATTCAACATGAACATATTGTGGATTCCAGTGAAGGCCCTTCCTTGCAAGTGCCAGGTGTTAAGCTGTTCCTCAAAGTGAAAACCCAGGTTACAGTGATACAATTCTGATGGAAAGACTTTTTTGTGTGTGATCTTATCATTTCAGTATATGTGGCTACGTGTCCTAAAAATTGGTGTGAAGTGGCAGCTCTCTCTACGGAGCACGCCCCGCCTTTCCCTGCCCTTTTCCCCCAGGCCTGTTGTCCTTGCCTCTCTCCTAAGCTCCAAGGGTTCTCTTCTTTGACTTCTGTAACTTTCTTCCTGAGCCCATTTCTTCTATGACTCACTTCCTCTGCCTTTGTGACATTCTAAATAAACTTTTACTTATAGTTTGACCAAAAAAAAACCCCAACTGGTATAAAGTGACCCTGAGGCTCACAAATATAGGAATTTTGCAGAGGTCTAAATTGCCCCGCCTTCCTCATTCCTGGGCTCTTAACACTGGTAACTTCCTAGCTCCATGAAGTGAGACAGACAAAAGAAGGTCAAATGGAGTCAGTAATAAGTATTATATAAACATATTATAATTCATACTCCTCCACAGCAATGTTTTCATTTGCCCAAGTCGACCTGACTACTTCAAATGGTCCAGAGTACTTCAGGACAATGTGGCCAGCTGCATTTTGTTACCAGTGGAATTTCCACAGACCTCCTGGTCTCTCGTGTTTGGTGATAAGAATAGACAAAAAAGCTTCCAGGTCTTTATTTTGTTCATATTCATTAACACTTTATGCAGGTGTGACAGTGTGCTTCATGTAGGGCTGCACCATGTGGTATTAGAGGAGATGAGAGTTTTCTCACAAGGAATTGATGTGCTTAAACTGGCAATATTTTTTATCTGTATAGAATTTCTTCAAAGAGCTCTGTGCCCTGACATTAGAGAGCAGTGAAGACTTGAAGTGATCACAATAAAAATGTAACAACAAATTCAATGTGTTTCCCGAGGAAGTGAGTTGTGGCTAATAAATACTAGTCTGACAGCCAAGTCATAGAATAAATGTTGGGGACCAGGTGTCATATGCAAACTTTGTATGGTTTGTGTGTAGATCCCCAGTGCTGTCTGTCTCACCCACCCTCCTGTATGTACATGTGTGGGATGTTCTAGGACTCCGTGGCCTTGGAGGATGTTAATGTGAAGTTCACCATGGAGGAGTGGGCCATCCTGAATCCGACCCAGAAGAAACTGTACAGAGATGTAATGCAGGAAACCTTCAGGAACCTGGCTTCCGTAGGTAGTGATGACAACTTCTTACTTACTCTTTTAGTCAATTAGAAAACTAGTGTTGCTTGCTCATCAGTGCTGTTTGAAGAAGTGAAATGTGGAAAGAAAATACTCAGATAACTAAATTAGGCATGATCACAGCTCATTGTGGACCTGAAATCTAGCCATTTTTCATATTCTTTAATAATTTATGATGTTTTTTCTAGCATGTATTTTAGAAGAAAAATGGGAAGACCATGACAGTGAAGATCAGTATGAAAAACATGGGACAAATCCTAGGTGAGTCACCCTGACATGAGGGAGCAGTGTCCCACAAGAGAATTGTATTGTGTCATCATATGTTAAAAACAGGCAAACAACTGTGGCTAATGTGGCTCAGTGGCTTGAGCACTGGCCTGTGAACCAAAGCGTTACCAGTTCGATTCCCAGCAAAGGCACATGCCTGGGTTGCAGACCTGGTCCCTAGTAGGGGTGCTTGGGAGATAACCACACACTGATGTTTCTCTCCCTTTCTTTTTCCCTCCCTTCCCCTCTCTCTAAAAACAAATAAATAAATAACTTTTTTTAAAGGGGGATAAAAACATAGGCAAACAAATCATAGGAGCCCCTTTTCAAATTTACTGATTCTTAGACTACTTTCATAAAAATATTTTTCTCAAATGTGACCTAGATGTTTAGTGTATAAAAAGTAAATAAGTATACTGGGAAACAGTATGCAGAAACAGCATTAGTGAATATTACTGTTTTTATAATCTCTATGATCAAGCCCAATTTCAGAGCTATTAGTATAGCCATTTCAAACAGTAAGTATGCGCGGAAACCCTATACTTTCCTTGAAATGGTAAAAATGTCATTGTCATACTATTAATAATTATAGAACCACTAATAAAAAAGTATTAATGATATGCTTTTGATTTTTACAGCAGTCATACGGTAGAGAGACTCTATAAAAGGAAAGAAGATAGTCAATGTAGAGAAACCTTCAGCCAGATTTCAAACCATGACGAAAAGAAAGAAACTGCTACCGAAATAAAACTACCTAAATCCAGGTTGTGTGCACAAGTCTTCGTGCATCTTTTATCCTTTACTAGCCACACAAGACCGCTCACTGGACCCAAACTATACCAGTGTCAGGAATATGAAGAGAAGCCTTATAAATGTAAGGAATGTGGGAAAGCTTTCAAGCAGCGCCGATATATTCGAGTGCATGAAAAGAAACACCGTGCAGAAAAGCCCTATGAATGTACAAAATGTGGTAAAGCCTACAGGTATTCAAGTAACTTATGTAGACATGCAGTAACTCATACTCAGGAGAAACCCTATGAGTGTAAGAAGTGTGGCAAAGCCTGGAGTTCTCTCACCATATTTCAAAGACACATGACCAAGCACAGCAGAGATGGACCTTTTAAATGTAAGGAGTGTGGGAGAGATTTCATTTGTCCAAGAAAATTTCGAAGTCATGAAATGACACACAGGGGAGAAAAGCCCTATGACTGTAAGGAATGTGGTAAAGCCTTCAGTTTACTCAGATATCTTAGAAAACATAAAAGAACTCATGATGGAAAGAAGCCTCATGAATGTAAGGAATGTGGTAAAGCTTTCCGTTATCCCACTTTTCTTAGAAATCATGAAAAAACTCACTCTGGAGAGAAACCCTATGAATGTAAGCAATGTGGGAAAGCCTTTAGTCGTCCCAGTTACTTTCAAATTCATGAAAAAACGCATAGTGGGAAGAAACCATATCAATGTAAGCAATGTGGAAAAGCTTTCAGTTGTCACAGGTACTGTCGAATGCACGAAAGAATACACAGTGGAGAAAAACCCTATGAATGTGTGAAATGTGGTAAAGCCTTTGGTTACCCAAGTAGTTACCGTAAACATGTGAGAACACGTTGTAGAGACGAACCCTGTTAATGCAAAGAATGTGGGAGAACCTGCATTTATCACTCAGCTCTGCAGTCACATGTGATAGTGCAGATTGGAGACGGACCTGTAAATGTAAGGACTGTTAGAAAGACACGCAGGGGAGAAAAGCCCTGTGTCTCATTTATGAGACATAATGGAAGACTCATTTATGTCTCCCAGTTGAGTATCAAGAATGAAAGAGCTGTCAATGTAAAGATTGTAGAAAAGCTTTCCATCGTCCCAGTTCTTCAGAAAACCATGAAAGAACTCAAACCTGAGAAAAAGCCTACTATGCACATAAGGAAAGGGGGAGAGCCTTTCACAGACATGTAAGAATGCACACTGGAGGCCCATCGTGCACATGCAAAGAACATAGGAGAGCCTTCAGCTGTCCCAGTTGCTCAGAAAGCCGTGACAAAAACTTCAAGTAGAGAGAATTCTATTGAATGTAAACTGTGTAGGAAAACCTTCATTTTGCCTCACATCCCCACAACACCATGTGAGAATGACTGGATAGATACTGTATGACTGAAAATGAAGGCAAAGTTTTAATAAATACTTTCAGAGCAGCTCAAAAACTGCCCTGGGAGGAAATCACATTACAGTAAGTACTACATGTAAGCCTGGTGCAAATTAATTCACATACTCCCCAAAATTCACAGCATGGAAGAAATACTATAAATGTTAGACATACACGGTCATTATGACTGACTCATTCTCACAGTGATTTTCTGTAGTATAGAGTCCACTTACTTTTGCAAATATGCACTGAGGTAATTAATTCTGTAGATAACTCTGTAAGCAAGAGTTTCTAAGTTGAATAGGTATTTTTTTCCTTCCTGTCAGTTGATAAACACTCTGTATTTTTATATTGAAGTTTGTTAGATCCATGGGTAAATGGAAGTGTTTTACTAATATACAAGTAGGTTCAATTTTTCTGTAATTTTGTAAGTGTTCTGCAAAGCAAGGAACATTTAAAAAATGATACTTTGGAGTTTGTTCATGTTTTCCATCTGGCTTCCTGTAGCAAGCATTGAATGAATATGCCTTACACACACATATGTATTCTACCTTAACAGAAAAGTGCCTTTTCATTGGCCTGAAGAGCTTCATTCCATTTTCTTGTCAATAAATGTTTTTTAATTTTTCAATGACAGTTGACATTCAGTATTATTTTATTCAATAAATATTTGCCACATATTTGTAAGTGTGCCAAGTTTATTAGAGTATAGTCATACGTGAATGATTTTCATCCACTGTCCCTTGCTTTTGTTGTTGCTTCTGGCTGGGACTTGGACTAGGAAGCCTGCATTGAGAAGAGAATACCTATGACAGGACAATAAGGTCTAGACTTGGAGGTGACACTTCCTGACTCTGTTATGTGACATGTGTAATGTTGTGAACTACATTTTCCACAGTCTGTTGCCTTTATGTTTGCATGTTAGAAATCAGCAAGGCCCAACCTGCATGAAACTTGAATGCAGGAGTGAGACAGGATTGGACTGGTTTTGAAGCCACTTGTGTAAAAGGAGACAGACAGAAGCATGGAGCTTTTGTGTGTGTTGGTTTCCCTCAGTCTTTGCCCTGCCAACAAGAATATCCTCTAATCCACTGCCTGACTTCCATTTGATCTCAGGAGTAAGCTTTACAGTTGTTCAGAATTCAACATTAAAGATGCAGCATAGGTTGGATTTTCCTGCAAGCCCATTTGAGTCCACCAGGCTACAAATGTTGACTGTAGTGGTGAGACTGTTTTCTGAAGGGTACACCACTTTTTTTCAGATTGTATTTGTGTTAGGTCTAGTTTGACAAGTAATCACCTTGTTCTGTGGATACCACTGTTGACTGTGTGATTCTGGCTCCACTACGACGTCTACAGTGGTGCAGTGCAGAGGGCTAGGAAACAGTTTGTTCTTCCACCACACTGTGCAGTGCCTTCTCTGAGCCAGTCCTTCCATGCGAGAACCAGTCCTTTCTCCAGTTCACGCAGTTTCTGGATGTTTGCATTTACTTGTGGCTGAACATAATCTCTCAATGATTTCAGTTATCTTTGGTTGTATGTGATTAAACTTGTGTGCATTTTCCTCTAGTAAATGCTTCTGTACTTTCTGAAGAAATAATAACTTTTTCCCAAGCACTCTTATGCTAAGAACTATTACTGTGTTTTTTATTTCCTGAGGATATATTTAAATATCCCATGTAATGTATTTTTGGGTCAACTTATAGTCTTTTTGACTTAATCATTATACATTCTGAGTCACAGTTATCTTGTATGTACAAAGTCAGATATATTTTCCTCAGGCAATTTTTATTTTATTTTTTTACACTTACAGCTTTTGGCATGAGACTACTTTCTTATTCATTCATAATATTAAAATTTTCAATCATTTTTTAGTCCTCTCCAGCCAAAGACCAACAAAATCACATCTGTAGTAAAAGAAACATGTAGTGAAATGAATACTAATAAAATGACCACAAACCATGAATGACTGGATGTAAAAGTAACAACACACTTAGAAGGATTTCTTGGGCTTGGGATATGTAATTTGCTATTCAAGGAAGCAACACTTTTGCACTGGCTTCTGTGAGGAAATGAGCTTCATTCTATCTTGGGTAATGATAATCATTTTTATTCAGAAGGCAGAAAGAATGAGGATGCCTGGATACCTAACCTAAGTGGTAAGAAACACAAATCATTAGTGAGAATAGAGGGACTTTGGTAATTTTATTCTTGGAAACCTGTTAGAATAACAATTTTTTAAAAAAGTTATTCCATTCCTGATGCTTACGTTTTTGTGCAAAAAGAGAGATGGTTAAATGAGAAAGCTTTGGTTTCTAAGAAAAATAGGGGTGTTGAAAGTAAGGAAACAATGGCAGCTGAGATAATAGAGACCTGGGGTGGCCCTGGCGGGTGTGTCTCAGTAGATTGAGTGCCAGCCTGGGAACTGAAGTGTTGCCATTTCAATTCCCAGTCTAGGGCACATGCCTAAATTGGAGGTGGGTCCCCAGTGGGGGCTGAGCAAGAGGCAACCACACTTTCATGTTTCTCTCCCTTCCCTTTTCTCAAGATAAATAAATGAAATCTTTAAAAATAAAAAGTAGAGGACTGGGGTGGATCATACATCTTCATTATGGAGGGTAGGGGCCCCAGTGAATGGGGATGTCATCACTGACCATCTTTTTCCCCATCTAATACATCTTAAGGACTTGAGCATCTGCTCAAGTGTCGATTTAAACAATGGACAGCAATACCAAAGGTTCTGCATTCCTGGGATTAACGGCAATGGCCTTGCATAAACGTGTAGACATGGTGCGAGTTTCAGAGCATGTGCCATTAGATTGTGAGTATGGCCATGGGAATGTGGCCTGAGGGGCTTCTCACTGCTTTAGGCCGTGGTATTTGTAATATTTATGTTTCTACTTAACACCAACTGAAATCATTTGAAATTCCCTTTTGAAATGGCGTATCGTTTTGCTGTTAAACTGAGTGACACAATTTGTGTACCTTAGGAAACCTCTGGGTTCCTCCCAGTTTAAGAAAGAGTTCTGGTCATTGCACCACAGTAGCCCATCACGGGTTTTTTATGGTAGAGTGATGTTTGTTCAAGCCCAGTGTGGTTTCCTGGTGAAAACACCAGAAAGCCATCGATGTTTAGAGGACAATGGTCTAAGGAGAAACTGAGGTGACCTGCAGACAAAGTATCGGCAAAGGAGGTATATACATCTTCAAACTGGGAAATTTTCTGTTCCTATTTATCAGATGAGTAGCTGGAAATTTTTTGTTTCAGTGGAATGCACAAAGCTTTCCATGCTCATTTTGGCTGTTTTCAGGGATCATTTCCATATGTTTACACTTCCAGGAGATTTTATGAAACATGGGGTAAATGGTGATGACTTTTATTTCACTAAACAGCAAAGGAAATACAGATTGGTCCTTTTTCTTTTTTAGTGCTAATTTATGTTTTCTATGCGGTGTAAAGATTATGTGATTTTTACAGTATTGGTATCTCACATGATCCCCTGCCCCCCCATCTTTCCTTCCGTCATGCAAATGAAGAAGGTAAAGCACAAACCTTACCCAAATTTACATAACTCATTATAGCGTAATCTCAATTTTAGTCGTAATCTGTGTTCCTCTACTGTGCAATGTCAAAAATTTTAAATTCAGAAGAACAGTGCTAGGTTCATATAAATATGTACCTTTACAAATGTGGTATCAGAGTTTCCAAACAGGACTTAGAAGACTACATGGTGATCCACTTATGTGACATTCTGGAAAAGGTAAAGGTATAGGAACCTTAAACAGATTCGTGTCTAAAGGTGGGTTCAGTATAAACAGGCACCGCAAGAGTGTTCCTCTGGGCTGATGGAGTGTTTTTGGTCTTCATGGTATAACTATGCATTTGTGAAAACTCACAACTACTCTGGAAACAGTATGTGTAAACACTAAAAACATATATGTAAAGCGACCAAAATGTTTTCACATACTGGGAGGATGTTAAAACTGTTCCGAACTTAGATTGCTACATGTGCAACACTTCCCTTCACCACCTTGAAGTCCTTCTTAGAGCTGAAAAGTCAGGGCAAGGAGAAAGGTCACAAGAGGACTTTCTTGGTACTGAATCGGATTCTACAAAACACGCTAGGGAAACACCTGCCCTCATTCACACAACAGGTGAGACAGTGATAGGGCTCCTGGCACCCACCTTTGCGATAACACCACGTTTCTTGAGTCATACACAGGAAATGCTTGCTCGGGAATGATGCGGTGCATCTAACAGGTCTCCACAAATAAGGTCAGCCTGGGGATGTCCTAATCTAATCCTTGGGCATCAGCATCATGTCTTCCCGGCGCAGAGCTGGAGGCCATTTCCAGCTCTTAAATTTCCCATCTGATTGTGGTTGTGCCTCCTTTCTGGGAAACATGTTTAAATGCAACACCTACTCCACTCTGGAACTTTTTGTTGCAACTCAGAGCCCATGTCTTGAGGAACAGGCTCCTCGAACACAATAATCGCATAAACACCTCTGCACCAAGAAGCACATCTCACAATATTCTCAACCCCATCAATAATGTCAAAAGGAGATGCCCTGCCCTGTCCTAGCTCTGGGAATCCCTCAGGAGCCCACTTGTCCCAGAAGCACCCTGCCCGAGTTCTGGGGCACATTCCACCCTGTGGTTTGAGTGGCGCATGCACCGACCACACCCTCACTCGAATGTGGCCTTCAGAGTGTGGAGCCGACCCTCCGAGGCCGGTGCGTACTCCTCTGGACCTGGGCTCACCCTGTAGAATTTTGGCCCCATGGGCTGTGGTAAATGACACGTCAGCCGGGCCCTCAGCACTCCAGAGGGGTGCCCCCGCACTTCACGTGGCTCCCAAAATGCAGTGCGGTACCACGCCGAAGTGGAGGGAAATACCAGGGATTTCCACCTTCCCCGAACTGCACAGGAGGTGAAGCCTGCCTCTCACCTCGGTGGAGACTGTGCCCACTGTTACTTGAAGGGGAGAGTCAGAAGTGAGCCAAACCTCCTCCCTGCCCTCGCCACAGCTTCCAGTGTTTTCTTGGGCCCCCAGGTCATCTCTCTGCGTGGTCCTACGTCCTGAAGCTGTTCCGCATCCCCATCAAGGAACTTGCAATGAGGGCCAGAGATCCAGGGCTTAGGAGGACTGGTCCCCAGGGCTGACCCAGGGAGACCTGAGCACAGGTGAGACCTCAGGGAGGCAATGGACGCCATACCGAGGAGATGGCAGCCAAGTGAGGAACCGTAATTGACGTCCCTGAGCTTCCAGAGGGAAAGCAAAGTGAGGAAGGGTCACGTGGTGAGGGGTGCATTTCTGGAAGTGATTGCAGCAGCGTGAGGATTTGGGAGAGGATAACTCCTGCCATTCCAGGCCCTGACGCTCACTTCTTCATGCTCTTATGCTCTTGAGTTGTGTTTCTTAGATGATCTTACAGTAATGTGCCGGCTCAGGAAACTTGAAGGCCCTTTGTCACCAGGATGGGCAGATGGACACTTCTTGGGAGATGAGTTTGAGGACCGGAAGATAAGATACCTTTGTGTCACATAGGATGGAGCTGAGAACAGTTCACTGAAGTGAACTGTGGGCCTGGGATGTGAAGAACAAGTTCATGTGGGCCTGGAATGAGTTTGTGTGTGTCTATAGGCTAGTTAGTCCATAAGTATCAATCTCCTCTGGTGTAATAGGCCTCCTGGTAGATGCTGTAGTGAGTGAAAGGGAACAAATATCCCTGTCTCATTGAAGCTGCCATTGTAGGAGACAAGAAACAAGGGATACTAACAAGACATGTAATGAGTCAGGTGTTACTTAGCCCTAGGGAGGGACACAGCCTGGGCTGTGTGTGTCTGTGCCAAGGCCTCTAAGGGTTTGTGACTCTGTGTCTCTGTGAGTGTGTGTGTATACATGTTCAGTGACAAAGCCTGTGTGATTCTGTGTGTCTTCCAGGGGGTATGTGTGTGTGTCCTTAAAATCTGCAATGCTTGTTATTTTATTTTGCCTAATTGCCCTGGTAGTACCCCCCCACACACACACACACCATGTTGAATTGAACTGGTTGGCACAGGGAAATTCTTGTCTCCTTTCTGATTGTATTAATCACATACTTTATATTCTGTATTTTAAGATATTTTGACACCTTCACTGGGCTTTCAGACATAGGAAAATTCTTCCCTAGGGAACTAGGGGTGCCTAATTCCATACTGGTGGTGGACAGCTTGCCTGGAGCACACCTTTCATGTGCAATACACCCTCATCTGGTGCAACGTCCCTAAAAGCTCCTTATTTCCTACACACCAAGACAATATATCCCCTGGTATAAACCAGCACAGGACCAGGTGCCTCAAAACTAAGACAGTTTCTGTGCTCCAAAGCCTGCTGGCATTTTTCAAAGTAGCCAGTCCTAAGCTGCTTACTCTGCGCTATTTTAGCTCGCCTGTGGAAGCCTAAGTAAGGCTCTGGCTGAAGTTTGGGGCTCACTCCTGATTCTGCCTCCTGATCAAACCAGATGTATCCCTGTGGCTGCACCTGCCATAAAGTCCGCCCTCGTCTTGGGAAATGTAAGTAATACATATCTTTCAATGGCATCGACCTGTTTGTGTTGTCACATAGCCACCTTCAAAATTAAAATTGAGGGTACAAATTAGACACTGATCCTAAAGAGAAAAGTTCAGGAAACACGGTGGAGCCACCTCGGGACTGAGGGAGTGAAGTCTGTGGGAATGAGCCCACAGAAGAGTTGATGAGTTGATGTCTGTTGAGGACCCCATGGCGGAAGCAGAGGACATGGATGCTGAGCAAGCACACACTCCCTTTGGTTCCCTCACTGGTTCTCAATAGAAAATCAAAGTGACAAAAAGAAAAGTCACAAGGGGTATATATCTGGATGCAATTAGAGCAGTGGAAGGGCTAGAACATCAGAACTCCAGCCACTTCGGGCCCTGACTCTGCCATCCATGGGCTCCCATTGTGCATTTGTAGAGATGCGCTTATTATACTCAGTGGCATCAGGAAGGAGCTGAAACACCGATCCTGTCAGGAGGAGCTGAAACACCCTCCTTGGGGATTGGTTTGGGAGCCAGGGGATACTCCTCTCCCTCATGGGATGGGGGTGAGAACAGTTTACTTTGTTAGGATCTGGGCTTTTGATGAAGTTCCATGTGAGGGAGTCTGTCTGTCTGTAAACTCAGATATTCAGAAAGTATCAATCTCCTATGTTGTAACAGGCCTTCTAATAGGTGCTGAGGCGAACATAGCTAGCACATATTCTTGTTGGCTTTAAAGCTGACATTTCAAGAGATAAGAAACAAGATATATAAGTAAAACTATGTCATTTATCTAATGGAAATTAGTCCTAAAGAGAGAAAGAAAACTGAGGAGGGGTGCAGATGACTTGAGATCCGTGTGTCTGTGGCAGCATTTGTGGCTCTGAGCCACTAACTCTGAGGGTCTGTGAGTTTGTGTGTCTGTGTCTGCATGTGTCCACCTGTATGTGCCGTGAAAATGTCTATGTGTGTCTCCCTCAGGAGCTAGTGCATGCCTGATTTCCTTGGTAGCACCTCCCTTACCAAGCTGAATCCAACTGGTGAGAGACATTCTTGTTTCCCTCTGATTTTGGAAAGTCTTCAGTCTTTTTACCATCAAGTATGATGTCAGCTGTGTGTTTCTCATTTCAGGATGCCTTATTTCAGGATGATGAAGTTCCCTTCTGTCATAGTTATTGATTGTCTTCCTTGTCAAGGGTTATTGAATATTTTCAAATACCTTTTTGTACCTAGTGAGATGATCTTGTCATTTTTGATGTTTGTTCTATTAATGGCATGTTACATGAATTCATCTTCAGATGTAAGACCAACATTTCTTTCCTGGGTAAATTTCACTTGGTCATGGTGTATAGGTCATTTTATACTGCTGGATTCAGCTTGCTAGTATTTTGTTGAGGCTTTTGCATCTATATTAAAAAGACATATCTGGGCCCTGGCTGGCGTAGTTCAGTGGATTGAGTGCGGGCTGCAAACCAAAGTGTCGCAGGTTCGATTCCCAGTCAGGGTACATGCCTGGGTTGCAGGCCATGACCCCCAGCAACCGCACATTGATGTTTCTCTCTCTCTCTCTTTCTCCCTCCCTTTCCTCTCTAAAAATAAATAAATAAAATCTTTAAAAAAAAGACATATCTGCATACCATATTATAAGGTTTATGTAGTGTAAAATTATTGTATCTAGTGTGTATCCATGTGTATATCTGTATGTATACATTTATAAAATGTAGAAATAGTATGTATAGTGTATGTAGTATATTTGTACAGTATTGGTAGTAAATAGTATAGTATTTTATATTATTAGTATATATTGTGAATAACTAGAATATATTACATACAATTAACATGTCTCATTTATTTCACAGTGCCTATAGCATTATCATTCTACAGAATAGTATTGCAGTCTTAGCCATCTATAATATAGCAGGTGTCATTTCCATGTCTGTCTATGGAATTACTCAAAAAGCCAATTACATCCTCCCATAAGAGAGGAAGGGTAGGAGAGAAAGAGTGAGAAACATCAGTTTGTTGCTCCACTTGTGTATGCATTCATTGGTTGATTCTTGTTTGTGCCCTGACTGGGGATCAAACCCATAATCTTGGCATATTGGCACAATGCTCTAACCAACTGAGCTACCAGGCCAGAACCTCATTGTGGTTTTAATTTGCATTTCTCTGATGATTAGTAATTTTGAGCATCTTTCCATTTGTCTATTTGCCATCTGTGTGTCCTCTTTGGAGAAATGTCTATTCAGGTCCTTTGCCCATTTTTAAATTGGATTGTTTGGTTTGTTTTTTTGGGGGGGGTGCACTAAGTTTTACAAGTTCTTGATAAATTTCTGATATTAACTAGTTTTAGATCATTGATTGGCCATAATTGCTAGCTTATCAGTGCTGACATAATAAACATCCATAACTGTAGGGAATTTTTATGAGTTTATTTGAGCCAAAGTGATGACAATCTCCAGGAGTCAAAATCTCAACAGCCTGAGAAAGTGCTCTGGAGAATGTCAGCTTTACAGCTTTCATTACACATTAGAAGCAAAGGAGAAGATGTAAGGGAGATTACATAAAATCCATGGGTAGTAGATGTAGGGGATGGAAGAAACAAAGCACAGCGGGGAAATCTCTGAAACTGAATAAAAGGTAAAACCAAGAGACACATGCTTCTTTTATACTGATAGGTATAGAATTTTTAGCAATTAACATTTACAGCACATAGAGGTGGTATTTGGGGAACAAGATGACAATGAGGGGTTGGTTCTGTGGTCTCATGCTCTGGTGTTGGGTATATCCTGAAGGGTCTGGGAACAAGGGGATTATTCTGAAATTCCAAGGGTGTGTTATCTTAGATGCAAAAAGACAATAGACCTGACATGAAGTTTGGTGTTTGCCAGGGAAACTAAAGGCCTAGCATATGACTATTACCAGACAGGGGCCTGGCCCTCAGCAGGTCTGCCTAGGGCCAGCTATTGACCTCACGTAGGAAAGATTTCAAAACACGACACCAGGTGACTATGAGGATGCATTTAGCCTGGGGACAATGAAACAAGGAAGGTTCTAGCATAGAAGAAGCAACAGGAGAGCCTAGGCTGGGCTGCCTTAGCTCCCTGGGAAGTCAGAAAAAGGGGACCTTGGGGACAGGTTCAGGGGATTAGCCTGGGACAAGGTGCTGCTGCCCACTTCTCCCCTGGTGCAAGTCTCAGGTCCCTTAGAGTCTAGGAGATGCATGCTGTGCAGGAAGAAGAATGTGAAGGAAATGTCACAGCTGCTCCCCAGAGGGAGGACTCGCACTGCATTCTTTGTCTTGAGGCTTTGCAGGTGGGAATTTTAGGGGACGTCTCAGGGGAGGGTTTTAGCAGAATATTTATCCCGTTATCCAGGTGTATTCTTTCAGGGCCCTGGTCTCTACTGATTGGTCAGTGCCCAGGCAGTGGGTTTGTTAGTGATTGCAGTAGCCTACCTGGCTTTGCTGTTTTTCTGGCCCTGGAGCTAAAATACAGCTGAGGCCTAGATGTTATCTCTAGCGTGGTGACTTCTGTATCTGGCTGTAAATTGCTTGGCCAGTGTGTTCAGCTCTCTGTCTCAGTTTCCCTGTTCCACTTGCCAAGGATTTTCCTAACTAGTTACTATTCTGCCTCACTAAAAACTTAAGGGAGAGTCCTGAATGTTGTGTGAAAGTGTTCTCAAAATGTTCCTACAAATCCGGTATGGTTTCATCAGGTTTTCACTTCCATTGCCAGATTTTCATCCCCTCCATTCCCTGGGAAGGCCTCAAGGATGGCTTGGTAAAGCCATTGGCCTAATTCCCTGCATTTTTCCTGATCTGTTTCTCTTTGTCTTAAAAAGTTCCCTATAGATAGTTTCCAGCAAACCTTACTCACCCATTCTGCTCTTTTGCTCTCAGAAACCGATATATTAGTAGGAACAGGTCAGAATAGCCAGGATCATATATTCTAACAGTTAAATCAAATTCTTTTGTGAACCCAACAGGGCCTTAGAGGAGATCGGGGAAATCTTTAGTTGGATTCCTTAATTCCGTTCTAGTTCAAGGAAAGTAAATTATTGCTGGTTCTCCTTCTCCTGAGACTGGCTTTTCTCTAGAGGGAGCTGCCAGAATATCTGGTTTTTCTAGTCTATTGGGTCTGCCTTTCTGTTCTTAGTTAGCCCTGGGTGAGAGGGGAAACAGAGAAGAAGGGGTGGGAGGGGTGTGGAGGGGAGGGAGGAGAAAGGGAGGACAAGTCCCGACAAGGGACACCAGAAGCTATAGGATTTCCCGGAGGAGTTGGAGAAAGGGAGAAGTGAGGTGTTGGGACTGAGCAGTTTTAGAAGTCTTCTATTGTTCAGAGAGAGTTTCTAAATTTTTCATTAACTTCCTGGAGAATAGAAAATTTATCTGTGCTTCTTCTAGAGGCTTCTATTTCCCAATCAAGGAAAGTTTCCCATTCATTCAGTTTAATATTAGAGCCTGCTTTTGCCACACATTCCTAAAAGGCTGCAGGGACTATGGAGTCAGCTCCTGGGCTCGGACAGCTCCTTGCCCTACATTTAGCTGAGCCAGGCTTGCTCCGGCGGGCTGTCGGGCTGTCGCAATCTGGAAAGGGTCCTGCAATGAGTGTCCAACCAGGGTCTCCGCAGAGGCAGGTGAGTGGGGAACATACCTAAAGGGCCTGTAGGGCTACTCCCGCTGCCCAGAGTTCATTCCTGGGGTTGCTCAGGTGTCAGCATTCATTCTCCTAAATTAACCCATAGTAAGCAGGAAAGTTGTGGACCAATAACTGATAAATTCACATTAAATTAAGTCTTCACCACTTCCCAATTGGCTTTGCGATGTGGCCCTTAACCCTTAGTTACATCAGTTAATATGGTCTGGTGTAAATTAAAGAAGACCCTCAAGAACTGAAAACTGTTAATAAGAACCCTTTTAGGAAGAAGTGATTATTCCCACTGCTTGTCTTTGGAACAACTGAATCTGGTGTTTTTTTTTAAATCTGGAGAGAATGGATGACATTTCACACTGAATTACCACACCTTGGGGCTATGGGCACACCAAATAAAACCCTACACCCGGTTCCTGACATTATGGAAATTCTGACTTTATCCACACAGCAGCAGGTACACGTTCCGCTATTACAGACTCGGTTAAGCCTGTTTTATTCAGTGCCTATGTCAGCAGTCTTTTAGCTGCACTTAGCCCTCACCTCTGTAGGGACATGACATGCCTTTTCCTGATACCCTCAGGCAACCTCAGCACCATTACCACTGCGCACAGTCTCGCAGACAGGATCTGAACCGTGTCTCCCCTACTCTGGGACAACACGTATGACATGACATAAACGGCATTCTCTTTGTGGACAGGGTAATGCTGGCCTCAGAAATTGATTTTTGAGAGCCATTTCTTCCCTTGAATTTTTTGCAATAGTTTGAGAAGGATAGATGTTAATTCTGTTTTGAAATTTGGTAAAATTGTATGTGAAGTCATTCAGTCCAGGACTTTTGTTTGTTGGGAGTTTTTTATTGCTTATTCAATTTTTTTAGTAGTTATATGTTTGTTAAGATTTTCTTCCTCAGCCTAGGAAGATCATCTCTTTGTGGGAATTTATCCTTCCAGATTTTTCAGTTTGTTGGCATATAATTATTTATAGTATATTTTATTATCCTTTGTATTTCTGTGGTCCTCTTTCTTTCTTTTTTTTCCCTAAAGATTTTATCTATTTATTTTTAGAGAGTGGGGAAAGGAGGGAGAAGGAGAGGGAGAGAAACAATGATGTGAGAGAGAACATCGATCTGTTGCCTCTTGTGTGGGCCCTGACCAGGGATCCAACCTGCAACCCAGGCATGTGCCCTGATCAGGAATCAAACCTGTGACTCTTTGCTTTGCAGGACAGTGTCCACTTCATATGTCGTATAAATGTATAGCCACTATGCTGTACACCTGAAATTAATATAATATTAAAATTCAACTGATTAAAATTTTTAAAAAATTTTAAAAGCTGGGGAGAGGTAGGGGAAAAAGACAGCAAATTACTTAAATGACACTAAATTTTTTTTTAATTTTTAAAAGTTAAGTGCTTTATTGCTAAAAACGGTGATGATCATCTGAGCCTTTAATGAGTCATACTCTTTCTGCTAGTGGAGGGCCTGGTCTCATGTTGATGAAAATGCAATTTCTGTGAAGTACAATAAAATGAGGTGTGCCTGTACTTCGAGTGGCCTGGAGGACTTAAGGATGATATGGCCAGCTGGGCTTTTCATTTCTGGTGATGGGAATAGAAGGAAAAGCTTCCAGTTCTTCACCATGTTTTTATTCACTGAAACTTCATGCAGATGTGACCCTCTGCCCAGGGGAGTACTGGAAATGATGGGTAAAAGGGAGGAAATGAAAGGTGTTTCTCTCATGAGGAACTGATGATTTTAAAGTAATGTTTCTTTTATTGGTAGAGCATTTCTGCTCTTTCCCAACACACTCTGCACCCTGCCATTAGAGAAAAATAAGACATAATGTGATCACTGTAAAAGTATATAAATGGTTTCCATGTGCTTATGATGCATTTACCTTATGAGGAACTATGAACATTGCGTGTTCGTGATGATCAGTTGTAGACTAATAAATTGGAGATGACAGAGTCATACATAAACTGCCTATAAATGGAGCATAGACATCCAGTGCTGTCCGGTTCATGCTCCCTACTGTACACACATGCTGGATGTTTTAGAGGACGAGGATTTCTTGCTTGTCAACACTGTTGTAAGATGTATAATGTGGGAGGGGAGGCCACTGTTAAATAGGGCACTCTGACAGCCATATACAGACCTACAGTTTAATGAAAGAATCCACACTGGACAGAAATGTCATCATCATAAACAACGTGGAAAAGCATATAGATATCATGAAACTCTTAAAACAATGAAAGAACTCACATAGGAGAGAAAACCTATGGGCATAAGAAATATAGTAAAGCCTTCAGTTGTCTCTCTTTTTTTGGAAGACCTAAAAGGACTCATATCAAGGGAAAATTCTAGAAATGTGAGGAATGTGGGAAAACCCTTCGTGCTCGCTCCAGCCTTCAGGGACACATGGCTGCTCACCTTGGAGAAGGACCTTTTAAATGTAAGGTGTGTGAGAGAGCATTCATTTCTCCCAGTTCATTTAAAATACATGAAAGGACTCACACTGAAGAGAAATGCTATGAATGGAAATACTGTGGTAAAACCTTCACATTCTGCATTTCCTTCCAAAACCACAAAGGAAGTCATACTGGTGGAAAGCCCTGTGTGTGTAAGGAGTGTGGAAAGGCCTCGAGTTCTTCACATTCACTTCAAATACATGAAACCATCCATACTGGAGTGAAAACCTATCAGTAGAAACAATGTGCCAAAGCCTTCAGATATGAGCAAGCATTTCAGAGACAGGAAAATGTTCACAAAGGAGAGAAAACCTATGGATGTAAAGAATGTGGAAAACCTTACACCTCTCCACAAAGTCTTCAGTCACATGGAAGGACTCACCCAGGTGTGAAATGCCAAATGTAGAGAATGTAGTAAAACTTTCAGTACTCATCCATGTGCATGAAAGAAATCACAATGGAGAGACCCTGATGAATGTAAACAACGTGGTAAAGTCTGCAGATGCCATAGTTCTTTACAAACACACAAAAGAACTCATTCTCAAGACCAACGCTATGAATGTAAGGAATGTGGCAAAGCCTTCAGATGTTATTCTAACTTTCAAAAACATGAAAGAAATCACACTGGGGGAGAAACCCCATGAATGTAAAAAGTGTACTGAAGCATTCAGGTGCCTCAGCAGTCTTAGAAAACATGAAAGAATTCACACAGAGAGAAGCCATATGAATGTAAAAAGTGTGGAAAAGTCTTCAGAGCCCAAAGTTCCTTACAAACACATAAAAGAATTCACACTGGAGAGAACCCTATGAATGTAAAACAATGTAGTAAAGCATTCAGGTGTTCCAATTCCCTTCGAATACATGAAAGAACTCACAGTGGAGAAAAGCCCTATGAGTGTAAGCAATGTGGTAAAGCCTACACAGATCACAGATACTTCCCAAAGACCAGGAGAGCACACAAAAGAACTCATACAGGAGAGAAACCTGATAAGTGTCAGCAATGTGGTAAAGCATTTATTTATTGCAGGTATCCTCAAAAACATGAAAGAACTCACATAAAGGGAAACCTCATAAATGTAAAGAATATGATATAGTATTTAGGTTTCCCGGTTATCTTAAAAATCATGAAAAATCACACTGGATACAAACCCAGTGATTTTTAAAAAGATTTTATTTGTTTATTTTTAGAAAGAGGGGAAGGGAGGGAGAAAGGGAAGGAGAGAAACATCCATGTGTGGTTGCCTCCCACGTGGTCCCCACTGGGGACCTGGCCTGCAACCCAGGCATGTGCCCCAAACTGGCAGCATTTCTACTCACAGGACAGTACCCAGCCCACTGAGCCACACCTATCAGGGCTCATTTTTGATATTTGACACTTAGTTGACTTCAGATACCTGCTCACCTTGTCTTGATTACAACAGGTAGAAAATGTATAAAGGTTGACACATGCCCCTTTTTTGGGTATGCCAATAGGTAGGAGGGTCAAACATTGAAGACGTGCCACCTCAATTTCTACACACACAAAAGCGCTAAACTTTTCCCCTTCACACAAATCACCTGGACCAGCTTACCCTTGCCCTGTTTTTTTAAGTACCTTTGATTTATAAACATTTTTCTATTTACTTAATGCATATTGTGATGTGTCTTGACATCTGATTTCATTTTAGGTAGGGTGTGAATCCTACCACCTAAAGCGTTTTTGAGAAAACAAAAGATAACCCATAGAAATGTCTTTCAGGTGACACAAGGTCTTCAGGGTAGGGAATTTTGAGAAGATGAGGAAAAGAAACTCAAATACACAGTTACCAGTAATAACAATGTTTTTGGATGCCTCGGTCATGAAAGAAAAACTTGGAAGCCACCCACATAGTATAGTCTTACAAGAGAAAAATACAGAGCAAAAGAAATGAATGGGCCCTGGCTGATGTGGCTCAGTGGACTGAGTGCTGGTTCGATTCCCAGTCAGGGCACAAACCTGGGTTGTGGGTCAGGTTCCAGGTTGGGGGAATGGAAGAGGGCAACTGATTGACATTTCTGATACATCAATGTTTCTCTCCCTCTCTTTTTCTGTCCCTTCCCCTAAAAAAAAAAGGAATGGGTTGCTTTTGTTAGAATATGTAAAAATCTTGGAGTCATCCTTCTCATTTTCAGAACAAGAAAAATGTCCAACAATCTGAAAGCAGACACCTCTTTTTACTGTGAGATACTTGAGGTCATGTGGCAAAACAGAGCCCCAAAGTGAGAGCCTAGCAAATATGCAGACTTTCCACTTGGAGCAGAAGCCACTGGAGTCAGCAGCATCCGGAAACATGAAAACCATAATAGATGAATTGCTGGGTATACAATAGGGAGCAGTCTGAAAGTTAAGAGCCTATGGGGAGGGGGGGCCAGTATTAATATACCACCCAAAATATGAATTTTCCTTGAAAGAGTCCAAAAAAGTTTTTCACTATGAAGATGAGAAAAAAAATTACATCATGTTTCCTGCAGGAAGTGGGGAGAACATTTTGATATACAGAGTATTCTGTTTTCTATAATGTAGACCATCCCTCAAAGAAAATGACTTTCAAAAAAGCCTTATCTCTTTGACGAAAGTGCAGTCAGACAATTTCCAGATCCTTCGAGTTTCCTCTCTGACAGAAGCAAAGGAATAAATGCCAAGACCCTGTTCTGATGATCATAGGGATTCTGTTTCACCAAAACATTACTCATATTACCGTAACATAAGAGAATGTTTTCTACCCAAATGTTTGACCACCATTATCAAAAGGGCTTGAGCATAAAGTCGGTGGATTAAAACAGAGAGCTAAAGATGCAGTCTCTACTTAAGAATGAGTTTCTAGGCATGCCCAGCACACGAGAGGAGAAAAATGGGACACTACAGGATACTGAAGCCCTGAACCTGACAGCTGTAGCAAACATTAAACATAGTCTAAGGCCTATCGAAGATTTTATAAAACCTTACAGACATGATATATTTGCCTTAAATCTTACTGAGAAAATTCATGAATATGTGGAAATTAAATAACATACTCCTGGACAACCACTGGGTCAAAAAAGAAATTAAAAAGAAAAAATGTGTTTTAAGGAAAATTTTAAAGATTTTGTTATTTATTTTTAGAGAAAGGGGAAGAGAGGGAGAAAGGAGAGAAACATCAATATTTGGTTGCCTCTCATGCGCCCCCTGTTGGGAACCTGGCCTACAACCCAGGCATGTGCCCTCACTGGGAATTGAAATGGCAACCATTGGTTCTCTGGCCAGTGCTCAGTTCACTGAGCCACACCAGCCAGGGCTGTTTTACAGAAAATTTTAATAATAGCTCAAGACAGGAAGAGCATGGCCAGAAGTGGTATGGGCTGAGGCAAGCAGGGGCTGGCTGAGGCCTGTGCTGCATGGGCCACGAAGGCCACAGACAAAGTGGCCAGCAAGCTGGACCAGTAGCTACAGACAGGGCTGGGGTAAGGGCACTGGCATCCAGGCACTGGACCAGGTGGCATAGGCACTGGACAGTGGGACAACGAGCTGCGCACCAAGCTACTGCAGTGTTCCTATCTCAACCAGGGGGTTCACAGCCAGAGTCACCAAGGCACTATGTCTTCAGCCCCTTCACAGAGTTCTAGGAGTTCTCTAGAAAGCAAATCAAGGACATGGAGAAGATGTTCAAGCTGTAAGATGCTGGCCAGGATGGCTTCATCAATCTGATGGAGCTAAAGTTCATGAAGGAGAAACTTGGAGCCACCCACACCCACCAAAGCCTAAAAAACGTGATCAAGGCGGCCCTGGTGGGTTGCTCAGTTGGGTAGAGCATTGTCCACATACACCAAGCTTACAGTTTGATGCCAGGTCAGGGTGCATACAAGAATCAACCAATGAATGCATAAATAAGGGGAACAACAAATCGATGTCTCTCTAGCTCTATCTCTACCTCTTTCTCTATCTCTTCTCTCTCTCTCTGAAATATCAATTAAAAAAAAAACATGGTCAAGAGGGCAGATGAGGACTTTGGCAGCAAGCCCATCTTCCAGAAGTTCCTCCTGATTTTCTGCGAGGCAGCAGCCAGGAGCTGCAGGACAAGGGCTGCATGTGCTGGCCCTCCTCCCAGAGATCAACGTCTCACCAAAGGCATCAAGGGGCCCCAGAGCTCCTTTGAGGCTGAGGTCCAGGCTATCAGTGTGTTGAGCAGCCTGGAGGAGGAGATCAAGGAGGAGCAGGAGGAGCGGACGGAGGAGGTGGGAGAGATGAAGCTGTGGAAAGTGGCCCTCAAAGAACTGTAGCCCACTGTCATGTAGCAAAGGGGTGCTGCCCAGCTGCCTGGCCCTGGCCCAGCTCCCAGTCCAGGACTAGCAAACTAGAGGATGAGGCTAAGTCCTCAGCTCTGTCTGAAGGGACCATACTAAAAACCTACAAATGTCTGTGAATGCTGCCAGTAGAGGGGTCTCACAGAGCTGGCCCAGCTGCTGTATCTGAGGCCATGATCCCAGCGCTGGCTCCCTGCCTGGCCCAGTCCTCCCTGGTGTCCCTGAGTCTCTCTTGCACCCCTGGCTACCTGCTACCTTCTCCAGTGCTGCTTCCCACCCCTGTGACTGCTGTCCACACACCACCCTTATCTCCCCATGCCTCTCCTATTCAGAGGCCTCTTGCCTTTAATCCACAGGCTGCACTGCTGCTGGGGCCCTCAACCCCTTCCTAGACTGTTGGGAGCCTGACAGATGGCAAGCATTGTGGCTGCCTCCGTGGAGTGGGAGCTAAGGAGCTGATCAGAGGCACAAGGTGCTCCACCCCCTGTACCTGTTCCCCAGCCCAGCAGGCTCTCTGCTGGAGTCAGGGAGGGGGCCCA
The DNA here is from genome assembly GCF_004126475.2 of Phyllostomus discolor. Taxonomy (NCBI): domain Eukaryota; kingdom Metazoa; phylum Chordata; class Mammalia; order Chiroptera; family Phyllostomidae; genus Phyllostomus; species Phyllostomus discolor. The sequence continues at coordinate 43,849,958 of NC_040910.2, read as the reverse complement.
GGAAAGGCTTTTATTTTGGTGAAGGGACCCTGACCCCATGCAACCCCCCTACCCAGCCAGGCAGGGTAAGGGGACAGCTGTGTCTAGCTCACAGACCACACTGTCCCAGCCATGCCATGTGTCATGGCAGGGAAGCCTCTGGGAGTAGAAACACCTCTCCCTAGCCCTCTAGGGGCAACCTGAGGGCCCCAGGAGCTCTGGAGAGAGCAGTGTGGAGAGGAGGGAATGGCCCCTCATGTGGTCGCAAACCAGGGCCCTCTCAGTTCTCCAGGGGGTGTCTAAGAAGCATTTTAAGAGGCGTTCACAGACCAGACAGTGGAGAGCAGGGGACTTTGCTCGGCCCTTTCACACCATCCTTCCCCAGAGTGACATTCACTGCCTTGTCACCAGGATGGGACCTATCCTGTCATGCCCACCCCCTGAGGAAGCATGGGGACCCCAGCCCTCCCTGTGCCCATCCCCAGACTGGCCTCGGCCAAGCCTGTGCCACCCACCAGTCCACACAGCTCCCATGTGCTTGATCACCTGTGTGTCCATGTGCACTATTTCAGGGTGAAACTGCTCGTTGCCCAGTCCAAACGCAGTTACACACCCTGCGGTGTGTGCCATGACAGTGCCCTGCTGTGTAAGCGCCTTAACTCCTTGTTTTAGTAAAATGCCCCAAGAGTCTACAAAACAACCATTGGACTTGCAGCGGGGTTTTTTTGTTTGTTTGTTTTGTTTGGGTTTGGGGGTTTTTTGGTTTTTGGTGGTTTGTTGGGGGGGGTTTTGGCCTTGGAATCTGCAAAACTAACAAAACTGCAGCAGCCTTGGCCCTGGATTGTGTTTACCTTAGCAGATGTGTTTATACAGATAAATATAAAGTTATTTTTCTTTTGGCTTATTGTTTTCCCCCTTCCTTCTCCTCCCCACCCCTCAAAACTACTTCTTCAGCCCTGACCCATGTGGCTCAGTGGGTTGGGCATCGTCCCACAAAGCAAAAGGTTGTTGATTCAATTCCTGGTCAGAGCACAAGCCTGAGATCTGTCCTGGTTGGGGTGCATATGAGAGGCAACCAACCATCGTTTCTCTCTCTCTCTCTTTCTCCCTACCTCCCTGTCTCTAAAAATAAATAAATAAAATCTTAAAGATTTTATTTAAGCCCTAGCTGGCATAGCTCAGTGGATTGAGCACGGGCTGTGAACCAAAGTGTCGCAGGTTCGATTCCCAGTTAGGGTACATGCCTGAGTTGCAGGCCATGACCCCCAGCAACCACATATTGATGTTTCTGTCTCTATCTCCCTCCTTTCCCTCTCTAAAATATTTATTTACTTATTTATTTTATTTGTAGGCATGCACCCTGACTGGGAATCGAATCTGCGACACTTTGGTTCACAGCCCGCGCTCAATCCACTGAGCTACGCCAGCCAGGAGCAAATAAAATCTTTTTAAAACTACTTTTTTATTCAGTGATACAATTATTTTTTTAACTAAAATAAGGTAAAATTTTATATTCTTAAAAAATCTCAAGACAGACAAAAATGAAAATAGAATTTATGAAATTAATTTATGGGATACAATGAAAGGATTACTGTAAGAGAAGTTGTAGTGATATATGCCTATATCAGGAAAAAAGATGTCAAATAAACAACCTAAATGGTAAGGAACGAGAAGAACCAATTAAACACTATGTTAGTAGAAGATAGGAAATAATAAAGATCAGAGCAGAAATAATTACAGAAGCAAGTGTTTTGGGTTTTTTTTAATAAACAAAATCAACAATTCCTTAAATAGGCTAAGTATGAAAAGGAGAAGACCCAGGCACCAGCTCACCTTGTTTTACTGCATTTCACTTTACTGTTCTTCACAGATACTGCATTTTTTTTACAAACTGGAGTTTTATGGCAGCGCTGTCTGTGCTGAGCAGGTCTGTCAGTGGGATTTTTCCATCAGTATTTGCTCACTTGTCTGTGTCACCACTTGGTAATTCTTACAATACTTCAGACTTTTTTCATTATTATTATGTTTCTAACAGTGACCTGTGATGAGTGGCCTTTATGGTTACTGTTGTAATTGTTTGGGGGTAACACAGATCACAATTGTTTAAGATGGGAAACTTAACTGATTAATTTGAATGTGTTTTGACTGCTCCACTGACCGCTGGTTCCTCCAGCTCTCTCCCTTTCCTCAGGCCTTTCTATTATCTTTCAACAACATTGAAATTAGGCCAGTTAGGGACTTCCAGCCAAGATGGAGGCATAGGTAGACACACTGTGCCTCCTCGCACAACCAAGATAGAGACAACAATTTAGAAACAGAATAACAACCAGAACTGACAGGAAATTGAACTGTATGGAAGTCAGACAACCAAGAAGTTAAAAAAGACCCATTCATCCAGACCAGTAGGAGAGGCTGAGTCAGGCAGCTGGGCTCAGGTCAGGCACGGAGAGCAGAGAGCATTGGGACTGGGCATGTAAGGCATCCGGGGCATGCAAGACCACCATGGGTGGACCCTGAGCACGCAAGCAGCAGCTGGCAGTACCCAGCCGAGGGGTGGCAACCAGCAGACCCAGGGAGGCGGCAATTGTGAAGCAAGGCACTGTGTGCAACTCAGGATCACAGTGCTGGGAAATAGAGCCTCGGGACACTGAAAACACCTGTGGGGGTTGAGACTCAGGGAGAGACTCCCAGCCTCACAGGCGAGGTCTTTGGAAAGTCCCACAGAGTGCACAAGCCCACCCACACAGCAATTGGCACCAGAGGGGTCCAGTTTGCTCGGGGGAAGCAACGGAAGGTACTGAGGTCCGACAGAGAGCAGAGCAAGCGCCATTGTTCCCTCTCAGACCCTGCCCCCACATACAGCATCACAACCCAGTGACTGGGGTGCCCTGCCCTGGTGAACACCTAAGGCTCCGCCCCTCATATGTAACAAACATGACCGGACCAAAGGGAAAAAAAAAGATGGCCCAAACAGAAGTGAAAGCCCCTCAATCAGTACTTTTAAGCGACTAAGAGATAGCCAACCTATCAGATGCACAATTCAAAGCACTGGTGATCAGGATGCTCACAGAATTGGTGGATTTTGGTTGCAAATTAGATGAATAAATGCAGCCTATGATAAGAGAAATGAAGGAAAATGCACAGAGAACCAATACTGATTGAAAGGAAACTGGGACTCAAAACAATGGAGTGGGCCAGAAGTTAAAAAGAAACAACCAAACAGAAAAGAATGGAGAAATAAGAATTCAAGAAAATGAGGAGAAGCTTAGGAACCTCCAGGACATCTTTAAACATTCCAACATCCAAATTATAGGGGTACCAGAAGGAGAAGAGGAAGAGCAAAAAGTGGAAAACTTATTTGAACAAATAATAAAGGAGAGCTTCCCCATTCTTGCAAAGGAAATAAACTTCCAGGAAGTCCAGGAAGCTCAGAGAGTCCCAAAGAAGTTGGACCCAAGAAGGAACACACCAAGGCACATCATAATTACTTTAGCCAAGGTAAAAATGAAGGAGAGAATCCTAGAAGCAGCAAGAGATAAGGGGACAGTCACCTACAAAGGAGTTCCCATCAGACTGTCAGCTGATTTCTCAAAGAGACCTTACAGGTAAGAAGAGGCTGGAAAGAAGTATTCCAACTCATGAAAGGCAAGGACCTACATCCAAGATTGCTCTATCCAGCAAAGCTTTCATTTAGAATGGAAGGGCAGATAAAGTGCTTCTCAGATAAGGTCAAGTTAAAGGAGTTCATCATCACCAAGCCCTTATTTTATGAAATGTTAAAAGGACTTATCTAAGAAAAAGAAGATAATAAACATGTATAGTAAAATGACAGCAAACTCACAATTATTAACAACCACACCTAAAACAAAAACTAACCAAGCAAACAACTAGAACAGGAACAGAACCACAGAAATGGAGATCACATGGAGGGTTAGCAACAGGGGAGTGGGAGGAGGAGAGAGGGGGGAAGGGTATGGAGAATAAGTAGCATAGATGGTAGGTAGAAAATAAGGGGAAGGCAAGAATAGTATGGGAAATGTATAAGCTAAAGAACTTATGACAAATGGACATGAACTAAAGGAGGGGAATGTGGGTGGGAGAGGGTGTGCAGGGTAGAGGGGAATGAAGGGGGTAATGGGACAACTGTAATAGCATAATCAATAAAATATATTTTTTAAAAAAGAAATTAGGCCATTTAGTACCCTCCTAATAGCCTCTAACTATTCAGTTTTTAAAAAGTTACATTTCTCTCACTTTAAATCAAAAGCTAGATTTAAGCTTCTCCAAGTTCAGATGGTTGCATAGGTAAATGAAGTATTTGAATCTTGCCACATGCACATCAAAACTACAATGAAGCTACAGAACCATCACCATTCAGGACTGTCTGAAATTTAGTGGAACAAAAGTCTTACAACTAAGAATATAAAGAAACTGCTTTGAGAATGGTAGGAAGGGCAGAGATGTGAACTGGCTGATCCCCCAGCCACATATGGTGAATTAAAATCAGGAGGATATTTCAGCTACGGAGATCCCCCCTGAGGAGTGAGGGACCCCAGCCCCACACCAGACCCCCAGTCCAGGGTTCCAATGCTGGGAAAATAAGTAGTCCCCACAAATTCTGGCTGTAAAAACCAGTGGGGCCCTGGCCACGTGGCTCAGTTGGTTAGAGCACCTGTTTGACCATTTTCTGACCAGGAGCCAGCCAGGCTCCCAATGTTGGTCCACTGGTGGCCTTCATCATGTTCCCACAGGGTGGGAGGGGGAGTCGGAGCTTGGGAAGGGGCCCATGGTCTCATGTGCCATACACAAACCATCGCAATAGAACGAATGTTGCACAAGAGGGAGTCACACAGATTTTTTGGTTTCCCAGTGCAGATAAATGTTTACATTATACTGTAGACCACTTTATATCTAAAAAACATGGTACCTTAATTAAAAATACTTTATTGTTAAAAAATGCTAATCATCAAGAGCCTTCAGTGAGTTGTAATCTTTTTCCTGACCAAGGGTCTTTCTTACCTGACTGTTGACAGCTGCTGACTGATCGGGTGGTGGTTGCCGCAGGTCGGTGTGGTTGTAGCAGTTTCTTACAAATAAGACAACAGTGAAGTTTTCCACATCAATTGCCTCTTCCTCTTATGAATGACTTGTCTGTAACATGCAATGCTATTTGATAGCATTTTACCCTCAGTAGAACTTTTTTTCAAAATTGGAGCCAGTTCACTCAAATCCTGCCACTGCTTTGTCAACTAAGTTTATACAGTAGTCTCGATCATGTATTGTCATTTCAGCAACCTTCAGAACATTCCACCAGGAGTAGATTCCATCTCAAGGTACCTCTTTCTTTGCTCATTATAAGAAGCAACTCCTCATCTGCTAAAGTTTTGTCATGAGATTGCAGCAATTCAGTCACATCTTCAGGCTCCACCTCTAATTTTCTTGCTGTTTCCACCACATCCGCAGTTAATTACTGTACTGAATTCTTGAACCCCTCAAAGTTCTCCATGAGACTTGGAATCTACTTCAACCCCTCAAAGTTCTCCATGAGACTTGGAATCTACTTCTTCCAAACTCTTGTTAATGTTGCTATTTTGACCTCTGTCAGTAAATTATGAATGTTCTTAATGACATTCAGAATAGTGAATCCTTTCCAGAGATTTTCAATTTATTTTGCCCAATTCCATCAGAGAAATCTCTATCTCCTATGGCAGCTACAGCTTCCCTAAACAATAAAACTAAAAAGTTGAAATTACTCCTTGATCCAAGAGCTGCAGAGCAAATGTTGTGTCAGCAGACATAAAAACAACAATGATCTTATTGTGTATCTCCCACAGAGCTATTTGGTCACCAGGTACACTGTCAAGGAGCAGTAGTAATACTTTGAAAGAAAATATTTTTTTTCCTAAGCAGTAGGTCTCCACATTTGGTTTAAAATGTTCAGTAAACCATGTTGTAAACAGATGTTCTGTCATCAGGCTTCCTTGTTACGCTTATAGAGCATAAACAGAGTAGATTTAGCATAATTCTTAGGGGCCCTAGATTTTCAGAGTGAGAAATGAGCATCGGCTTTATCTTAAACACCAACTGCAGTAGCCCCTAGAGTCCCCTTGTTTTCAAAAGTCAGGCATTGGCTTCTCTTCTCTACCTATGAAAGTCCTAGCTGGCAGCTTCTTCGAATATACAACTGTTCTGTCTACATTGAAAATCTGTATTTTAGTGTAGCCACCTTTATTATTTTCTCTAGATCTTTAGGATAACTTGCTGCAGCTTCTACACCAGCAATTACTGCTTCACCTTACACTGTTATGTTTTGGAGGTGGCTTCTTTCCTTATATAGTAACCTAATCTCTGCTAGCTTTAAACTTTCCTTCTGCAACTTCTCACTCTCTCAGCCTTCAGAGAACTTTTTTTAAAGATTTTAGTTATTTAGAGAGAGAAGATGGTAGGGAAAAAGAGAGGAAGAGAAACATCAATTGTCTCTCGTATGGCCTGCAACCCAGGCATGTGCCTTGACTGGGAATCAAACTGATGACCTTTTGCTTTGTGAGAAGATGACCAACCAAATGAGCCATGCCAACCAGGGCTCAGCCTTCATAGTGAAGGGGGGTAGGGCCTGCTCTAGATTAGGTTTTAACTTAAGGAATTATTGTGGCTGGTTAGATATTCTATCCAGACCACTACAACTCGCTCCACGTCAGCAACAAGGGCTGCTTCACTTTCATACCATTGGTGTGTTCACTGGAGTAACACAGACTGACCTGATCATAAATTCCTAACCAGGCATATCATAGTGGGTAGTCACGCCCCAGGCATATAACTTCCCCAGTGAAATGTTTATCCTTGCCTTAAGCAAGCCCTGTCCATTGCTCTTGTGCATCTAGGGTAACACACTTTTTTTTCTTGGTCTTTTTAAAAATACATCTTTGATGTTCCAGAATACCTTATTTTGCCGTGTATAACGTGCACCCACTTTTTTGTTCCCATAATGCACAGGATTATTATACCCATGATGTGTAATCATTATACCCATGTATAATGCACATCCTTATTTCTCCCTCAAAAAATTTGGTCAAAAAAGTACACACTGTACACAGCAAAATATAGTAATCCTGTTTTCCAGACCCCACAAAGGGAGCACATGACTTTGTTGTCTGTATACCATCCCAATTTACTGTGTTAACTCTTTTAATCCAATCATAGGGGTCTCTCCACCTTGCTTTTTCCCAACTCCTTAACCTACCAGCAATGGCTAATCTGGTCCCCTTGCAATTCTCTATAATATTTAACAAAACAGTTTGCCAATTTGTGTGAAGGAATCAGCTAGTATTATAAGTATTTTTTTGAATCTCTAGATGATTTTGGGATTCATCTGCCACTTTAACAATGTTAAGTCTCCTGATCTGTGAAATTGGAATATATTCCCATTTATTTATACATTTATTTATTTTGACATATTTTGCAGTTTTCAGATATTCATTTTGTACTTCTTTTGTTAAACTTATTCCTACTATTTTATTACTTTTTATTTTATTGTAAATATATATCTTTTTAAAAGTCCATAACATCATTTTAATTTTTATTTATTTTTTTTCCTTTTTTTACTGAATTTATTAGGATGACACTGGTTAACCAATGGTACAGGCATACTTCAGAGATATTGCAGGTTTAGTTCCAAACTGTTACACAAAAAGTTGAGGTCTGAGAAAATCTGTTCATTGTCAATTCCAAAGAAATAACCCAGAGGACTGGCCAAGATAAGGAAACTCAAGAGTTAAAGATTTTAGCCTCAGTCATAGTTGAGAGGTTTAAGTGATCAATGCACGTGGAAAGCTGTTGTTCCCAGAACTGTTCTCAGATGTGAGCCTGCTGTGTAAACAAACAGCAGAGAAACAGTTTGCATTTTGATCTCACACAGCGTGCATGTGAGCACACCCTCCTCTTCCTGCATGCCCTGTCTTGGGAAAGTCTGGGTTGTGGTAAAAATTCACTGGCCACTCACCCCTGATAGTGAGGTTGAACATCTTTTCATATACCTGTTGGCCAAGTGTTGTCTTCTTGGGAGAGGTGTTTGTTCAGGTCCTGCGCCCATTTTTAAACTGGATTTTTTGTTGTTGAATTGTATGAGCTATTTTGCATTTTGGATATTAAACTTTTGTTGGAGCTGTTGTTTGCAAATACCATCTTCCATTCAACAGCTGCCTCTTTGTTTTGTTGTTGGTTTCTTTTGCTATGTAGAAGCATTTTTAGTTTGATATAGTCACACCGATTTATTTATGCCTTTATTTCCCTTGCCTTTGGGGGCAAATTCATAAAATGTTCTCTATGACCAAGGTCCATAAGTTTAGTACCTGTGTTTTCTTTAATGTAATTTATTGTTTCAGATCTTATATTCAGGTCTTTGATTTACTTTGAATTAATTTTTGTGCATAAGGACAAACTGTAGTCATTTTTTTTTTTGCATGTGGCTTTCCAATTTTCTCAGCACCATTTATTGGAGAGATTTTCTTTTCTCCATTGTGTATTTTGGCTCCTTCATTGAAAATTATCTGTTCATATACATCTGGCTTTATATCTGGGCTTTCAACTCTGTTCCATTGATCTCCATGGTTGTGTTTCTGCCAAAGGTATGCTGTTTTGATTACTGTAGCTCTGTAGTATAATTTGAAGTCAGCTGGTGTGACACCTCCAGCTTTGTTTTTTTCCTGAGAATTGCTTTGTCTATTTGAGGTCTTTTGTGATTTCATATAAATGTGATGATTTTTTTGTTCTGTTTGTTTTAAAACTGACTTTAGAATTTTGATTGGGATTGCATTAATTTTGTATAATGCTTTGGGTAATAAGGCCATTTGAACTATGTTTTTCCATCCATGAACATAGAGCATCTTCCTGTTTTGCTGTGTCCTTTTCAATCTCTTTTAATAATGCTTTTTAGTTTTTAATGTAAAAGTCTTTCACATCCTTTGTTAAATTTATTCCTAGGTATTTTTTTCTTTTGGTTGCAATTGCAAAAAAAGGGGGATTTTTTTAAAAAAATTCCTTTTCTCAAGTTTTATTACTAGTATACAGGAAAGCAGTGGATTTTTGTACATTGATTTTGTATTCTGCAACTTTACTGTAATTGTTTATTGTTTCTAATAGTTTTTTTTTGTGACGTCTTTATGGCTTCTTATGTACAGAATCATGTCAGCTTAGATGTGTCTCTTGAAGGCTTATATGGTTGGGGGTTTTTGTGATCCAATTGGCTACTTTGTACCTCTTTGTTGGTGAATTTGGTCCATTTAGATTTAGGGTAATTATTGATGTATGAAGATTTGCCATAGCCATTTTATCCTTTGTTTTCTGGTAGGTTTGTGCTTCTATTGGTTCTTTTCTTTTGTGTTTCTATCAGTTGTTTTTGTTTGGTGGTTATTTTTTAAAATACATTTTATTGACTATGCTATTATAGTTGTCCCAATTTTCCCCCTTTGTTCCCCTCCACTCAGCAACACCCACTCCCATAGGCAATCCCCACACCATTGTTCATGTCCATTTGTAAGTTCTTTGTTTACTCTATTTCTTAAGTACTGTACTTTACATTCCCATGGCTAGTCTGCAACTATCTCTTTGTACTTCTTAATTCCCATACCTCTTCACCCATCCCACACACCTCCCTCCCATTGGGCAACCACCAAATGGTCTCTGTATCCATGCTTTTGTGTCTGTTCTTCTTGTTTGCTTAGTTTGTTTTTGGATTCAATTGTTGATAGATATGTATTTATCACCATTTTACTGTTCATAGTTTTGATCTTCTTTTTCTTAAACAAGTCCCTTTAACATTTCATATAATAATGGCTTGGTAATGATGAATTCCTTTAGTTTTTTCTCATTGGGAAGCTCTTTGTTGGCTCTTTAAGTCTAAATATCTTTTCTAGGTAGAGCAATCTTGGTTGTAGATCCCTGCTTTTGAGGCTGTAGGTCAATGACTTTGAATATTTCTTGCCAATCCTATCTAACCTGCAAAATCTCTTTTGAGAAATCAGCTGAAAGTCTTATGGGAATTCCTCTGTAGGTAACTAACTGCTTTTCTCTTGCTGCTTTTAAGATTCTTTATCTTTAACCTTTAACATTTTAACTATGATGTGTCTTGGAGTGGGCCTCTTTACATCCATCTTGTTTGAGACCCTCTGTGCTTCCTGGACTTGTATATCCAGTTCCTTCGCCAAAGTAGGGAAGTTTTCTTTCATTATTTTTTCAAATTGATTTCTAATTTCTTGCTCTTTCTTTTCTCATTCTGGCACCCCTGTGGTGCTAATGTTGGACCTTTTGAAGTTGTCCCAGAGGCTGCTTACATTATCATTTTTTTAAATTCACTTTTCTTCTTTTTGTTCTGATTGCTTGTTTTTTACTTCCTTATATTCCAAATCATTGATTTGATCCTTGGCTTCATCCATTTTACTGTTATTTCCCTGTAAATTTTTCTTTATTTTAATTAGTGTAACCTTCATTTCTGACTGGATCTTTTTATATGCTGCTGAGGTCCTCGCTAAGTTCCTTGAGCATCTTTATAAATAGTGTTTTGAACTCTGCTTCTGATAGATTGCTATCTCCATTTTATTTAGCTCTTTTTCTGGAGTTTTGATCTATTCTTTCATTTGGGCCATGTTTCTTTGTCTCCGCATTTTGTCAGCCTCACTGTGTTTGTTTCTATGTATTAGGTGGAGTTGCTATGACTCTGTGTCTTGGTGGCAGAGCCTAATGTAGTAGGTGTCCTGTAGGGTCCAGTGGCACAGTCTCCCCTATCACCCAAGCTGGGTACTTGAAGTTTGCCCTCTGTGTGGGCTGAATACATCCTCCTCTTGTAGTTGAGCCTTGATTGTTGTTGGCAGGTCAATTGGAGGAATTTACCTAGGCCAGTCAGCTAGAAGGACTGTCTGTGACCACCAACCTCCGTCCTTCGTGGAGCTGTCTCCCAGCTGTGCAGGGTCAGGGTGGTAGTGCTCTAACATGGTCTGTACTGTCCACTGCATGTGCAGACTCTGAGGTTTCCTGGATGGTGCAGCCCCCCAGCTATGTTTTGCCCTAGGCCACCATGCATAAGCTATAAAGCAATCTGAGATGGCTGGTACTTGTGCTGGACTTAGAGATTCCCAGGTGAAGTCAAGCTGTAAATCTAGGATGGTTGCTGCTAGTGTTGGGCCTGGGGCTGTTTAGCAAGAGGTCTGGGGGCAGGGGGCTCACTGAGGCTGGCTGTTGCTTGTTTGAGAGGATTTAGGAAATTGTCAAGCATTAGCCAAGACCAGACATTTATATAGAAAAGCAGCTTGGGTAGTCTTATAAGTTGGGTGGAAGGAGTCTCTGGGGATCTCCGGAGTGGGGAAAATAGTGTTAGCCAGGTGATGGAGACTCAGATATAACTCTGTGGCTCTTTGGGGGGGAAGGTTCAGAAAAGGGACAACTTGTAATTGCATCAAAAGCATAAAATATCTAGGAATAAATTTAACCAAACAGATGAAAGGCCTGTACTCGGAAAACTGTAAGACATTAAAGAAAAATATTGAAGAAGATACATGTAAATAGAAGGATATACTTTGCTCATGGATTATAAGGATTAATATTGTTAAAATGTCCTTACTACCTAAAGCAATATACAGATTCAATGCATCCTTATTAAAATGTCAGTGACATTCTTCTTAGAACTAGAACTACTCTTAATATCTGTCTGGGAGAGAGCTGTTCCCCAGTTCTTGCCTTGATGCCATAACTTCACTTTCTCCCTGTATGCCACTGGTGCCTCTCAAACTGCTACCGCAGTACTGCAGCTCAGAGGGAGTGAATCGAGTAAGTTTGTGTGTGGGTCCTTTAAGAGGAACTGCTTGAGACTCCAGAAATTTCTTCCACTGACTCAATCCCTGCTGGTTTTTGCAGCTGGAAGTTATGAGGACTTATGCTGGCACTGGAACACTGAGCTAGGGGACCTAGTGTGGGGCTGGGACTCCTTGCTCCCGAGATATTCCTCATGGATTTTTATCTACAACATGTGGATGTGGGACCAGCCCGTTCCATGTCTCCACTCCTCCTACCAGTCCTGGATGGATGTGTTTTCTTTAATTCTGTAATTGTCAGACTTCCCTTCAACTTGATTTCTTACCATTCTGAGTGGTGGCTGTTCTACATTTTAGTTGTAATTTTGATGTGGTTGTATGAGGAGGTGAGCTGTGTTTACCTATACTGCCATCTTGACTTGAAGAGTTATTCCATACTTCTTTCCTCTGATTCCCCTTTTTGTAAGCTATGTGTCTCAGTTTTGGGGCTTATGTGTGTTTACCATTAGTTTTATTAAAAAGAAAGTAGCATATATACAGTGGTTTTTCCCTTTTTAGTGCATCTGACCTCCATCCTCCTTTGTCATTTCAAACACTTACCCCCTTTTATGTTTTTGTTATTGTAAATTATCCTTGTTTAGGCTGTAACTTTTTTTTTAATCTTTTAGTTTTGTGAACTTTTGATTTTGGTTTCAGGTAGGATAACCCTCTTGAATATTTCCTGCAATGGGAGTCTTCTGGTGGCAATTTCCTCAGCTTCTGTATGTCTGGAATAGTCCTTACTTCTCCTTCAGATCTAAAGAATAACTCTGCTGGATATATTATTCTTGGCAGATGATTTCTCTGTTTCAGTAGTTTGAATATTTGGTTCCACTCTCTTCTGGCTCAATAGAGTTTCTGCTGAGAAGTGTGATGATAACCTGATGGGCTTTCCTTTGTATGTCACTGCCTTCTTTTCCCTGGCTGCTTTGAGAATTTTTTCTTTGTTATTAGTTTTTGACAGTTTTAATACAATGCGCTGTGGAGAGAGGCTTTTTAGATTACAAGATAACTAGATGTTCTGTTTGCTTCTTGGGTTTGAGGATCTAGCTCTTTCCATAGGTTTTGAAAGTTCTCATCCACTATTTGTTTTCTCCTTCTTTTCTTCTTCTGATATGCCTATTATTCTTATATTGTGTTTTCCTTTGGAGTCAGATAGTTCTCATGGAGCTCTTTCTTTACTTTTCCTTTTCCCCCTCTCTCCCTCCCTCCTTCCTTCCTTCCTTCCTTCCTTCCTTCCTTCCTTCCTTCTTTTTTTCTCTAATGCTCAGATCTCTGTCTTCTTCCCTTTGTGTCATTTCTAGATTCCTATCCTCAATATCACTAATTCTTTCCTCCATCTGGTCAGCTCTATTTCTTGTGCTCAGAAGTTCATTTCTAATGCCCTTTAAAGTTTCTATCTCTTTGGTAGAGTACTTGTTTTGTTCATTATTTTTTTCTGAGTGCATTACATTTCCTGTCTGTATTTTCTTGCATCTCATTGAGTATTTTCAGAACTGCAATCTTGAACTCTCTTTCATTTATATAACACATTTACATGAGTTCCTGTTTGCTTTCTGGAGGTTTTCATTTTCTTTCTGAGCTGCCTCGCTTTGTTGGTTAGTCATGGTATTTAATGAGCTCATTTTCTGTCTAGACATCTATGTATTGGCACTTCATGAGCAGATTTCTATGAAGAGGTCTTTTTACTATTTTCCAGTAAGTGGAGCTGAATCACAAATATTTTAATTCTGAAATCCCAAAGCTGACCTCTGGCTTCTGTCCCAGGATGGTTGGGGGTGGGGTTTGACCACTGCTTCTCCATAATGGCAACCTGGGACCTCTGTAAGGTCCTTCTTCACATGCCCCAACCAGGGGTCAGTCACAGAGGGAAATAGTGATTTTGTGGTAATAATTCTTGGGTTTTATTTAATGTGCTCCGAAACCTGACATCAAGGGTGACAGGAAGCAAGTTTTGGCAGTGTAAGGGCCATCAGGGCTCTGTGGCTTTGTTTCTTTTTTGGAATACTGACTGCCTGACAGCCACTGCAGAACCCCTGCACTGTGCCTTTGCCCAGGCCTTTCTGCAGGCTCAGGCTCAGGTCACACTAGTCACCCCTTCAGGAGTGCCCACGGAGACTCTGCTCCATCTGGCCTAAGGAAGTGCTAGCTACAGCCAACCTCCTCTCTCTGAGCCTGCCGAAAGCCCCATGAGCTCCAGGCTGCAGGGCTATATTAGGATCCCTCTTCCAATAAAGCCATTCTTACTGAGAGAGTGTGATCTTCTTTTTCCTATTTACCTTTTTAAAAGAAATGATTTTAGGGAGAGAGGAACAGAGTGAAAAAAGAGAAACTTTGATTTGTTCTACTTATTTATGAATTCATTGGTTGAATCTTGTATGTGCCCTAACCAGGGATTGAGCCTTGGGGCATCAGGATGATGCTCTAACCAACTGAGCTACCTGGCCAGTGTGAAAGTATGATCTTAATGTTACTGTTTCAACATCCTGCACATTCCAGGCAGTTTAAATGGAAAACATACCCAATTTAGCACAAATGTTTGAGTCTTTCTAGGCTGTGGATATACAGGCACAAAGAAAAAAGTTCTTGAACTCTTGGTGCTTATGTTTTTGTGCAAAAAGAGAGATGGTTAAGTGAGAAAGCTTTGGCTTCTAAGAAAATAGAGGTGTTGAAAGTAAGGAAACAATGACAGGTGAGATAATAGGGAACTGGGGTGGATCATACATCTTCATTATGGAGGGTAGGGGCCCCAGTGAATGGGGATGTCATCACTGACCATCTTTTTCCCCATCTAATACATCTTAAGGACTTGAGGATCTGCTCAAGTGTCAATTTAAACAATGGACAGCAATACCAAAGGTTCTGCATTCCTGGGATTAATGCCAATGGTCTTGCATAAACGTGTAGACATGGTGCGAGTTTCAGAGCATGTGCCATTTGATTGTGAGTATGGCCATGGGAATGTGGCCTGAGGGACTTCTCACTGCTTTAGGCCGTGGTATTTGTGATATTTATGTTCCTACTTAACATCAACTGAAATCATTTGAAATTCCCTTTTGAAATGGCATATTGTTTTGCTGTTAAACTGAGTGACACAATTTGTGTACCTTAGGAAACCTCTGGGTTCCTCCCAGTTTAAGAAAGAGTTCTGGTCATTGCACCGCAGTAGCCCATCACAGGTTTTTTATGGTAGAGTGATGTTTGTTCAAGTCCAGTGTGGTTTCCTGGTGAAAACACCAGAAAGCCATCGATGTTTAGAGGACAATGATCTAAGGAGAAACTGAGGTGACCTGCAGACAAAGTATCGGCAAAGGAGGTATATACATCTTCAAACTGGGAAATTTTCTGTTCCTATTTATCAGATGAGTAGCTGGAAGTTTTTTGTTTCAATGGAATGCACAAAGCTTTCCATGCTCATTTTGGCTGTTTTCAGGGATCATTTCCAAATGTTTACACTTCCAGGAGATTTTATGGAACATGGGGTAAATGGTGATGACTTTTATTTCACTAAACAGCAAAGGAAATACAGATTGGTCCTTTTTCTTTTTTAGTGCTAATTTATGTTTTCTATGCAGTGTAAAGAATATGTGATTTTATAATAATTGGTATCTCACATGACCCCCTGCCCCATTTTTTCTCCCATCATGCAAATGAAGAAGGTAAAGCATAAATCTTACCCAAATTTACATAACCAGTCTGACCCCCTCCTCATCAGCAGCCATTCAAGGATGGACAGCAAGCAAAGGCTGGGTGAGGACAGGGTTGACCCCAACGAGATCTGTGCGCAGGTGCGATCTCATGGAGGTGATGCACACAGGCCACAGCCACCATACTGAGGAGACTGCAGCCAAGGACGTGGCAGCTGACCGAGGATGCACAACCCCTGTTGTCCTCCCTGAGCTTCCAGTGGGAAAGCAAAGGGAGGGGTGGGGGATGCTTTTTGGGAAGTGATTGTAGCAACATGAGGGTTTGGAACAGGATAAATCCTGCCATTCCAGGCCCTGACTCTCAACTCCCCAGGCTCCTGAGCTGTGTTTCTTAGATGATCTTAGTGTAAATGTGCGGTTCAGGAAGTGTGAAGTCCTTTCAGGACAAGCAGATGGACTCTCTTTGGGGGACGTGTTTGGGGGCCATAAGACCTACTCCTCTGTCACATGGGAAGGCACTGAGAACAGTTCACAGTGTTAAGATCACATATTTTGGGTATGTAATGAGGTTTGTGTAAAACCCCAGTGTATGCGTGAGTCTTTGAGGCCAGTTATTCAGTATCACTCTTCTGTGTAACAGGCTTTCTAGTAGGTGCTGCAGTTAAGGGAATAAATGTAGAGATCCCTGTGTCCTTGAAGCTGACCTTGGAAACCAGAAACAACAGAGAGAAGTAAGATATATAATGTATCAGTTGGTGTTTAGTCCCAGGGAGGGAGGAACCTGCAGAGCAGTGCTGGGGCCCTGGCTGTGTGGGTCTGGGTCATTGTCTCTGAGGGGTTGTGAGTCTGTGTGTCTGCGTCTGGTTGTGTGCACATGTGTGTCCAGTGACAAAGGCTTTATGATTTTGTATGTCTTGGGGTTATGTGCTTATATCCTTAAAATCTGGACCTCTTCACCATTCAGTTGATTTGTTAATGATAAAACTTCAAAGAAAAGCAGTAATCCAAAACTAATAAAACAAACTACACACACACAGAAGTCTGGACCTTTGTTGAGGCTTATGTAAAACTTCTGCTTGAGAGAGAGAGAGAGAGAGAGAGAGACAGTGTGTGTGTGTGTGTGTGTGTGTGTGTGTCTGAGCTCTCACATTTCATTAGCATCAATCTCCTTCAGTGTGACAGGGCCTCTAGCAGATGCTGTGGTGAACAGAGCTGAGGAAATAATCTTGTTGGCTTTGAAGATGACATTCTATGACTCAAACAAGATATGTAAGTAACACTATACCACGTATCTGATGGAAATTATTCCTAAGGAAAGAAGACTGGGGCATGCAGTGGGCTCAGGCCCTGTGAATCTGTAGAGGCATCTGCCTGTCTCCGAACCATTAACTCATTTTATGAGGTCAGTGTTCCCTGATACCAAAGCCAGACAAGAAACCGCAAGAGAAGAAAACTACAAGCCAGTCTTTGTGTCAGTGTGTCTTGGCCACTGTGCCCAGATATTTAGACAAATATTCTACTGGGTGCTTCTGTGCAGGGTTTTATTTTTTATTTTTTGAGATTACCATTTCAATAGGTGGAGTTTGAGTAAATCAAATTACACTTCATAATGTGAATGTGCTTCATCTAATCAACTGTAGGTTTTTTTTAAGATTTATTTATTTAGTGAGAGTTTCATGGAATGTGTTTACTAAAGGTGGCACAAGAGTTTGAGAAGTTCTGCTGACCCACTTCCCAATAAAACTGGTAAAAATTATTTTAATAACAAACATTTAAAGCCCATGGGAATGGTCCTAAAAGGAAATAGCAAATGAAGAACATCTATTTAAGAAAACCGATGAAGATTTATAAGAGATGTGAGAACCTGTGTTAATTGGACTCTGAGCATCCCCTCCCCAACTCCTTCCAGGTCACAGTGGTGAAGGCTCCACTCCAGACACCTGCAGCCTGGGACACAGGGCACAAGGGCTTTCTTGCTGGGACATCAGGATGTTAGCGTCTCCAATGCTGCTCCCACTTGCTGAAGGGGATTTATTAAGTGCTGGGTGAGAGTGTTTGCAAAGTGGGGACACTGTTCTTTCAGTTCCTGCACATGGAGTGGGGGGCTGACAATACTGGGATACCAGTGACTTTTATCCCAGCTCATGAGATGGATGTAGCAGATGTCATTTGTGGGGGGTCAGGGGACACAATCAAGAGGCCCTATGGCTGCTTTCTCTCCCCTCCTGTGACTAATCAGCTCCTAAAATGGGATTGCCTCCCAGAGAGAGGCTACCTATTGGTCCCAAAGCAGCCATACTGTCCTGGTACAAAGATTTTGCCTTTCGTGGGGGCAAAGCAATCCATAAACACAGAGCTCTTAGTCACTTTTCAAGGATTAGTTACGGTGCCAAAAGATCATCAAGGGATCAAGTGTATGTGGAAGGCCATTACTCCAGGAACTGGAACACATGCCCTACATGACTCCAGGAGGTCAACGAGCACTCTGACCTTTGCGCCCCAGGGGGTCTGCAAGCGATGGGGATGGTATCTGAGCCATTGTGTTCTGGGATGAAGAAATGTTGGTCAACAAGTAAAGACATACTAGGAAAATCGCAGCTGGACTGCAACTGTTACCCAATTAATCTTTTCCCAAGCTCTTTATCTACCCTTTCATCTCCTTATAAAAAGGTCAGCCTGAAAGGAGATGTTAAGTTGGTTTTTGAGGGCATGTAACCTGATGTCTTCTCAGATTGCCGGCCATCTGAATTCAATGCCCATAAAGATTCAATCCTTGTCTCTGCTTATTGGTTCTGGTGGTGACAGGCAGCATGATCACTGACTTTTCTGGTTTCAGCTGCACTGGTGGTGGCCAACCAGTGACATTTACTGCAAGTCCCATCTGGCCTGAGGAAAATGCAAATCAAAACTCCAATGAGACACCACCTCACACCTGTTAGAATGGCTATTATCAACAAGATAAGTCATAAGTGTTGGAAAGGTTGTGGAGCAAAGGGGACCCTCATTCACTGCTGGTGGGGATGTAGAGCGCTACAGCCCCTATAGAAAAATCAGGCGGTTCGTCAAAAATTAAGCAGAGAGTTACCATATGACCCAGCAATCCCTCTCCTGGATATCTACTCAAAAACACCTATTCGCAAAGATATATGCACCCCTATGTTAACCGCAGCATTATTCACAGTAGCCAAGACATGGAGAAAACCAAAGTGCCCTTAAAGGGAGGACTGGATAATGAAGACTTGGTACACAATGGAATGTTACTCAGCCATAAGAAAAGACAAAATACTGACAGTTGTGACGTGGATGGACCTTGAGAATACTATGCTGAGTAAAATAATTCAGTCAGAAAAAGCTAAGAACCATATAATTTCACTCATATGTGGGACATAAAACTGAAAATTGCAGACACAGATAGCAATGCAATGGTTGTTAGGGGGAAGGGGGTGGGCAGTGGAGGGGGCCGGATGTATGGTGATGGAAGACCGTTAGACTTTAGATGATGGGCACACAGTGCAAAATACAGATCTAGTATCATAGAAATGTACACTTGAAACTTACATGATCCTATTAACCAATGTCACGCTAATAAATACAAGAAAAAATTTAAATAAAAAATATAACTTCAGGAAATAAAAAACAGTAATAGTTCTTAGCATAAGAGTGCTTGGGAAAAGGTTATTATTTCTTCAGAAAGTACAGAAGCATTTACTAGAGGAAAATGCACACAAGTTTAATCACATGCAACCAAAGATAATTGAAATCACTGAGAGATTATGTTCAGCCACAAGTAAATGCAAACATCCAGAAACTGCGTGAACTGGAGAAAGGACTGATTCTCACATGGAAGGACTGGCTCAGAGAAGGCACTGCACAGTGTGGTGGAAGAACAAACTGTTTCCTAGCCCTCTGCACTGCACCACTGTAGACGTCGTAGTGGAGCCAGAATCACACAGTCAACAGTGGTATCCACAGAACAAGGTGATTACTTGTCAAAGTAGACCTAACACAAATACAATCTGAAAAAGAATGGTGTACCCTTCAGAAAACAGTCTCAACCACTACAGTCAACATTTGTAGCCTGGTGGGCTCAAATGGGCTTGCAGGAAAATCCAACCTATGCTGCATCTTTAATGTTGAATTCTGAACAACTGTAAAGCTTACTCCTGAGATCAAATGGAAGTCAGGCAGTGGATTAGAGGATATTCTTGTTGGCAGGGCAAAGACTGAGGGAAACCAACACACACAAAAGCTCCATGCTTCTGTCTGTCTCCTTTTACACAAGTGGCTTCAAAACCAGTCCAATCCTGTCTCACTCCTGCATTCAAGTTTCATGCAGGTTGGGCCTTGCTGATTTCTAACATGCAAACATAAAGGCAACAGACTGTGGAAAATGTAGTTCACAACATTACACATGTCATATGACAGAGTCAGGAAGTGTCACCTCCAAGTCTAGACCTTATTGTCCTGTCACAGGTATTCTCTTCTAAATGCAGGCTTCCTAGTCCAAGTCCCAGTCAGAAGCAACGACAAAAGCAAGGGACAGTGGATGAAAATCATTCACATGGGACTATACTCGGTAACAAACTTGACACACTTACAAATATGTGGCAAATATTTATTGAATAAAATAATACCGAATGTCAACTGTCATTGAAAAATTAAAAAACATTTATTGACAAGAAAATGGAATGAAGCTCTTCAGGCCAATGAAAAGGCACTTTTCTGTTAAGGTAGAACGCATATATGTGTGTATAAGGCATATTCATTCAATACTTGCTACAGGAAGCCAGATGGAAAACATGAACAAACTCCAAAGTATCATTTTTTAAATGTTCCTTGCTTTGCAGAACACTTACAAAATTACAGAAAAATTGAACCTACTTGTATATTAGTAAAACACTTCCATTTACCCATGGATCTAACAAACTTCAATATAAAAATACAGAGTGTTTATTAACTGACAGGAAGGAAAAAAATACCTATTCAACTTAGAAACGCTTGCTTACAGAGTTATCTACAGAATTAATTACCTCAGTGCATATTTGCAAAAGTAAGTGGACTCTATACTACAGAAAATCACTGTGAGAATGAGTCAGTCATAATGACCGTGTATGTCTAACATCTATAGTATTTCTTCCATGCTGTGAATTTTGGGGAGTATGTGAATTAATTTGCACCAGGCTTACATGTAGTACTTACTGTAATGTGATTTCCTCCCAGGGCAGTTTTTGAGCTGCTCTGAAAGTATTTATTAAAACTTTGCCTTCATTTTCAGTCATACAGTATCTAGCCAGTGTACATTCTCACATGGTGTTGTGAGGATGTGAGGCAAAATGAAGGTTTTCCTACACAGTTTACATTCAATAGAATTCTCTCTACTTGAAGTTTTTGTCACAGCTTTCCGAGCAACTGGGACAGCTGAAGGCTCTCCTATGTTCTTTGCATGTGCACGCTGGGCCTCCAGTGTGCATTCTTACATGTCTGTGAAAGGCTCTCCCCCTTTCCTTATGTGCATAGTAGGCTTTCTCTCAGGTTCGAGTTCTTTCATGGTTTTCTAAAGAACTGGGATGACGGAAAGCTTTTCTACAATCTTTACATTGACAGCTCTTTCATTCTTGATACTAAACTGGGAGACATAAATGAGTCTTCCATTATGTCCCATAAATGAGACACAGGGCTTTTCTCCCCTGCGTGTCTTTCTAACAGTCCTTACATTTACAGGTCCGTCTCCAATCTGCACTATCACATGTGATTGCAGAGCTGAGTGATAAATGCAGGTTCTCCCACATTCTTTGCATTAACAGGGTTCATCTCTACAACGTGTTCTCACATGTTTACGGTAACTACTTGGGTAACCAAAAGCTTTACCACATTTTGTACATTTGTAGGGCTTTTCTCCACTGTGTATTTTTTCATGTAATCGACAGTAGCTGGGACTCCTAAAGGCTTTCCCACATTGCTTACATCGATAGGGTTTCTCCTCAGTATGAGTTTTTTCATGAATTCTAAGAAAAGTGGAATAAAGGAAAGCTTTACCACATTCCTTACATTCATGAGGCTTCTTTCCATCATGAATTTTTTTATGTCTACTAAGATATATAAGTAAACTGAAGGCTTTACCACATTCTGTGCATTTGTAGGGTTTTTCTCCACTGTGTGTTTTTTCATGGATTCGACAGTAGCTGGGACTCCTAAAGGCTTTCCCACATTGCTTACATTCATAGGGTCTCTCCGCAATATGGGTTTTCTCATGATTTCTAAGTAAATTGGGATAACGGAAAGCTTTAGCACATTCCTTACATTTATAAGGCTTCTTTCCATCATGAGATCTTCTATGTTTTATGAGATAACTGAGTAAACTGAAGGCTTTACCACATTCCTTACAATAATAGGGCTCTTCTCCCCTGTGTGTCATTTCATGACTTTCAAAGTTTCGTAGACAACTGAAATCTTTCCCACACTCCTTACATTTAAAAGGGCCACATCTAACGTGCTTGATCATGTGTCTTTTATATGTGGTGAGTGTACTCCAGGCTTTGTCACACCTCTTACACTCATAGGGTTTCTCTCGAGTATGAATTTCTGCATGTCTATGTAAGTTACTTGAATACCTGTAGGCTTTACCACATTTTGTACATTCATAGGGCTTTTCTGCACTGTGTTTCTTTTCATGCACTCGAACATATCTGCGATGCTTGAAAGTCTTCCCACATTCCTTACATTTATAAGGCTCCTCTTCATATTCCCGACACTGGTATAATTTGGGTCCAGTGAGCGATCTTGTGTGGCTACTAAAAAATGAATAATGCATGAAAACTTGTTTATACAACCTGGATTTAGGTAATTTTATTTCAGTAACAATTTTCTTCTTTTCATTATAGTTTGGAATCTGGCTGAAGGTTCTCTACATTGACTACCTTCTTTCCTTTTATAGAGTCTCTCTACCATATGACTGCCATAAAAATAAAAGCATATTATTAATACATTTTTATTAATGATTTTAGATTTATTAATAGTATGACATTTTTACCATTTCAAGGAAAGTATAGGGTTTCTGCACATACTTACTGTTTGAAATGGCTATACTAATAGCTCTGAAATTGGGCTTGATCATAGAGATTATAAAAACAGTAATATTCACTAATGCTGTTTCTATGTACTGTTTCCAAGTATACTTATTTATTTTTTATACACTAAACATCTAAGTCACAATTGAGAAAAAATTTTATTTTATTTTAATCATTGTTCAAATACAGTTTCTCCTTTTTACTCCCAATCCAGCCCCCCCCACAGAAAAAAATTTTGATGAAAGTAGTCTAAGAATCAAGAAATTGGAAGCTGGGCTGGTATGATTCCTTTGCCTCTTTTTCAAATTTGATGACATAATAAGATTTTTGGTGGGACACTGCTCCCTCATGTCAGGGTGACTCACCTAGGATTTGTCCCATGTTTTTCATACTGATCTTCACTGTCATGGTCTTCCCATTTTTCTTCTAAAATACATGCTAGAAAAAACATCATAAATTATTAAAGAATATGAAAAATGGCTAGATTTTAGGTCCACAATGAGCTGTGATCATGCCTAATTTAGTTATCTGAGTATTTCTTTTCCATATTTCACTTCTTCAAACAGCACTGATGAGCAAGCAACACTAGTTTTCTAATTGACTAAAAGAGTAAGTAAGAAGTTGTCATCACTACCTACGGAAGCCAGGTTCCTGAAGGTTTCCTGCATCACATCTCTGTACAGTTTCTTCTGGGTCGGATTCAGGATGGCCCACTCCTCCATGGTGAACTTCATGTTAACATCCTCCAAGGCCACGGAGTCCTAGAACATCCCACACATGTACATACAGGAGGGTGGGTGAGACAGACAGCACTGGGGATCTACACACAAACCATACAAAGTTTGCATATGACACCTGGTCCCCAACATTTATTCTATGACTTGGCTGTCAGACTAGTATTTATTAGCCACAACTCACTTCCTCGGGAAACACATTGAATTTGTTGTTACATTTTTATTGTGATCACTTCAAGTCTTCACTGCTCTCTAATGTCAGGGCACAGAGCTCTTTGAAGAAATTCTATACAGATAAAAAATATTGCCAGTTTAAGCACATCAATTCCTTGTGAGAAAACTCTCATCTCCTCTAATACCACATGGTGCAGCCCTACATGAAGCACACTGTCACACCTGCATAAAGTGTTAATGAATATGAACAAAATAAAGACCTGGAAGCTTTTTTGTCTATTCTTATCACCAAACACGAGAGACCAGGAGGTCTGTGGAAATTCCACTGGTAACAAAATGCAGCTGGCTACATTGTCCTGAAGTACTCTGGACCATTTGAAGTAGTCAGGTCCACTTGGCCAAATGAAAACATTGCTGTGGAGGAGTATGAATTATAATATGTTTATATAATACTTATTACTGACTCCATTTGATCTTCTTTTGTCTGTCTCACTTCATGGAGCTAGGAAGTTACCAGTGTTAAGAGCTGAGGAATGAGGAAGGCGGGGCAATGTAGACCTCTGCAAAATTCCTATATTTGCAAGCCTCAGGGTCACTTCATACCAGTTTTTAGGACACACACACATATACACTAAAATGAAAAAATCACATAAAGTAAGTTTTTCTGGCAGCATTGTAACACTGGGCCTTGACCTTGAGACACAGCTTAAGACTTGGCATTAGCAAGGGCCTTTGCTAAAATCCACAGTATTTAACATGGAATTAGCACATGACCACTAAATACACAAGATGCTGGGAGGTACTGGAAATATCAGAGGAGGCATTTTGTAAAGTTTTGTCTAACCAGTAAGTTCTACACCTGAAACTTAATACAAAATAATATTTAATGTACGAATAGAAAGAATTAATAACATTAAAATGTCAATACTACCCAAAGCAATAAGAGATTCAACAAATATCCTATCAAGATATCAATGGCTTATTCACTGAACTAGAACAAATATTCCAAAAATTTATATGGAACCAAAAAAGACACCGAAGAGCCACAGCAATCTTGAGAAAGAAGAATGATTTATTTACTGGTTTCTGTATTTATTATGCTATACGTTTTATCTTTATTTTAAAGTGTACTCTTTTTACTTAAAAAATAGGGGGGGGGAGTTACCCAGTCAAGATTTTCTGCAATAACCCTCCCCGTGGTCACCTCCCCAAGTGGGGAGAGGCGACAACGCGGGTGCAGGGCTGTCCAAAGACGCTCGTGGGGTTGAAGACTCTGTGAACAGGGACAGACCTGACACCCGGAGTCACGGCTGCCAGTCCAGCCGCCACAATGCGAGCCCGAGGGGACTGAAGTCTGAGCCCAGTCCCCAAGGGCCTTGGATCCCCAGACTCCAGACGCGCAATGGAAAGACTGTCCAGTCAGGGCGATTGGCCAGCCCCTCCTCCTGGCATCTGCACCCGTCTGCACACTCACCATTTCTAGGTTTTCTGAGTCTCCCTGAGTCCTTCCTACAACTGTCACAACCAGGACAGATCACAGCTCCACAGATGAGCAGAAAACGTGGGGTTCCAAGGGCAAGAGAGAAGTAATCACTAGCGTACAGAGATGGTGCAGGACTTCCGGGTGGCTGCGGAGCGTAGCCCCGCCCATCTGCTCCCGCAGCTCCACAGCTGACAGACAGTTCCCAAGGCAACGCCCCCCTCACCACCACCACGCTCCCCGCACCCTCCCACCCCCGGTGCCTGAGTTACAGTCGCTGCAGCCCAAAACAGCCAGAACTCATCCCGTGCAGGGACGTTTGCACTCAAAACGTACTGCTGAAAGTCCACCAGGCAACTGGGACTTTCCTTGCAAACACAGACACTAAAAGGCACCTCACTGCTTGCAACAGTTAATATGGCTCCATTTCGATCTTTGTTCACAACTGGAGTCTGACGTGTGGTTTTGCCAAAAAGGTGCACAGGCTCAGATACCAGGGATGCAGTCCGTGGGGATCCTTCCAGAACGTCAGTCGGATTCCGGAAAAGTGCCTTGAAATCAAGAACAAGCCATCATTTCTGTGGGGAAAAATGTCTTTGGGTATTTACGAAGTGTTTCTGACATGAAAAAAGTTTCTGACATGAAAATAAAAAGCCATTGAGAATACAAGCAGGAGGTTGTTTTCTCAGTGGTGATTCAAGCACTCTCCTAGGTCCTGAGCCACCTCTTACTTGCAGTTACACTATTTAATTCCTAAATAATGAAACTTACCAGAAAACTGGGTTTCATCTAAATAATAATCCCCGATAGGTGAGTCTGTGATGTTGTTAGCATAATGTTCTCTCTGACGACGATGGCATCCCCCCGCCAGGCACCCTCGCCTTATGGTGGGCACAGATACCGTTTCCAACCATCTCCTCTCCATTCCCCCAGGAATGCTCGTCCTTAGTATTCTCAGAGACAACCCCACACGAGGTCACCCAACTGCAGCAATAACTCATCATGCCTGGGGACACAGAAGAAACCCTGGAGGCCATCGGACACATGGAGACCGAGGGACAGAGCCAGAGCCACAGGTGAGCTCCATGGAGAGAGACAAGGAGGGCTCGGGTTGCAACCAGTACTCATCACACCGGGTGGACCGCCGCAGGAGCAGCAGCATCACTGTGTGTCGCCCTACAGAGTGGGAAGGAAAGTGTGGATATTCGGCATAAAGAATTGAGAAACGGAGAAGAGATTTCTGTTTCATACTCTTTTCTTCGTCCTCCTTTTAACAGCTATCAGGAAAACAATCTCCTCGAAACAGTTTTCCTGGAAATTAGTCTGATTTTCTAATACCCAATATACCTCTGGTTTTTTGCTTTGTTTTGTTTTGTTTTATCTCCTAACTCTTCACTTCGCTTCAGATAAAGGACCTTCTGAACTAGGAATGTGTGTTCACTGGGGAAGATGAGCAAGTTTGGTCTCCTCTCTCACACCGTTAAACTTCAGAAACACGATGCTGAGGAAATCGCCTTTCATCCCTGCCCCTCCGCATCCCACTTCAACTTGCACCTGTGGGAACTGAACGGTCCAGTAGCGGCAGTCCCTGGGGAGAAAATGCTGATGTGCTTCCTGCACTAATGGCCGTGAATCTTCTGCTTGTCAAAGGTTCTTTTTTTTTAGGATTTTATTTATTTATATTTAGAGAGGGAAGAGAGGGAGAGAGAGAAAAACACCAATGTGCGGTTGCTGGGGACTGTGGCCTGCAACCCAGGTATGTGGCCTGACTGGGAATTGAACCTGCGACACTTTGGTTCAAATCCCGCACTCAATCCACTAAGCTACGCCAGCCTGGTTGTCAAAGGTTCTTTGGCAACATTAGAAATCTTGCTTTCCCGCGCTGTCCTCAGATTGGCTCAAATAAACGCTGATAAAAATTCTCAAAAAGAAGTCCTTTAGTCACTATGGTCATCATTGTAGATATGATATCTTCAAACTGTGTTTGGTAAGAGGAGGTGGTTCCTGTGATTTTCATCATGGGAACACAATGGCCAGAAGATACTTCGGGTGTTGGTGCATCCACCTGCACCACATAAAACCCATAAGAGCTCAGGACGTCCTGCAAGATGGTCCTCTCAGGCAAAGTGCTCCAGACTGAAGGAGCTCAGGGAGTCCTCTGAATGCATGGAGAGGGAGACCTTTGCCTCATGATCTTGGAAAGTGACTGTAATGGAATAAATTACCCAAAGTTCTGGAAAGTATTCTTGGCTCTGAAAAAAAATAAGGAAGAAACTGGTCCTTTCTGTGGTTGAGAGCATGAAGTAACTGTAAGTGGCAAAGCATCAAGATTTATGTTTGTACTTAAAAATACATTTTTGTCATGGTCTGCTAAAATATTAACATAAAGCTTGAGATAATAGTGGGAGAAAGAATCAACCAAATTCTTCTATCTTGTGGGGAAGGCATGAATTACCATAAATAATCATCTCAGCATTTATGTTAAAGATTTGGAAGTATGGGAAATAAGCACCCATAATGAAAACAAGACAGTCATCAAGGAACTTTATTAAAAGTGTTACTTCTCAGTCGTTTTACAGGCCAGTTTCTCACATTTCAAGATCCTTAAGTAATGTAGAATGTTGTAGATTCCATTGAGAGAAGTTCTGCTTTTAAGTGTAAAATGATAATGATAACGAGAAAGGAACAGTAATTCTTACAGTAATTCAAACCACTTTAGAAAGGCCTAGTAACTGGAAGGAATCAGCACCATGTGTGGATTGGCTCATTTCTTTTCATCGGCTCAGACTTCTAATCATGGAAGCACTACTATGCTCTCATCTGCTGACCGAGGCAACTGACACTGCGGGGAGCTACATGGATTGTGTCACTTCACAGCAGCAGGCAGTAGGGTGCTCAGATTCATCACCAGGACTCAAAAGTCAAGCACTGCCACGCAGCCCAGTTCACCTTTTATTATGAAATTAAGACAAATGGTTCATTGATAAGGTCAGACTCCTTTGTGTGAAGCAGGAAAAGTTTATTTCCTCACAAGCCTTATTAAGATCCACACTATAGAATAGATTTCCTTGGGCCTTGGTTGAAATCTGAAGTGGGTTCCACAGAATTTTTTGTCCCCTTTTGGTGCTGAAATCCCGTGGTCACTTCAAGCACGGTGACAGCCAGGGCAGTCCAGCATTCATAGAAGGCACTTGGGAGCAGAGTGTTTGTTTGTAAGATGGAAATAAGGGCTTTGAAGGCAAGTTAAAAATGACATGTGACATAACAGCGAGGCTCCAGTGTGTACACATCTTTTCTCAGAGTGCACCATCCCGAGTGTGTTCAGAACGAGCCACCGCAAGTTGTGCCACAGTGGTATGCAGGTTATTTTGAGCTAAAGACAATTTTACCAACAGGCTGAAGGGAAGCTTCTGCTCCTCCCTTTAGCTACCCAGAAGAACTTGAATTAGGGGCCGTGGCCATAATAAAAGATTATCAGCAATAACCTCTTTTTGATCCACCTCTATATAGAGCTTATTTCCAGGGCAAATTTCTATTTACTAAACACCTGCTCTGCTTATCACCCTGCAAAGACCCTTTGAAGACCCCAAGGTGCATGACCTCATCCCTAGCTCAGGGTGTCTCATACACCTGGATCCCTTTTTATCACTGAAACTGTGCTGGGTGTGGGTGTAGGGTCTGTGCTGTAGAGTAAACTCAGAGGGGCTAGAGCAGAGCAGAAGAAGGTAACTCTCCAATTGGGAGGACTTCATGGTTTGTGTCACTCAGTGGGTAGAGCAGCATAATGAAAATGCAAACTACTTCAACATTTGCAAATTTGAAGATGAATGAAAATTCCTCTCAAACAATGTTAAACGTAAAAGCACACCACAAATATCTGTGATTCAAATCAATACAAAGCCTCAAGCCCCAGATAACAAAGTCTAAAGTCACAACCACATATTCCATATACAAAATTTGCAATGATGGCAAAAGTGATGACTAACCATGTCTATATCTTTATTGGGAATCACTATTGTTTATCAAAGAGCAGGACATTGGTATTGCCACCTTCTACTTACTTTCACACCCTCGTGGTTCCTGAAACAGTGTTTACCATTTTTCACATTGCGGAAATACAAGTGGTTAATGATGACATCCTTACTCACAAGGCTATACCGCCATGTAAGGATATATTCACCCCCGACTCCCTACTATGTCACATGTCATTTTTCACTTTCCTCCAAAGCTCTTATCACCATATCACAAAACAAAGCTTTACAGTGTGCTATTCACCTCTCTATTCTCACAGAAGTATAAGCTCCAGGATTGGAAGAACTTGTTTGTTTCATGCCTCACATCCAAACCCCAGTGTCTTATTTTTGCTGAATCGGGTGTGTTGACCCCAAGTGGGTGACATAACAAGGGATGTTGAAACATTAGCATCGAGTATAGTCTTTCACCAAGGAAGTCCTGTTTGGACTCTCTCCCTTGCTAGAGTTGCGTACCCTCAAAATTTACCTAAACTTACAGGCTTCTTCTTACTAATGAGTGACTGGGGCTTCTTACAGAATAAGCTTAGCTCCACTGCGTTGGTTTTGTCTTCGAGAAAATAATCAGGTTACCA
This sequence comes from Phyllostomus discolor, assembly GCF_004126475.2. Lineage (NCBI taxonomy): Eukaryota > Metazoa > Chordata > Mammalia > Chiroptera > Phyllostomidae > Phyllostomus > Phyllostomus discolor. The sequence goes on along the minus strand of NC_040910.2, from coordinate 43,820,431 downwards.
TTGCACACGTTCAATACACAGAAACATCTTGACGACTTCCATAGTCATCACGTCATCTAGCACAAGTCAAACTCCCATAACTGTTCCAAGCAACCTTTCATGTCATGCCCCTAGGTCAGGTGACCACTTTGTGGTCACAGTCACTATTGGAATTCGTTACTCTATTGGCTACAGGTATGATTTGAGATTTGCAGGTCACTGGCAAGAAGGCACTGAAAAACCATGATTGAAATTTTTGGTTACTAAGAATCAATGAGACTTTCATAACAAAAGTTATAACTGTAAAAGAATAAAATATGCCTGGGGGAAAATTACCTGAACCTGATTGCACAGGATAAAATTGACTCAAGGTACAATCATTAAATGAGGAGAACCACCGTTCATCCAGATATCCACAAGGGGACATTTTCGTATATCCTCTCAGGAAATGAAAAACAATTCTTTGGTGGCATACAACATCTTAGAAAATGGTTGATAAAATACTCCTCTGAAACAACTACAGAAGCATTATTCTGACCAAAAAGTGCACATACTTTTGGTCACATACAATCAAACATAACTGAAAACACACTGAGGGATTACACGCAGCTACAAGGAACAGGAAACACGCACAGCCTCCCCACAGGAGGGAGGTGCTGGATCTCACATGGAGGGGCCGGGTTGAGGCAGCCACTGCACACGCAGCAGAGGCAGCAACATTGTAAACGTCATGGTGAGTCAGGAAAGCCCACTGGACAGCACTGTTCACAGCATAAGGTGTTCCCTGTACAGATTAGATTTTATGTGGATGTAATCATGAGAAGAGGGAATCAGACAGGAGTGTGAAGTCTGACTCAGTTTTCTGGTGGACACAAGAGGGCTTACAGAAAAATCCAGACTCTGAGGGATCTTTCATGTGGATCTTGAGAAAATATCAGTGGAAATCTGCACCTCCATGAAGGTGTCAATTAAATATTTGGTGGTAGATATGCCACCACCATGATTTTTATTATATATGAATATAATCAAAAGTAGAAAATAAGTACTCTGAGAAGTGCAAAACATTTTTTAAATTTTAATAAAGATCTACAAGTATGAAATAACAAATGTTGGTGAGAATGTGGAAGAAACAAAATCCTTCTGCACTATTGGTGGGAATGTAAATTGGTGTAGCTACTATGGAAAAAAGTATGGACATTATTCAAAAAATTAAGAATAGAGCTACCAACCCTAGTTGGTGTGTCTCAGTGGGTTGAGCACCGGCCTGTGAACTGAAAGGTCACTGGTTTGATTCCCAGTCAGCGCACATGCCTGGGTTGTGGGCCAGGTCCCCAGTAGGGAGTGCACAAGAGGCAACCACACATTGATGTTTCTCTCCCTCTTTCTCCCTCCCTTCCCCTCACTCTAAAAATAAATAACAATGTTTTTTTTAAAAAAATAGAGCTACCATAAGATTCAGCAATTCCACTTTTGGATATTTATTCAAAGAAAATGAGAACTCAGAATGATATATGTGTCCCTATGTTCACTACAGCATTATTTACAATAGCCAAGATATGGAAACAAGCTAATGTGCTTTGATGGATGAATAGATAAGGAAGATGTGGTTGCTAGCCAGTAGCTCACATGGTTAGAGCACAAAGTTGTAGATTCAATCCCTGGGCATGACATATACAAGAATCAAGCAATGGCCCTAGCTGGTGTAGCTCAGTGGATTGAGCACAGGCCAGCAAACCAAAAGGTTGCTGGTTCAATTCCCAGTTAGGGCACATGCCTGCATTGCAGGCCAGGTCCCCAGTGGGTGGTTTATGAGAGGCAACCACACATTGATGTTTCTCTCCCTCTTTTTCTCCTTCCCTTCCCCTCTCTCTAAAAATAAATAAATAAAATCTTAAAAAAGAAAAAGAAGCAATGAATGAATAAATAAGTGAAACAATAAATCAACATTTTCTTCTCTCTCTCTCCCCTTCCTCTTTCTCTGAGCAATCAATTTTAAAAATGGGATATTTTTATGCACAAAGGAAAAGTATTCAGCTATTAGATGAACTGAAATCTTGCCATTTGTGACACCATGCATGGATCTGAGGCCTTACACTAAGTGAAAGAGAAAAAAATACCTCATACTCTCTCTTATAGGTGGAAACTTTAAAAATACAAACAAACTAAAACAAAGCTCATGGATACCTAGAACAGACTGGTGGTTGCCACAGTCTGGTGGTGAGAGGGTGGAAGAAATAGGTAAAGAGGATCAAAAGTTAAAAAAAAAAATCAAGGGAGTTGGACAAAAATTGCATCATTATAAATAATCACATAGTGACACCAAAAAATGATTCCATACTTTTATATATTTAAACTTGCAAATTATGCATCATTTCTATGGGTGGTCATTACATGCAAAGGGATATCAGTTATAGAACTGCAAGAATATTGAAGATATGTGGGGGAAAACTCTCTTCTTGTCACATTTTCCCTGAAATTAATTTCTAGTAATAATAACCATTAAACGTTTTTATTGCCAAAATTTGATTTGCATTTTTGGAAATTCGAAGGATTGTAGTGCCTCGCAGTCTTACTTTCAACACAAAAGTCTCGCCGTGGAAGAGTTCCCACTGGCCTTCTCCAAAGCCCGGTCCAGCGGTCACTCAGGCGCGAAAGAACAGGCCTTTCGAACTGTCCAATCAGGGGTAGCCCGAGGGCAGGTGGGTGGGGCGACGGCCCTCCACTCGCCCGGACGTCCTGCTTGCTCCGGTCATCCTAGAGCGCTGGGTCAGCAGCCTTCAAAGGCCCCAGGATTCTTTGGCGCAGGCTCTATTGCGTTGGGACCTGTACCGTTACCAGGAATCGTAGGGAGGACGCCAAGGGACCCAGGAAACCTAAAAATGGTGAGCGTGAGGGGCCGGGGTGCGGAGACTGGGGCGAGGTGCTGGTTATAACCAGCTTTAGCGGGACCCATTCTCGCCAAGGTCAAGTCCAGGGTCCGCGAAGCTGTCCCTCGAACCTCTGTCCCCTCCTGCACACAGCATGGGGGCGCTGGGCCAGCAGCCGGACCGTGGGTGTCTTGTCCCGTCACTGCGCGGCGATTTCAGCCCCGGCGCCTTCTGGGCAGCTCTGCCCCTGAAGCCCTGGGTCGCCCACGAGGAGAGTCATCAGAGAACAATCGTGACATTTATTCGGGTCCCTGCGTGGGAGGAACTGATCTGCGGGGTTCCCGGTACCTCCTTTCCCCCCAGGGGGCGCCCATTTTCTCCTGCGTTTTCCAAATGTTTGGGAAGCAGGGTCTCAAATTCACAACCCTACTCCCACCCCAGTGTCTCCCTAAGAGGGGCAGTAACTCTAAATTTCCAAATCCCTTCCCGAATTTACAAACGTCAACTTCCCCTCTCCAATTCAAGCATCAAAATCAACTATTCGTCTTCCTAAGTGCATTTCAAGCAGACCCATATTTTAAAGCAAATACCCACTTGTAACTACGTCCTATAAAATACTTGTACTGGATCCCCCAGGATTGTTCCTGGGAAAAGACAGCCTATGGGAAGGAAGTCCTTTGGATGTTTGGGTAGATTCCTCTTGGCAAACTCTCTTGGGCAATCTGTCCTGTCAGCGGTGACCCTCTTTGGATTTGTCACCTTTAAAAGATATCTTTATTTATGGATTGTTCAAACACTGGGTTTGTACCCTTTAAAATATTGGTGGTTGCCCTAAAGCTATTGGGGAGTAGAGGCCTGTGGTCAGTGAACAGCGAGGCCCCCCCTGGTCCTGCACAGGGAAGTACTTGAAGGCCCAGTTATTCTTCTTGGAGAGCCTCCCTCTGCAGTTGTCCTACCTGCTCACACCCCCCATGAAAGGAGCCTGTACACTGCGAAGCTAGAGCCCTGGAAAACTGGGGGTGCATGTGCACATAGGGGAGGGGGTGATACTCTTTCTGAAGGTTTAGTTGTGTCTCCCCAGGGCCTGCTTCTAGACATAGGATGGAGTTTGCATCCTCAGTGTGGGTGTATTCAGTGTAATTCGTGCACATTGAGAAAGTCTGTGAAAGTCAGGAGTCTGTGACCTTGGTTAGGGTCTGTGAACTTGGAGTTTATTTGGGTCAGAAACTGACACTGAATCCAATGAAGTGTTTCCTCACTGTGAGCTGAAGCCCAAGACAGGGGAGTGTTTCCATTATTCCCCAGGGAGAGGAAGGTGTTGGAGCTCCCAGAGTTCACTCCTCGGGCTGCTCAGGTGTCCCTTCTCCTTTGTCTCCAGGCACTGTCCCATTCAGGGGTTCTGTCTCAATCTGGAGAGTCTAGAATGTGGAACCTTCTGAAAGGGGCTCTCCTTCTCTCCTGTGGGAAGCAGGCAGCTCATCTGAGATGCTTTCAATACTGCATTTCTTTCCTTTGGATCCTTTATCCACTGGATAGTGTAGCCTTTGGCTCCAGTTTCCCTGAGCACTTGGGCTCTGAAACTGTAATATGATAGAAAGGCATGAGGTGAGGAAAGCAAGAAAATTGTGAAAATAGAGGGGTTTTTTCTATTTAGGCAAAAGAACTTCAAGATTTGAGGAGAATGTACTTAAATTCTCATGCATGTTTTTCTGTCTCACATCAGTTTTTTTTAATTTTTTTTATTTATTTATTTTTAGAAGAGGAGAAAGGAGGGAGAAAGATAAGGAGAGAAACATGAATGTGTGGTTGTCTCTCACACACCTCCAACTGGGGACCTGGCCCACAACCCAGGCATGTGCCCTGAGGGAATCGAACCTATGACCGGCACCCAACTGAGCCACTCCAGCCAGGGATCACATCAGTTTTTATATATGTGTGTCCCTAAAGAACTTTAAAAAAGACAAAAGCAATTGAATTTCTATTTTAATTGATGTAAGAAAACTACTGAAAGTTCATGCAAATCTTTAAAATCCTACTATGTATAGGAGCTAAACCCAAACCTTAATGCATTTATAATATGCTACTTAGTCCTAGAAATACCCCTGGTGTGAAATACAGGGGAAGAACAAACTATAATACCACATATTTTTTAGTTAGCTAGAGACTTGAAAATTTTTATTTTGCATTTTGTAACTGTTAGTGCATAAAGACATTAAGTGATTTCTGAAGGTTTTCTGACAGTCTGTGGCTTGTATTTTCATTCTCTTAATACAGTGTTTTACTGAGCAGGAGTTTTTCATTTTATTGTAGTCAAACTAATAATTTTTTTCTATCTTGGATCTTGCTTTTGTTGTTGTATCTTAACATTAACCACCCAACCACAGTCATCTAGATTTTCTCTTATGTTATCTTCTAAAGTTTTGTAGTTGGACATTTTTTACTAAATCTATGACCCATTTTGAGTTCATTTTTGTGAAAGATGCAAAATCTGTTTATAGGGGGTTTTTTGTTGTTGTTTTGGGGGAATTTTTTGCTTATAGGTGTCCAGTTTTTCTTGCACTGTTTGTTGTAAAGACTATGTGTTCCCATTGAATCGCCTTCAGTTCTTTGTCAAAGATCAGTTCATTGTATTTGTGGAGATCTACAGAAAGCAATAATTGCCTTTCGTGTATTAACCTTTTATCTTCAACCTTTTTCTTCTCTTATTAGTTCAAAAGGTTTTCTTATTTAGGGTTTTTTGAGAATTTCTCCTTAGACAGTCTTTTTTTTTTTTATCCTCACCCAAGGAGGTATTCATTGACTTCAGAGAGAGAGGAAGGGAGAGAGAGAAACATCAGCTGGCTGCTTCTCATATGCGCCCTGACTGAGGATCAAACCCAAAACCCAAGCATGTGCCTTGACTGGGAATCAAGCCCACAACCCTGGTTTATGGGACAATGCTCCAACCAACTGAGCCACCTGACCAGGGCCTTAAACAGTTTTGCCATATGCCACAAAGACAGTTTTATTTCTTGCTTCTCAATTTGTATACCTTTTATTTCCTTTTCTTGTTTAGGTGCATTAGCTAAGAATTGTAGTACAAGGTTGACTAGGAGTGATGAGAGGGGACATTTTGCTTTCTTCTTTATGTTACTGGAAAGCATCTAGTTCTTTTAATGTACTCTTTTCTGTGTGTGTGTATGTGTGTGTGTATAACATGTTATATAGTTATATAGTATATAAATATACTAATATATTTATGTTATATGCATATACTATATGTCTGTGTGTGTATATAATTTTTATAGACAAGGGTTAGGTCTTCAAAGGCCTGAACTGATACATTGACCAGATACTGTTCTGTCTTGAGACACTGAGTAGTCACTGAAAGGTTTGACCAGGGAAATAACATGATCATAATATGGTTTTAGAGAAATCATCCCTTTAAGGAAAGATAAATGCTTTCATAGGGAGTGGGAAAGTAAGAGGAGGACCAGTTGGTAGCCTCTGCAATCTAGAGAGAGTAATAAGGGCCTTAATAACTGAGCCATCTTGGCTTTTTAAAATCACAGTCCCCTACCCGCTTCTCTTTTGGCAACCACCAGCTTGTTCTTTATCGATCTGTTTTTATTTTGTTTTGATTTGTTTTTTTGTGTTATCTTTTTTTAGATTCCACATATAAGTGAAATTATATGGTGTTTGTCTTTTTCAGTCTGATATATTTCACTTAGCATAATGCCCTCCGGGTCTATCCATGCTCAAATGGCAGGATATTTTTTCTTTTTTTAAAATTAATTTATTATTTATTTTTTAGAGAGGGAAGGGAAGGAGAAAGAGAGAGAGAGAAACATCAATGTGCGGTTGCTGGGGGTCATGGTCTGCAACCCAGGCATGTACCCTGACTGGGAATCGAACCTGCGACACTTTGGTTCGCAGCCCGTGCTCAATCCACTGAGCTATGCCAGCCAAGGCAATAATTCTTTTTTTTAAGATTTTTATTTATTTATTTTTAGAGAGGGAAGGGAGGGAGGGAGGGAGGGAGGGAGGAAGAGAGAGAGAGACAGACAGACAGACAGACATCAATGTGCGGTTGCTGGGGGCTGTGGCCTGCAACCCAGGCATGTGCCCTGACTGGGAATCAAACCTGCGATGCTTTGGTTTGCAGCCCGCACTCAATCCACTGAGCTACACCAGCCAGGGTAAATGGTAGGATTTGATTTTATTTTTTATTGCAGGATTTGATTTTATTTTTATTGCTGAATGACATTCCTGTGTGTGTGTGTGTGTGTGTCTGTGTGTGTGTGTGTGTGTGTGTAGCAATTACATGTCTTTATCCATCCATCTACTTATAGACATCAAGGTTACTGCCATACCTTGGTTATTACTAGTAATGCTGCAATGAACATAAGGGTGTGTATATCTTTTCAAAATAGTGTTTTGGATTTTTTCAATTAATACACAGCAGTGGAATTGCTGGGTCAAGAAGTAGTTATATTTTTAATTTTTTGAGGAACCTCCCACTGTTTTCCATAGTGGCTATACCAATTTATAATCCCACCAACACTGCTCAAGGGTTACCTTTTGTCCACATTCTCACCAACACTTGTTGCTTGTTAATTTATTGATTATAGCCATTCTGACAAGTGTGAGGTGATATTTCATTGAAGTTTTAATTTGCATTTCTCTGATGATTAGTGATACTGAGCATCTTTTCATGTCTGTTGGCCATCTTTGTGTCCTTCTTGGAGAAATGGAGTCCTCTGTCCATATTTTAACTGGATTTTTTGGAAGGGTTTTGGTGTTAAATTTTATGAGTTTTTTCAATATATTTTAGATATTAATCCCTTATTGGATGTATCACCTATGGATATCCTCTCCCCTTTAGCAAATTGTCTTTTTGTTTTGTTGATGGTTCCCTTCACTGTACAAAAGCATTTTTGTTTGATGTAGTCTCACTTACTTACTTATTTTTTTGCTGCACATGCCCAAGGAGACATGTCCAAAAATATATTGCTAAGAGCAATGTCAAAGAGTTGACTGCCTATGTTTTCTTCCAGAAATTTTATGGTTTTAGGTCTTATACTTATGTCTTTAATCCATTTTTAGTTTATTTTTGTATAGGTGAGAGAAAGTGGTTTAATTTCATTTGTTTGCATGTATCTGTCAAATTTTGCCAGCAACACTTACTGAAGAGACTGTCTTTATCTTATTGTACACCCTTGCCTCCTTTGCCTCCTTTGTTGTAGATTAATTGACCATATGAGTGAGGACTTATTTGAGGGCTTTCTATTCTATTTCATTGCTCTATATATCTGTTTTTATGCCAGGAAGTACATTGTTTTGATTATTGTAGCTTTGTAGTATAGTTTGATATCAGGGACCATGATACCTCCTGTTGTTTCAAGATTTTGTTGGCTATTTGGGGTCTTTTGTGGTTCCATATAAATATTAAGAGTAGTTCTAATTATAAGAAGAATGTCACTGACATTTTAATAGGGATGCATTGAATCTGTGTATTGCTTTAGGTATTAAGGACATTTTAACAATATTAATCCTTATAATCCATGAGCAAAGTATATCCTTCTATTTATATGTATCTTCTTCAATATTTTTCTTTAATGTCTTATAGTTTTCAGAGTACAGGCCTTTCGTCTGTTTAGTCAAATTTATTCCTAGATATGTTATGCTTTTGATGCAATTATAAGTGGAATCTCTTTCTTAATTTCTCATTCTGATCATTTGTTATTGGTGTTTAGAAACACATTAATTTCTGTATATTGATTTGTATTTTGCACCTTTGCTGAATTCATTTATTAGTTCAAATAGTTTTTGTTGTTGTTGAAGCCTTTTTGGTTTTCTATATATGGGATCATGTCATCGGCAAATAATGAGAATTTCACTTCTTCCTTTCCATTTGGGTTAATTTTACTTTTTTTTTTTTTTTTTGTCTGATTTCTGTGGCTAGGATTTCCAATACTGTGTTTAATAGAAGTGGTGATATTAGCCATCCTTTTTTTTTTTCCTAATCTTAATGCAAAAGCTTTCAGCTTTGCACCATTGAGTGTGATATGGGTTGTGGGTTTGTCATAGATAGCCTTTATTCTATTGAGCCATATTTCTTTTATAACCACTTTGTTGAGAGTTTTTATCATGAAAGGATTTTGAATTCTGTCAAATGCTTTTTCTGCATCCATCTTGATGACCATATAGTTTTTTCTTTATTTTGTTAATGTGATGTATCACATTGATTGACTTATGGATGTTGAACTATCCTTACATCCCTGGGATAAATCCTGCTTAAGTGATGGTATGTAATCCTTTTAAGGTATTGTTGAATATGGGTTACTAATATTTTGTTGTGAATTTTTTCATCCATGTTCATCAAGAATATTGGCATGTCATTTTATTTTTTGTAATCTCTTTGTCTGGTTTTGGTATCAGGGTAATGCTGGCTTTGTAAAATGAGTTTGGGAACATTCCTTCATCTTCATATTTTTTGAAATATAGTAAGGAGAATATGTATTAATTCTTATTTGAATGTTTGGTAGAATTCACCTGTGGAGCCATCTGGTTGGTTCTAGACTTTTATTTGTTGGGATTGTTTTTATTACTGCTTCAATTTCATTGCTAGTAATTGGTCTGTTTAGAGTTTATATTTCTTCTTGTATAGGCTATTGTTCATAGTAGTCATCATCTTTCTGTAGTGTTGGTTGTGACATCTCTTTCATTTATGTTTTCTTTATTTGGCTCTCTCACTTTTTTCTTGATGAGCTTGGCTAAAGTTTTTAATTTTTTTTATCTTTTCAGAGAACCAGCCCTTAGTTTTATTGATATCTTCCATTGTCTTTAAAACTTCTAGTTCATTTATTTCTGCCCTGATCTTAATTATTTCTTCCTTCTGTTTACTTTGGGTTGTATTTGTTCTTCCTTTGTGCTTCCTTTCAGTGTAGAGCTAGATTATTCTTTCTATTTCCTTTCAATGTAGAGTTTTCTGCTTTCTTTAGGTAGGTCTGTGTAGTTAAAAAACTTCCCTCTTAGAACTGCTTTTGCTGCATCCCATAAAGTTTGAAAAGTTGTGTTTTTGTTTGTATTGTTTCAGATAGTTTTTGACATCCTATATTTTCTTTTTGATCTATTGCTTGTTTAGCAGCATGTTGTTTAGTCTCCACGTATTTGTGGGCTTTTTTCCAGTCATATGTGAATTTCTTATGAATTGAGTACGGATTCCTAGTGCTGTTCATCTCACCTATTCTCCTGTATACATATTTGGGGTGTTTTAGGACTTGGTGGCCTTTGAGGATGTGAGTGTGAAGTTCACCCTGGAGGAGTGGGCTTTACTGGATTCTTCACAGAAGAAGCTCTACAGGGACGTGATGAGGGAAACCTTCAGGAACTTGGCCTCAATAGGTAAGGATGACAACGTTCTCATTTACTTGCTTAGTCAATAGAAAACCAATGTTGCTTGCTCCTCAGTGGAGTTCCAAGGAGTGGAATGTGGAAAGGGAATACATTGGTAAATACACCAGACGTGGTCACCGCTCATCATGGACTTATCATGTAACAGTTTTTCTATAAGGTTTTATAGTTTATTATTTTTCCTGGTCTGCATTTTAGGAGAAATATGCAAAGACCGTGACATTGAAGATCACTACAAACATCATGGGACAAATTTAAGGTGAGTCACATTCATGTCAGAGAACAGTGTCCCGTGAATCTGAGTCTGTCATGAAGTTTTTTAAACAGCACATAAACCAAATTGGCCAAGTCTTAAATTTATTTATTCTTGCTATATTTTCATCAAAGTTTTTTCTCACATGTGAATTAGATGTTTAGTGTTTCAAAATTAGTACATTTAGAAATAGTATTTTGAAACCCCATTTATGAATACACTGTTTTGATAATAGCAATGATCAAGCCCTCTTTTTGCAAAGCATTTAGCACTTTCAAACAACCAGAAAGCACTGAAAACTTATACTTCCCTTGGTTATGGTAAAATATCATTCTAATAACTTAATGTAAAATTATTAATAAATAAGATATTAATAATATCCTCTTTGCTTTTTACAGCAGTCACAAAGTAGAGAGACTGGGTAAAAGTAAACAAGGTAGTCAATGTGGAGAAAACTTCAGCCAGATTCCAAATCACAACCAGAAAAAGAAAACTTCTACTGGAATAAAACTATGTGAATGCAGTGTGTGTGGAATCTTCATGAATCATTCATTCTTTAACAGGCATATGAGATCTCATACTACACCCAAATCATTTGAGTATCTGGAATATGAGGAAAAGCCATATAAATGTAAGGAATGTGGGAAAGCCTTCAAGTATCGCCAATCCTTTCGAAGGCATGAAAGGATTCACACTGGAGTGAAACCCTATCTTTGTAAGCACTGTGATAAAGCCTTCAGTTGCCTCAGTTACTGTCGAACTCATGAACTGTCTCACACAGGAGAGAAACCGTATAAATGTGAGCAGTGTGGCAAAGCTTTCAGTTGTCCCAGTTACTTTAGGAAACATGAAAGAACTCACACTGGAGAGAAACCTTATGAGTGTAAGCAATGTGGTAAAGCTTTCAGCTGCTTTACATCCTTTCAAAGTCATGAAAGGCGGCACAGTGGAGAAAAGCCCTATGAATGTAAAAAATGTGGCAAAGCCTTCAGTTGTCCAAGTTACTTTCGAAAACATAAAAGAATTCATACTGGAGAGAAACCCTATAAATGTCAGCAATGTGGCAAAGGCTTCAGTTGTTCTAGATCCTTTCGAAGTCATGAAAGGAGACACAGTGGGGAAAAGCCCTATAAATGTAAAAAATGCAGTAAAGCCTTCAGTTGTCCAAGTTACTTTCGAAAACATGAGCGGAGTCATACTGGAGAGAAGCTCTATGAATGTAAGGAATGTGGCAAAGCCTTCAGTTGTCCAAGCTACTTTCGAAAACATGAAAGAAATCACACTGGAGAGAAACCCTATGAATGTAAGGAGTGCGGAAAAGCCTTGAGTTCTCTCACCAACTTTCGAAGACACATGATGAAGCACACTGGAGATGGGCCTTACAAGTGTAAGGAGTGTGGGAAAGTCTTTGATTGCCCAAATTACTTTCGATATCATGAAAGCACACACAGTGGAGAAAAGCCATATGAATGTGTGGAATGTGGTAAATCCTTCAGTACTCCCAGGTCCCTTCAAAATCATGAAAGATCTCATACTAGAAAAAAACCTCATGAATGTAAGGAATGTGGTAAAGCCTTCAGTTTTCCCTGTTCCCTCCAAAAGCATGAAAGAAGTCACACTGGGGAGAAGCCCTATGAATGTAAGCAATGTGGGAAAGCGTTCACTTACCTCAGTTCCATTCAAAAACATGAAAGGACTCATAGTGGAGAGAAGCCCTATGAATGTAAGGAATGTGGGAAGGCCTTCATTTCTCTTTCCAATGTTCAAAGACACATGATAAAGCACACTGGAGATGGGCCTTGCAAGTGTAAGGAATGTGGGAAAGCCTTTGATTGTCCTAGTTCACTAAGAACACATGAAAGAACTCACACTGGAGAGAAACCCTATCGATGTAACGAATGTAATAAAGCCTTCAGTCGTCCCAGTTCTTTACGAAATCATGAAAGAACTCATACCTAAGAAAAAGTCTATGAATACTCCAAGGAATGTGAGAGAGCCTTTTGTGAAAATGTAAGAATCACACTGGAGAGATACCCTATGTGTGTAAAGAATGTGGAAAAACCTTTAGTTTTCTCATTTCCTTGGGAAGCTATACACACAACCTCACAGTGGAGAAAATTCTACTAAATGTAAACAATATAGGAAAACCTTCACATCTCAAATCTCTACCATGTGAGAGTGTATACTGGGTAGAAATTATGTAACTAAAAAATAAGACAATTTTTATTTTATCAAATATTTTCAAAGTAATGTGAAAACTGCATTGGAAATATATAAATTATATTAATGTAATTAATATGGATAGCCTGTTGAAAATTAATTCATGTAGGATACTCTAGAAATGTCATGACATGAAAAAAATGTTATAAACATACATACATGGTCTTTATTACTGACCTGTTCTTTAAGTAATTTTCTATATTATGGAGTTCTACTTAATTTTGCAAGTAAATACTGAATTGTAGATTTGTGGGTGAATTGAAGTGTATTTCTCACATGCAAGTAGGTTTAATTTTTTATATCATTTTGTAATTGATCTGTAAGGAAAAGACCATTGGAAAATGACATTTTGGTATTTGTTGGGTTTTTTTTTCTTTCTACAGGCCTCCTATGGCAAGTCTGGATATGTTTTACCCTTTCATATCTCCTTCCTTTCTTAACAGAAAACTACCTTTTCATTTGCCTGAAGAGCTTTATTTTGTTTTCCTTGTAAATAAATGAATTTGTAAGTGTGAACAGTTCATCATAGAATATAGTGTCGTGAATTATTCTCATCTGCTGCCCCTTGTTCTTTATCATTCCTGTGGTTGGGATTTGGGCAGTGAGGTTAGCATGAAGAAGAGAGATCTGTGCTGAGACAAAAAAATCTGGAGTTGGAGATGACACTTCTTGACTGATATAGCAACATGAGTAATATCGTGAACTACAGTTTCTAGAATCTGTTGCTTTTACGTTCTATGTTAGAATTCACCAGAGTCTATCTCACATGAACTTGGAGCACAAAGTGAAATAGGATTACGCAGCCACCTATACAGATAAGACAGGCAGATGCATAGGGCCTTTGCTAACACTTGCTTCCAGACCATTTTCTTCATTCTTTGCCCTACCAATCAAGAATATCTTCCTTGATCATAAAAAAGAATGAAATCATATCATTTGCTGTCGAAAATGGGTGGACCTAGAGGGTATTATGCTAAAGGAAATAAGTCAGTCAGAGAAAGACAAATACCATATGATTTTACTTATATGTGGATCTAAAAAACAAAAGAAACAAAATTAAAACCTTCTAGATATAGAGAATAGACTGATGGTTGCCAGAGGGCAGGGAAATTGGGGGACTGGGTGAAAATGGTGAAGGGACTGAGAAATATAAATTGGTAGTTACAGAATGGGCAGGGGGATGTAAAGTACAGCATAGGAAATGCAGTCAATAATATTGTGGTAATAACTGTGTACAGTGCCACATGGGCACTGGACATATCAGGGGAACACGATGTAAAGTATATGGTTATCTAACCATTGCACTATACATCCGAATAATATTGAATATAAACTATAGTTGGGGAAAAATAGTATCTTCAAAACCATGAGTGGCTGGTTGCCTTACATTTGATTTCAGTTTTTGGCTTCTACAGTTGAAGGTCCAGTGAGTGCAGTTTGGGTTCTGCAAGACTTCATGTGTCTGCCAGGCAAAAAATGTAGACTCATCATAGAGAATGCTCTCTGACGGACTAACTATACTCAGCCCTACATTGTATCTGTATAAGGTCTAATTTGTATAGTAAACCCCTTGTTCTGTTGATACCGCTAGTGAGCACGTGTTCGATTCCACTCTGACGGCCGCAGTGGTGCGGCCCGAAAGAACCGTGCTGGAGTTTGCTCCGGTGCTGCGCACGCACTGACTGCCCTGACCCCGTCCTTCCTGTGAGACTTGGCACCTCTCCCATGTCAGGCGCATTCTGGGTGTTTCCTGTTATAGCAGAATGTTAGCTCTCTATATGCTTTTAATTATCTTTGAGCATACATGATTGAACGTATGGGCACTGTTTTCTCCAATGAGTGTTCTGTAGTTTTTTCTTAGAAATATTATATTAACTATTTTATAAGTACTTGTAAGCTGAGAAATATTATTGGTTTTTATTTCCTGAGAGGATGTATTGCATGTCTTATTGTAATTATATATTTTCAAATCAACTTATCATTTTCTCCATTTAATTATATACATTCTGAATCAAAATTATCATGTGTGTACAAATTTAGATATTTTATCTTATTTTTTTAGAGAAAGGGTAAGGGAAGGAGAGAGAGGGAGAGAAACATCGATCGGTTGCCTCTAGCACACACCTTGACCAGGGACCAAACCCACAACCTAGGCATGTGTCCTGACTGGGAATCAAACCGGCAAATTTCACTTTGCAGGATGACACCCAACCAACTGAGCCACACCAGTAAGGGATAGATAGTTTATCTTAAACATTTTTATTTGTATTCTATTATAGTTAGAATTTTTGTCGTGAGACTAGTTTTTTATTTATTCATAATACCAGAAATTTATATCATATGTTTTTCAATCCCCTCCTGCCAAAGACACAGAATCACCTCTGTAGTCAAAAATTGGGGTGTAATAAGTTCTAGTAATAATAATGTTCACAAACCACAAACAGCTATTGGGTGTAACAGTAGCAGCAAAGGGATTTCTTATTGGATTTTGACTTGTGTTAAGTGATTTAATTGCTGGTCAAAGAAGCAGGATATTTTTATGGATTGGATACTATGAGGAAGTAAATTTATTCTATCCTGGGTGATCATAAGTGCTTACCTAGAAGGCAGAAAGAATAGCTTGATGCTAAGCCTAATTTGTGAGAAGCACCAATCTACGATATTAAAACAGGGGATTTTAAGTTATTTTTATTCTTCTTTGGGATCTGTTCTCATTCACCACTTACAGAAAAATGGTTACAAAATGCCTTTGTTTTTGTCTTGATCCGTCATGGCCATGGAGTAGCTTTGTCTGGTCGGGGACATGTGTGACATTTTTCTCGTCAACAGGACATAGCTAACCCTTTCAGGGGGCACCGGGCCAGCTCCAGTTCTCTGGAATAGCTTTTGCCTTTCTTGTTATCAAAATACTGAAATATTTCTTGCAGTGTATTCAATGCTTTCCCATAAGTATGTTAATAAAAACAAGAATTTCTAATTACTTCTTTGTAAGGTACTTAAGACTTTTATCATATACCTTGCAAAGTCAGGATGCCTCTTCCAATGAAGCGTTTTTTGCCCAGAGGCTATCCTCTTCATGCTTATTTTTCAACATTCCTCATATGCCAGACTGTGTAGATTAAAAATACACAACACAATTATTCCAGGATCTCTAGGGTGTGGATAAATAGGCTTCAAGGAAAAAAGTTCTTGCAGGCACTCCTGGTGTTTACGTTTTTGTAGGAAAAGAGATGGTGAAATGAGTAAGCTTTGTTTTCTAAGCAGAAAATAAAGGTGTTAAAGAAAAGGAAATGATGGTAAGTGACAAAATAGGAAAGTGGGGGTGGCTGTGTATCTCTTTATGGAGTGTTGTTATTAAAGTAATTCAGAAAATCAGTGGCCACAATGGGGAACTTCTAAGATTCCTAAACTTAATTTTCTTAAAACTGAGTGGATAATAATAATGCTAAAATTGGTTACATTGAGAGGAATGCTTATTTAGAATAGTATTTTAAGGTTTCCAAATGACACCAAGAATCTGAAGTTACCCGTTTGTGAAATAAAGTCTTGGAATTTGCAGAGGCTACTGAAAATATTAAAAGAGAGAGAATGCCTTCTAAGCCATGTCTTCCCCCTCTACAGCATTGTCTCGTCCTTCCCCATTTACTCCACTGTCTCAGGATCTCCTGGTCACCCCCCCCCGCCCCGTACTTCTCTGGAGATTTGCCTTGGGTCTCTCCAGCGCGTACAAGGGCTTCTTGCCCACCTCCCACAGCGTCTTGCCTTCCCCTACCACAGTGGTCCCACCTCTGGCTCCATTTTCTCCTGAATCCTCTCCCACTCTTTCTTCCTCTAAACTTACCAGTATTTTCCCGTTTCAGATTAAACCCTTTTTGGATTCTAATAGGCCTCAATTGCATAAGCACCCTCAACTGAAGTTGCAAGCCATTGTTAAGGTATTTCCTCAGATAACTAAAGATCGTCCCAAGTTTTCTGAGGAATCTGATAATTGTTATTCAGACCTGTCAGCCTGGGCTTTCTGGTTTTTATCAGCTATTTTGTATGGTGGTTGGTGAAAGCCAGGCTCAACACTGGATGAAAATTGCCAGGTGGAAACATCCTGAATGGGACTTAGAAAAAAGCAAACCTCCAATTGTTGGGAAGAAGCTAGAAAACTTGCTCAAAAATTACACCAAGCAATTCCTAAGGCTTTCCCAAAGCCTGTTGATTGAAGCAATATTCAGACTTGTTCACCAAAGTCTGGTGAATCCACTCATGACTATTACAATCAACTTCAGGTCCTTTTTAAGGAAAATTCTGGTCTTTCTGCAGATTCTGATCCCATTCAGGTAACTTTTTACTGTCAGTGGGCTGAACAGAGAGATCTTACCCTCAAGGGTAAGAAGATCAGGATGGAATGGGAAACCACCTCCACTCTAGATTGAGTGAATTTGGCCCATCAGCCTGCCCATTCTTTAGATGAGCCACCTGGAAGTAAGATTGCCAAGATTGTTCATTTTTGGCCTTGGCAGAGGAGAGGCCCTAAACCCAAAGACCTCAAACTTGGCCGTTATAGTGAAGAGCCAGGACCGTGGGACATGGATTGCCCTAGGTCCCAGTGCTTCAGAGGCTGCCGTCAATCTTCTAACCCACCTTCCCAAGGTTCTCCTCGCCCCCATGCCGGGGCCTTTCCCAGTCCCTCTCTTAATCAGCTTGGAGAAACTCCTCTTCAGTTTGGTAGGAAGACTATTTCTATTCCTGTTGACACTGGTGCTACCTTCTCAGTGCTCAACCCCACTGTCATAAGACAGCCCCTGCCTCGGAGTAATAAAACAGTTCAAATAGTGGGGATTTCGTATAAACAGGTTCATGTTTCTGAACCTATTCATTTTTGTTTATACCCTTTAAGAGATACATACTGCCCTCTCCTCTTTCCTCTGCCCCACCCATTTATTAGGCCAAGACTTCCTAGAGAAGTATCAGGTTGGAAGATCCTGCTCTTGAAAGGGGAAAATAACCTTATGTTACAGCACCCTGAGTTCTTGCAGTCTCTTAGGATAGAAATCAAGAGATCACCAGAAACCGGTGCAGACAAAGGTTTAGTTGTGCAAAAGGGAAGCAGCACCGAAAAGGGAAAGGGAATAGGCTGCTCCCAGAATGCCTTCAGGGAAAGGCTTTTATTGGCAAGACAGGGGAGAGCTCGTGTGCACTTCCCTTTTTCTGCTGGGTTGCTTGGCAACGATCCCTGTGCCTATGTGGTTGTTCAACTAGGCATACACAGCAGTGGTTTTAATGTCTGTCAAGAAGCAAGCAGTTAGAAAGGAGATAAAATTCTGCCAACTTTTTTGTCAAGCAGGGAGTAGAGGGGTGGTAACATTCTTGTGGTGGGCTTACTCAGTGTCCTTGGCATCTGGGCAAGGGGCAGTGGGTCAGTGGCAGCTCTGCAGTTTCCTTACCGGGCACGCTTGGAATCTGAGGTCCCCTCAGCTGTCTCACTTAGGACTTGATAGTAACTGTCAGAATGGACAATTAGGTGAATTAAATGGCCTTCCAACATCTTTCATTCTGTTTATGACAGTTCAGCAGCTGAATATGGGAACACTGTTATGGGTTGTTCCAGTCAGATCAACTGCCATCTTTTTTATGGAAAAAAAAATTTAACTAACATTGGCAGAATCCACAGTGCATCTCCTATTAAGATTAGCACTGATCCTTTAAAACCTCTTCCCAGAATTAATATCATATAAATAAAGAGGCCCTTCAAGGTATGAAGCCAATAGTAGCAGATTACCTAACTTGGGGCCTTATTATCTCTTGCACTAGTCCTTGTAACATTCCCATTTTACCTGTGAGAAAAACCCAGAGGATTAGGGTGGATGTTTGTCTGAGACCTCTGAGCAATAAACCACATTGTACCAGAGGCAACCCATCAATGTTTCCCTCTCTCTCTCTTTCTCCCTCCCTCCCTTCCCTTCTCTCTAAAAATAAGTAAATAAAATTTTAAAAGAAAAGAAAAGAAAAATTGACCAGAGAAGCGCAACAATCAGCTTCAGAGAAAGAAAAACAAGATTGAAAGTCCCACAATTGCTGGTTTGATAAAAAGGGAAAGCTTTGGTTCAGACCAAATAACCCGTTCCTACCCGAAACTGAAATTTTCACCCCTGACTACTGCACATGCATCAAACCACAGCCCACCGGCAAAACTACAGTCCACATTAATATTGGTGGGGAGATATGAACAAGGCTGCAAAAAGCACCAACCTTTAATTATCCCATCCGTCCAAAATGCAACCCTGTTCACTTTAAAAGGCTTAAAAGACCATTTGAGGCTTGGCAAATAGATTTTATACAGCTTCCTTCATTTCATGGATATAAGTATATTTATTCATGGCATATATGATTTCTCACAGACTGAAGCTTTCCCCTGTAGACAAGTTACTGCCTCTACAGTGGCTGAAGTCCTATTTAGAGAAGATTATTTCTGCTTAGGAAACTCCACACTGATTGAGGAACACGTTTTGCAGATAAGATGCTGCAACAAGTCTGTGCTACTTGTCCAGTTCTGCAACATTTTCCCTGTGTTTTCTTTTCCCACCTTCAATCCTCCAGTTTAGTTCAATGCACTAATGGCGTTATTAAAATTGAATTGGCAAAATTTGTAGTAACTCTTCAAATACTTTGGCCAAAAGCATTGCTGTTGATCCTTTGAAATTTCATCTAGGGGGAATAAATGGTGATGGAAGACTTGCCTTGAGGTGGTGAACACACAGTATATAGATGATGTGTTACAGAACGGTACACATGAAACCTATATAATTTCATTAACCAGTATTGCCCCAATAAAGTCAATAAAAAAGTAAAAAAACCCTCAGCCCCACCCGTTCAGAACTCATAAGCGCTCACCTTTTGAGATTATTACAGGATGCCCCATGCATTTGGCTCCTGCTCCTTTTGATCCACAGTTGATAAAGGGGGACATACTCTAAAGGCTTAATTGCTTCAATGAAAAATAATCATGCTTTGGTAGTGAAATCTTTGTATAGTGCACTCCAAGGAAATGAAAACTCAAAACCCACATCCTACAACCTAGAGATTTTGTATACTGAAAAAGATACCTTAAAAAAAGACTCCCTCCAGACCTGACTGGTATGGCTCAGTTGGTTGGGCATCATCCCCAAACTGAAAGGTTTGCTGGTTCAATTCCCTGTCAGGGCCCATGCCTGGAGTCTTGCTGGAAGGGCCTCTATTAGGTACCATTGACTAAACCCTGTAGTGCTAAACCCCAGGGAGCAGAGTCTTGGATATGCGACACACCTAAAAAAGTCACCGAACCTTGCTTGGAACCATACATACTCTCGTGACTTAAAACTGTCAAAATTTAAAACAGGTGATTCCCTGAACAGTGAATCAGGCCTATACAAACCTTTTTCTTATTATTTATTCTTAATTTTTTATTTTCCTTGGAAAGAACATGGCCTTGTTCACATTTCCTAATCTATTGTTGAAAGGAGGGTTCCCTGGTTTTCTGGTTATTGAATGTGTCATCAAGAACTTTGATCTAGCCCTGGCTGGAGTGGCGCAGTGGATTGAGCACCGGCCTTTGGTTGGATTCCCAGTCAGGGCACATGCCCGGGTTGCAGGTGAGGTCCCCAGTTGGCAGTATGTGAGAGGCAACCGAACCTCACACATCAATGTTTCTCTCCTTTTTCTTTCTTCTTTCCCCCCTCAAAAAAATAAATAAAATGTTTTTTAAAAAAACTTTGATCTATCCAAGATAATCATGATTTTTGTTTTATTACCTGCAGGTTTGAGCTCCTGATTTAAATTCACCATATAAACTAAGTTTACTATGTTGTTCTAATTCTGTTTTAAATTTTTGTTATTAAGCTCTGTACCTGTTGCTTGTTAACCTTGGACACAAGCTGTTGCTGGTCCATACACTTTCCATCTGATCCAAGAGACAACACCTAGGAAAGGTCCTTCCTGATAATAAGGGACAAAAGGATGCTGAAGTTGGAAGACCTGCCTATTGGTCAGTGAGGCTTTCAGAGAAAGATCTTGATCAATAGGGAGGGATGATAAAGATGATAATGAGACTGTAAAGGAACTGGTCAGCCGGGAGCCTCTGTGGGAGGAGCTTGGGCTTATGGGAGGAGTTCTTGCACTCTAGGTCATCCCTAGAACCCTCCAGCAATAACTCTGCTTACAACAAAGCTCTGTTTGTAATTGCCTCTCCCCTCAACTTCACTTTTCCTTTCTATAAATACTTCTCCATCTTGGCATGCTGGGCAAGGTGTGCACGTGGCTTGCCATGTCTGCTTATACGGTATTGCATTTCTTTCTTTTGTCCCAAATAAATCCTTTTTGGAGACAAAATGAAGTAGGCAGGCTACTCCCCAGGGCCAGCTGTCAGGAATCCAAAAACTCATTCATTAATCAATCCTAAGGTCTTCCCTCCATAGCAGGGGTGTCAAACTCATTTTCACCAGGGGCCACATCAGCCTTGCAGTTGTCTTCAAAGGGCCGAATGTAATTTTAGGACTGTATAAATATAACTACTCTTTAACAGTTAAGCAAGAGCTCGGTGCTGCCCCCTGGTAGAAACAAGGTTTCGGGCGGGATAACACAAGGTGGAAGGCTGGATTCGGCCCAAAAGCCTTGTGTTTGCCACCTGTGCTGTAAAGACAATTAGCTGCTAGACTGAAGGACACTGCTGTCTGCAAGATTTACTTTGACGAGTTTAAATTTTGTGTCTTTCAAGTCACACATGTGACTTGCAAAAAAGACTGGGTTTTTTTGGGGGGGGGCAGTTGGTGACCCTCTCTCATTTAAATGCTAAAAAACACACCCTGATGAAGATTTAACCCCATGCTAATGAGATACACCCTGCCAAGAGAAGCACCTAGTTCCACTGCGAAGGCACCCAAAGTCTATATACTTAAACGTCACAGACATCATTTTTCCCGCCTCAAAACTGTTCCTTGGCTTTTGTCGGAGAGCAACATTTCTCCTTTTCCCTTTCAGTATTGTCTCCCTTAGTGTACGAGCTATTTAATAAACCTTCACCTGAGCCCTAATTCTTGTGATGAACTCTCTCAATTTCTATCTTGGGGTTTCTTAAGAACCCAGGATTGTTTAGTGGTAGAATTGTCACCTGCCATGTAGGAGACCCTGGTTTGACTCCCAGCCAAAACTGTATATTGGTTTCAGGTGATCTCTTTTGATTTCTATCCTAGGAGATCACAAGAACCCAGCAGGCCAGTAACAGAAACACTTAGTCAATACTGATTTTCAGTTGATACAATGAAATATTCCTCAACCATAAAAACAAATGAAATATTGACATATGCTACAACAGGGATGTGCCTTGAAAAAATTATGTTGAGTGAAGTTAATCATGAAGACCATATATTTTTTATGGCATGCATATGAAAGAACCTAATAGGGAACTCTGTAGAGACAGAAGATAATTAGTGATTGTCCAGGGGAGGGTATGGGAAGAGGAAGATGGGAAGACTGAGAGTGACAGCTGTATAAAGTGTACACTGCAGTATATGTATATCAAATCATCATGGCGTAATCTTTAAATATACTTTTACTAGTTACTTATACCTCAGTAAAACTGGGAAAGTTCCCGAGTGCATCCCAAAATTACATGATGATTTATAATAGTTTTGCTTATAGCAATAAAAATAGGAATTAAATGTTAGAGATATTAAATCTACTTACATTTTTAAGTTTTCTAGGGTCACAAGGAAAAACTGACCTAAAATTAATTTTTTTTAGTGTCCAACATACACCTGAGAATGTAATGAACACATCTCACACCTTGTGATTAGGTTGAGAAGAGTCCCTGTGCCCGGCGGGGTTCCAGCTTCGCTCCAGAGCCTAGAGCTCTAGGATTCTTTCTCTTAAGAGCCAGATGAGAAGGTCTGGGAAAGGGATGGGTGGGAAGTTCAAGGCTTGGAAGGATCAAGACTAAATTGGAGCCAGACTCTGTTACAAACGGTGAGGTCAGATTGTCTATGTTTCTAAACAAGGGTCACAGTTCTATGAGTGAGATCGCAGCCTTACGCCGAATCCTGGACCCTCTACAAGGTATCACACCCTCTCATTCCAGGGTGGCCTGACCTGCCCCACCCTCGAGTGTACTTGCTGAAACTGAATCATCTTGAAACTGAATCAGGGATTCTGCTAGCAACTCTGACCACGCCTTCCGACGAACTGTGGAAAAGACAAAGGAATAAGCCTCAGGCCAGGAACAAGTTCTGTTTAAAAGCTGTCGGTGGGGTGCAGGATGGGGAGGGAGGGAAGAGACAGATTCTGGGCCTCCGACAGAGCTGGTACAGCAAAGCCACAGGTCCTCCCCGTGGTTGTCACTCAGGCGCGTGGGGGCAGGGACTTATAAACTGTCCAATCAGAGGCCTCTCTGGGGCAGAGGGGTGGGGTGACGGCCCGTTCTGGCGTTGTGATGTCCCTTCACCTTCAGGCCACGCTCTAGTCCACTTCGTTGCTCCCCTACCGTGAGCGGTTCCTGGCGGCCCTGGCGTAGCCTCTGTGGCGCTGTGGTCTGCACCAGGCGTAGACAGGACTCAGGGAGACCCAGGAAACCTAGAAATGGTGAGTATGAGGGCAGAGTACTGGATGGAGACCTGGGGCTAGTCGGAACCGCTGGAACCTGCCTAGCTGACCGGCCTCCCAGCGGTCAGGCTCGAGTCCGCCTACCTCAGGGTCCCGGGCCACCGCTGGTACCTGCATCTTATCTGGCTGGCAGCGGGCCCAGACCCCGGGCGTCCTGTCCAGTCCCTTCGCGTCCAATTCGGCCCAGCCTAGAAGCTGCGCTGGCAGCTCTAAGCCTGCAGCCCCGCTGCTTCACAGATGGTGCGGCCACGGCGAGGGTCGTAAGGGGACAGTCGTTAAGTCCGACTCCCGAGTTTGTGCGTGGGAGGAGCTGTGGTGGTGGCATCCTGAGTTCCTGCTTTCTCCCCATTAACACTCGTATTTTCCCGAGTTTTCAAAGGTTGGGGGAGCAGGGTATCAAATCCACGACCCAGTTCCCCTCGCTAAGCCCTACCTGGGGCTGGTAATAAATCCCTTAATTTCCAAGTCCCTCTCCTTGTTCCCAAATGGCGCGTCCCTTACCTGATCTACAATGTCATCCGTGGTGCGTCTGAAACAGTCCAGTATTTTACTTGTTTAACCTTTTCTCCACATAGTTATGAATGGCTATTTTTTAAAGACATACTTTTTTCTCTGAATATTTTGCATGAGAGGAGATCCCCGTTCCTCACCCCCAGGACCTTCCCTGGGCACAGACATCCTGTGGGAAGTCCTTTGGGTGGAGGATCTTTTAAAATCTTTCCTGGGTAATCTACCCTGTTAGCCCTGCTTCTCCCTGGGTATGACACCCTGGTGAAATTTATTGATTTAAGTTTTCCTTTTTCGGTGAGGGTGGAATGTATTTAATCAATAGAGCTTGAAAGATAGTATAAACTAGTTTCAAAAAGGCAAGAGAGTGATGAAGTTCAGGAAAAAAAATCCAGTATTACCAATTCATTTGTTAAGAATTCTGATTTCACCGTTTTCTTCCCTTCAGCATGTAGTGAGTTTCTGAGGTTCCTATGTTCTTTACTTTTTGGTGCTTTCAAATGAAATTCCAGAGCTTAGACTTGCAGAGCAGATGTGTTCAAGTGTGATTAATTATTACAAAACAATGTCTTGTCATGGAAATAGAATTAACTGACACCTTTTTTTTTTCAGCATAGAACAGATACTTGGGCTTTCCTGGTTTAACTAGGAAAAGTGAGTTACTATTTTCTTACCCCCCTTTCCACATTATCACTGGGTTTGAGTGATTTTGCTGGCTTGTTCAAATGTCAGGTTTTATGTAATTTATATATTGATCAGGTGGTACCAGGCTTCTCAGTGGGGAGCAGCAGCCCTTGGCCAGTGACGCTAAGGCCCCTCTGAGCCTGCACAGGGAAGTGCTGAAAGGCCCAGTTGTTCTTCCTGGGGAGCCTCCCCCTGCAGGTGTCTTTCCTCTCACACCCACCATGGAAGGAGCTGGTACACTGAGGAAAACTGCAGACACCTGGAAAGCTGGGAATGCACATGCCCAAGGAGGGGGAGTGGAGATAGCATCCTTTCTGCGGTTGTTGTTTCTTTAGTCTAGACATTTTTAGAACTTGTGTTTGAATTTTGCAACAACAGTTTAGGTGTGCTCAAGGCGTATTTTTTGCAAGTGGAGACGTCTGTGAAGATCAGGTGGACAACGGAGTTTATGATTTGGGGAGTTACATTTAGGTCAAAACATTAAACAATAGCAAGCTGAGAGTTGCCTCACTTGTGAGAATGGAAGCCCCAGGGAGGGAGCACTTCCATGCTTGCAGGAGAGGGGAGGGTGTGTGGAGCGCCTGCGTTTCTTCCTGGGGCTGCTCGGTGTCCCTCCCCTCCTTCCCCAGGCGCTGACACACTCCAGTGGTTCTATCTCAATCGGGGGCACCTAGACCCCAAGTCAGTAATTATGTTTGCCTGAGTGTGAGTTTCCTTCTGAAATGTAGGGAAGCAGGCTGCTCACCTGTTTTCATTCTCATGTTTTTGAGGAGGGTTCCATTAAATTCCTTTCTCCCTCGAATATTGCAGCCGTTTGATTCTAGTTTCCATTAGAACTTGGGCTTTTATAATGTAGTTGAATGAGAGAATAA
Source organism: Phyllostomus discolor (assembly GCF_004126475.2). Lineage (NCBI taxonomy): Eukaryota > Metazoa > Chordata > Mammalia > Chiroptera > Phyllostomidae > Phyllostomus > Phyllostomus discolor. Next base: position 43,795,034 of record NC_040910.2, on the reverse strand, counting down.
GGCCAGAAAATAAGTATATGGTGATATCTCATTGTTTTATTTGTAATCTCCCAATGCAATGACCATGTTTTCATATTGCGTATTTCCCACTTGTATTTTTCTTTAGTGAATTCTCCCCTTTTTAAAATTGTTCATTGGAGAGACAGACAGATAGACAGGCCTTGATTTGTCGCTCCACCTGTTTATGAATTCATTGGTTGATCCTGAATGTGCCCTGATCCAGGAATTGAACCTGCAACCTTCGCATATCTGGACACACTCTAACCAACTGAGCTACCCAGCCAGGGTATTTTGTCCATTTTTAATTGGCTTCTTTGTATTCTCATTGTTCAGTTTTAAGAGTTCTTTGATTATTTTGGATATCCGTCATTCATCAGATAAGTTTTTTACAAAAGATTTTCTCCTACTCTGTGACTTGTCTTTTCATTCAGTTAACACTCTTCACACACAGGAGTTTTTCATATTAATAAAGTGAAACTTTTTTTAGCTCTTATCTAAAAATGTACTACTAAATACAAGGTCACCTAGATTTTCTTTCTTTTTATTTTTTAAGATTTTATTTATTTATTTCTAGAGAGGGGAAAATGGGGAGAGAAACATCAATGTGTGGCTCTTGTGTGCCCTGCACCGGAGACCTGGCCCACAACCCAAGCATGTGTCCTGACTGGGAATCAAACTGGTGACCCTCTGGTTCACAGGCCAGTACTCAGTCCACTGAGCCACACCAGCCAGAGCTAAATTTTCTCATATGTTACATTCTAGGATTTGTTTTTACTTTTGCATTTTATATTTGGATATATGATCTATTCTGAGTTCATTGTTGGGCAAAATTTAAGTTCTTTGTCTACATTCACTTTGTGTATATGCATGTGTGTGTATGTATGTATTATGTCCAACATAGTTTGTTTAAAAGACTTTCTTTTTTTCTTATCATTGCTTTTACTTATTTGTCGAAGATCAGTCACCTGGCTATTTCAGCCATCATCTCTGTTACTGTGGGATTTTTGCAGATGTTTTACCTAGACAGTCATGTCATATAGAACAAAGACATTTTTATTTGTTGCTTCCCAATCTGTGTTCCTTTTATATCCTTTTCTTATTACATGGCCAGGGCTTTCAGCACAGTGTTGAATGGGATTGGTGAAAGGAAACCTTGCCCTTCTCCCCATCTTACCAGAAAAGCATCTAGTTTCTCATGATTAAGTATGATATTAGCAATAGGCACTGTGATATTTTCTCAAGAAGAGAGAATTCTCCCTCTGTTACTAGATTATTGTCATAAATGGATGTTGGATGACATTAAATTTGTTGTCTTGTTCATTTGCCCTTTTATTTCTGATGTTAGTAATCTCTTTTTTCTCAATTATTTTGACTAGATGGTTATCATTTTATTAATGTTTTTCAATGGACCAACTTTTAGTTTTCCAAACTAGGAAAGTTTTTTTTTTCTTTCACACTTTAAACACTTTACTCTACTCTTTTCTTTTCCCTTGCATGGTTTCTGAGAAGTCTGATTTAATTATAATCTTTTTTTCTCTGTACCTAAAGTATGTTTTCTCCTCTGGCTTTTCTCAATATATTTTCATCTTTGATTTTTCTCTAGTTTGAACATGATATACTTGGTTTGCATTTCTGGTGTTTTTCATGTTTAGTTCACTGAACTTTTTAATTGTACAATCTGCTGACTATGATTAATTTTAAGAGCTCAGTGATTACTACTTACCTATTTTGTTCTATTCCTTTGTGTTTTCCTCCAGGTATCCCCATTATGTGTATTTCAGTCTTTTGTAATTGCTCTGTAGTTCATGGGTATTGTGTTTTGTGATATTTACAGGCATTACAGGCTTTGATAAGAACATAATATTTTGGGCATATTTTAAGATGCTATTTTGCACTAGCCAGATGGCTCAGTTGGTTGGAACACCATCCTATAAACCAAAAGGTTGCCATTCAATCCCCAGTTGGGGAGCTGATGGAAGGAAACTGATGGACGTTTCTCTCTCTCACTCCCCCTTCCTCTCTCTCTAAAACCAATAAATATGTGTATAACATAAAATGCTGTTTTATTTTCTTTCAAAATTTTGAAGACAGTGGTTTGATTGTGACCTCAGTGTTCTGATGGATCTAAGAAAAGTTGTTCAAGGTTTTCCTATAAAGTCATTAATGATGGCTCCCAAGTTCCTGAAATGTCCAATCAGAAACCAGAATTCTCTGACTTCAGTTGATGATTGACAGATGACAACTTTTCAGTCTCATCCCTCCTTATTCCCCTTTGACCCACATCTGCACAAAGTGATGAGTGCCTTGGTGCTCCTTCCTTCAAAGGTGGCAGGAGATTCAGCCCTCTGAGGTCCTGATCTCACATGTGAACCATAACTAACCCAACCCCTGACCTCAACTTTACAAAAAGTCCAGGCATCTCTTCTTGCTCTCTCAAACCATTTCATGACTACTGGAGACGCCTGCCTTTTTTTCCCCACACACCTCAGTTGTGGAGGTAATAAGCCCTTCATACACTCTTGGCAATGTGTGCTGTCAACACCAAAGGGATGTGACATATGCTCAGGGCTCGAGGTACCATGCTGCCTCACTCCACGTGGGAGCTTGGGAACTAGACAACGTAGGAGTGCAGTCTCTAGGGTGGCTGGTCAGGAAACACATACTACTGCAAAGTAAAAACGGAGGTCTTATGTCCTTTTGAAGGAGAGCACTGCTGAATCCTCCCATCCATGTATGTTATACTCACAGGCAGATTCACCCTCAAACTTTTGTGGATTTCACTGACACGGTTGCAATTTTTAATTCTCAAACTGATCCTCAAGGTCAAGAAGGTGCAGGGTGGTGTTCTGTTTCTGCCATAAAGAGCACTTCTGGCCCTGGCTGGTGTGGCTCAGTAGATTGAGTGCCGACCTGCAAACCAAAGGGTTGCTGGTTCGATTCCCAGTCGGGGCACATGTCTGGGTTGTGGGCCACATTCCTGGTAGGGAGCATGGGAGAGGCAGCCACACATTGATGTTTCTCTCCCTTTCTTTCTCCCTCCTTTCTCCTCTCTCTAAAAATATAAATAATAATAATAATAAAATCTTTTTTTAAAAAAAGAACACTTCTGCCCTGGCTGGTGTAGCTCAGTGGACTGAGCGCGCGGGCTGGGAACCAAAGTGTCGCAGGTTCGATTCCCAGTCAGGGCACATGCCTGGGTTGCAGGCCATGCCCCCCAGCAACTGCACATTGATGTTTCTCTCTCTCTCTATCTCCCTCCCTTCCCTCTCTAAAAATAAATAAAATCTTAAAAAAAAAAAAAGAACACTTCTGGCATATTTGTTACTGTGTGTGCTGATATCTGCCAAAAATTGTCTCCAAGCGGCCCTGAGACACATGAATGTAGGGATTTTGTAGTCTCAGCTGTTGTTCCTTTTTCCTCGTGTCTGGACTCAAAGTTCCCATCAACCTTCTAGCCCATCGAATTGGACTGAAAAAGCAGAACTGAATCTGGGGTAAAGATTATACAAGGCAAAAACAATACTTTTTCTCAAAAATATTTCAATTTTGCCAGCTGTGTCTGACTACTTCTAGAGGCCTGGTGCACTTTAGGGGCGATAATGGCCAGCTGCACCTCATTAAATGTTGGATTTTTACTGGTCTCTTGGACTGTCATGTTTGGTGATGAAAATAGAAGAAAGGGCTTCCTTTTTTTATTCATTAAACTTTCATACAGATATGACCCTGTGCCTCATGCAGGACTATAAATGATGGGTAATGTGGAAGATGAAAGAGTTTTTCTCACAATGGTCTTAAAATATTTGTTTTATCTGTATAGCATTTCTGTCACTCCTTAGCATGCTCTGTACCCTGCCATTAGAGAAAAATAAGATGTAATGTGATCACAGTAAAAGTGTATAAATCATTTCCCTATGTCCATCATGCTGTTAAATTTATAAGGAAGTAAGTGTGGACAGAGGGTAAGCTTCTGATGATCAAGTCATAGCATAAGGGTTTGGAGATGACAGAATCATACATAAGCTTCCTATAAGTGGAGTCCAGTTGTCATGTTCAGTCAGTCTCACACACCCTACTGTAAGCATGCTTGGGATGTTTTAGGACGCTGTGGCCATTGAAGACGTGGCTGTGGACTTTACCCTGGAGGAGTGGGCCTTACTGGATCCACCACAGAAGAAACTGTCTAGAGATGTGATGCAGGAAACTTTCAAGAACCTGGACTCAGTAGGTAAGGATGACAACTTTTCCTTGACTTGGTCAGTTAGAGAACAAATATTCTTTGCTCGTCATCTTTTTTCCAAGATGTGAAATGTGGAAAAGGACATTGGTAAATAAACTAGGCATGGTCACAGCTAACAACATAGAATCTAATAATTTTGTAATAATTTTTAATATTTGTGATCATTTTTCTGGGTCTACATTTTAGGCAAAAAATGGGAAGATCATGACATTGAAGATCAGGACAAAAACCAGGGGGGAAAACTAAGGTGAGTGACAGTCACAACAGAAAAATACAGTCTCATGGGAGAATCCTGGTGTAAATTTTTTTTAAAAAGAAACAAAATAAATAACTCCTGCTTCAGATTTAGTTATTCTTGTTTTTTGTTCTTTTTTAATCCTCACCCAAGCATATGCTTACTGATTTTAAGGTGAGAGGAAGAGGGAGAGAGAAAGAGAAACAACTATGTGAGAGTCATCCTTCGGTGGCCTGCCATATACACCCCAACCGGGGATTGAAACTGCCACTGAGGCATGTGCCCTGACTGCGGATCTAACCTGCAGCCTTTGGTGTACGCGATGATGCTCCAACCAACTGAGCCACCCAGCCAGGGCCAAATTTGGTTATTCTTAAGAATTTTTACCAGAAATACTTTCTTTATATGTGACATAAATATTCAATGTTTGCAAAATAGTTTACTTGGAAACTTATTAATAAGCTTTATATATGAATATCACTGTTTTGATCATTGCAAGGGAGTAGTCCTCCTGGAGAGCATTTAGTATATTCAGCTTCAGAGAATTCAGACAAAGCAGGAAACTTACACTTGTCCTAAAACCCTAATAAACATTGTGAAAAATATTATTTAAAAAATTACTTGTAATGTGCTTCTCATTTTTTTTTTGCAGAAATCAAATGGTAGAAAGACTCTGTGAAAGTAAAGAGGGTAGTCAATGTGAAGAAAACTTCAGCCTTATCTCAAATCTGAGTCTGAACAAGAAAACTACTGGAGTGAAACCACATGAGTGTGATACATGTGGGAAAGTCTTCACACATCATTTTTCCCTTAATTGGCACATCAGGTGTCACACTGGACAAAAACCATACGAGTATCTGAAATATGGAGAGAGGCCATATAAATGTAAGCTTTGTGGGAAAGCTTTTATTTTTTCAAGTTTATTTAAAATACATCAAAGGATGCACACTGAAGAGAAAACCTATCATTGTAAGGAGTGTGGGAAAGCCTTCCGTTTTCGTGCAACTTTGCAAATACACAGAAGGATTCACACAGGAGAAAAACAATATGAATGTGAGGAATGTGGGAAACCTTTCATGTGGCTCACAAGTTTTCGAAGACACATGGCAATGCACAATATATATGGTCCTTATAAATGTAAACGATGTGGAAAAGTCTTTAGATATCACCGTGCTTTTCAATCACATGAAAGGACTCACACAGGAGAGAAATCCTACAAATGTAAGCAATGTGGAAAAGCTTTCAATTCTCAACGAGGTTTCCAAGCACATCAAAGATATCATCAAGGAGAGAATCCCTATGAATGTAAACAATGTGGAAAAGTCTTTAGATATCCTCATACTTTTCAAGCACATGAAAAGATTCACACAGGAGAGAAACTCTATGAATGTAAACAATGTGATAAATTTTTCAATTCTCGTCGAGGTTTTCAAGTACATGAAAGATATCACAAAGGAAAGAAGCCTTATGAATGTAAGAAATGTGGTAATGCTTTCAGTTCTCATCAAGGTTTCGAAATACATGTAAGAAGAAATCACAAGGGAGAGAAACCCTATGAGTGTAAGCAGTGTGGTAAAGGTTTCATTTGTCATCGAGGTTTCCAATTACATGAAAGAAATCACAAGAGAGAGAAATCCTCTGAAATTAAATGTGGTAAAGCTTTTGGTTATTACCATTACTTACAATTACACAGAGAAACTCATACTGGAGAGAAACCCCATGAATGCAAGGAATGTGGGAAAGCCCTAGGCAGTAGCAAAGCCTTAAAGATACACGAGAGACTGCACACAGGGGAGAAACCCTATGAATGTATGCAATGTGGCAAAGCCTTCAGGAATCCATCTGGATTTCGGTCACATGTGAAAATACATGCTGGAAATAGACCATATCAGTGTAAGGAATGTGGGAAAGCCTTCATTTATCCATCACGCGTTCGAGCACACATGCGAGTACATGATGTAAATAGACCTTATCAATGTAAGGAATGTGGGTTAGCATTTTATTTTCCCAGTACATTACGCAGGCATGAAATGACTCACACTGGAGAGAAACCCTGTGCATGTAAACACTGTGGTAAAGCCTTCAGAGATCACAGTTATTTAAAAATACATGAGAGAAGTCACACTGGAGAAAAACCCTATGAATGTAAGCAATGTGGTAAAGCTTTTTCTTCTCAGCTAGGTTTCCAAGTACATACAAGAAGTCACACTGGAGAGAAACCATATGAATGCAAAGAATGTGGGAAATCCTTTAATTATCCCAGTTCCTTCCGAAGGCACAAAAAGACTCACAGGATTTGTCTTCTTGAATGTAAACAGCGTAAGAAAATCTGATCCACATTCCTACATGTGAAAAAAAAAGAAATATAAATGTAACATGAGAAAGCTCGGTGGAAATTCATGTGTAATGTTCTAGAAGACTTTCAACATGAAAAAATTATTATAAATGTAAGTATATTCTGTTTATCAAGCCTCCTTAAAGTACATTGTTGGACTGTGGATTTCTACTAATTATTTTCAGAACTGAATATTCAGATAATTCTGTGAGTCATCATTCAACAATAAATAATATATAAGACTATAGGTAGTATTCCTTCTTTAAATCAGTGAATAGTATTTTATATTTCCATTTTGAAACCTGTTAGAGTCATAGGTGAATTGAAGTGTATTTCTAATAGACAGTTTAATTTTGTGATAATGTTCTGTTTGTTGAGTGTTAGGGGGACATTGAAAAGTCTAAGTTTGGTTTTTGTTGGGATTTTCCTACTAGTTTTGTGACAGTTTCTAGATATATTTAGTCCATTCTGTATATACTCTACCTTTCTTACTGAGAAAGCTGCTTTTGGCGACTGGTGGGTATAGGAGCCTTTTTTTCACTTTCACACTAAGAAACCATCATAGTACATTTTTTATGTGTGCGAGTATATGATAGTTTTATGTGAATTATTGTTTTCATACTGATTTCTCCTTGGCAACACCAGGAGGCTGAGAGCCAGAAGAATGACAGTTAGTGGCAGGACATGGGTGATGAGCTGATTCCCTTCAGTCACAGCTGTCACGTGTTTACCAGATCTGCTTCCTCACTTAATCCCACAACACTTCCAAATGGCTGTAGAATTTGTTGACATAAGTCACTCGACTAGCCTTTCTCTCCCAAGCTTTTTACTATAGAACCATCCAAGACTCTGCAGACCAGCCATGGTGGACATAAATTACCCAGGGCATTCTTATTCAAAGACTGTTTTCCTCCGCCCATGCCACATACAGTTAGAGCAGCCAACACTGACAACTGACGAGATCTTTTTGTCATGGAGTCCCTCCCAGGCCCTCAGTTGGTCTGCTCTGTCGCCTGCTACCAATTTTGCCTTGGGTCACGAATGCAGGACCCTCAGGCTTCCTAACTATACTTCTCATTGAAGAGATGCTAGTACTTACAGCACAGTGCTGAAAGTGGTGCCCCTGGTATATCCCACCTACCAGGGGAAGTGTGTTTCCTTCACATTCATGCAGTCTGTTCTAAAGGTCACTTTTCTAGACATATTGGCCACTTTGGGAGTCTCTGAGAAGCATATGAATGATGAGAAAATTCATAAATTTTATAGACAGTGTGCTCCCACCACACCTGATGGACTCCCTGCAGAGATGCTGTATTTTGTCCCTAGTTCAAACAGGCCATCCCTGATCAAAGATTGGACACAAACAGCAGATCCGTTAGTTAAACTGCAGGCACTCATGTTAGGATTAGAGAACTCCCTGGCCAAGAATTGAACTCATTTACACAATTTTATAGCTCCTTTAGCCTCTGCCAATATGTAGCTGTCTCATCCCACCAATAGCAACAACTCCTTACTAATGTCACTTCTTTGGCATAAACTCTGGGAATATCTTTTCTGTTTCACTGCTTTTAGAAAAAGGAAGGGAGAGTCAGAGAAACATTGATGTGAGAGAGAAGCATCGATCAGTTGCCTCCCATATGTGCCCAGACCAGGGATTGGGGATCAAAGATCAAACCTGCAAGCTAGGTATTTGCCCTGACCAGGAATCAAACCCATAACCTTTCAGTTATGGGATGATGCTCCAACCAACTGAACCACACTGCCCAGGGCTCCGGGAATATCTTGCTTCACAACAACCAAGTCAAGTCAAGTCAAGTCCACTTGTAAGTCTGCATACATCAAACCTCAGTCTGTAGAGGGTCATTTTAACGCTCAGGGAAATAAATTGAGTTAGATTTGTGTCTGACACATATACTGACACCTCTGATATGATGCTGTTAACCTTGGCTCTGTGGGCCCACACAATACTAACGCATTTAAAGACCTCGTACCTAAAGTTCTAGGCAAAATTGAAGAAACTTCCTTCCTTTGCCATGGCTCATTTAGTGACTGACAAATGCACCTAATGTAAGAAAATGCACCACTGGTAATATAATGAACATACTTTCCATACCAAGGAAAGGGTCCCTACAGCTAACGGCAAATATGGTTTTTAGTAGCCCCTCACCACATCTGCTGGGCTGCTTGCTGCGCTCACACCATGGTAGAAACTCATAGACAAATTACTCGTCCTATCATACATGATCCTACTAAAGTCAAAAAGCAGGCACTTAAGAAAGACAGTCTAGAAATTAAAATGGAACACTGGGCTCTTAAAAGAAGGCATTCCATGAACCTTGCATCTCTCTTATGACCCTCCTCCACTCTCACAGGTTGGCCTAATTGTTAGGAGGAACCTTGCTTCTAAATGGATCTTCCTGCTGTTTGAGGCATTACTTAGATTCAGTGCTCAGTCGTTAGAGCCTGTTGCTGTTGTTCTGATCGTCAGGCTTACCAGACATTTCAGTCAGAATGGTCTCTCCTACAGATCTTTGGTTTATTGGAACAGTGTGTCCCAGCCACAACTCCTACATCCACTCCTGGGATGTCCTGTGTATCTATTTCATTTTCACCACATTTCTTCAAAGCCCCTCCACCCATCCACCACAAACGGGCTGACTTCCTACCAATTATGCTCATGCACTCATTGTCCTGGGAGGCACTGGCGCTGACCTGGGCACACGTGACGATCATTCAACAAGCAACCCATTAATGCCAATGTGGTAATGTCAAAAACACACAAAAAAATACATATCACAGCTAATGATTCAGATGGTGTCCTTGACAGAAAACCCTGCAGTAGCTGATGACATCTTGGATTTGGTGTATTTAGTAGCAACCAGAGAGAGTCATGTTCCCCTAAAATGGCTGCTGGCCGCACATGGGTGGGCTACCCTGGGAAGGTGCCACCAAAACCACAACACAGTCGAAATAACATTACTAAGCAATTAGAACCGTTCTGGAACCATACTCTCTTGGATCTCTCCAACACCCGAGGATGACTGGACTCAAACGGGTTTTGTTAGGTTTCACAGTTTAGTTATAATATATCATTGGTGCTTTTTACCTGCCTTTTAATTTATGTTCAAATTCTTTTAAAGGCGATGTGACACAGTTCAGTCAACAAAGCTCAGGAGAAAAAAAAGCCCAGGAGAGAACTTCAATAAGGGTGCTGAGCTCACTTTTGATATTTGACCTTTAATTAGTGTAGACACCTGCACACCCTGCTCGACCCACGTAGGGAAACCTATGATGTTGACACGTCTCCCTTTGAGTGAGCAGGTAAAAGAGTCTAACCTTGAATATTTCCAGCCTCTAATCCTACACATCTTAAAGGGCCAACCCATTCTTCTTTGTGGAAGCCACCTATATGAAGGTACCTTTTAGAAGGTACCTTTGAGTAATAATTTTTCTCTTCATTTGATGCATGTGGTAACATAGTCTTGACATTTGGTCCTATTTTAAGTAAGATGTCCAGCCCTCAAAAGGGGAACGATAGCCCTGACCGGTGTGCTCAGTTGGTGGAGCATCATCCTGCAAAGTAAAGACTCGCTGGTTTGACATCCAGTCAGGGTGCGTACAGGAGGCAACCAATTAAACTTTCTTGCACTGACGTTTCTCATCCTCTCTTTCTCCCACCACTCCCCTCTCTCTAATAATAAATAAAATCTTTTTTAAAAAAGGGCAATGATAGCTCTGGCTGGTGTGGCTCAGTGGATTAAGTGCCTGTGAACCAGAAGGTCACCGGTTCAATTCCCCATCAGGGCACATGCCTGGGTTGCAGGCCAGGCGTCCAGGTGGGGGTGTGCAAGAGGCAACCCACTGAAGTATCTGTCACACATCAATGTTTCTCTCCCTGTCTTTTTCCTTCCCTTCCCATATCTCTAAAAATAAATAAAATACTTTTCTGAAGGACAATGATAAAACAAGGCAATCAATGGGAAAGGTTTTTCAGGTGACAAATAGCTGTCCACTGTGGGGAACTTTGAGATGATGAGGGGAAGAAATTCAAAATGCAGAGATTCTATTATCATATTTTTAGATTCACTGGCTACAAAAGAAAACCTTTGAAACCACCAATAAGGGCACTAGCAGTAGGATTAATCATTAAAAATGGTATAGTGTCATAACGGAAATAAAGAGCAACACAAGTGAATGAATGGTTTCTGTCCAAACATGTAAATAGCTTGGAGTGCCCATTCTCATCTTCACAACAATAAAAAACTGAAAAATCTAAAGAACAACATTTCTTCTTAGATCCATGAGAAGTTTAAGGTTATATGGCAAAGCAGTGCCCCCAAAACAAGAGACTGGAGACTGTGGAGAACTGCTGCTCACTGAAAGCAGAGGCCAATGGAGCCAGCAACTGCCAGGAAAGTGTGAACTATAGTAGATGAATTAAATTGCTGACACAGTAAAAACTAGCTTAAGATTTACAAATTCAAAGTGGAGGCCTGTCTTTAGAGTGCTCCCCACAGTTCATGAATTTTTTGCAGGAACCCAAACAGATTCTAATAGTGAATCTTGGGGGGAAAAAATGCCTCATGCTTCTTACAAGTAATGGGAAAATATTTTTACACACACACAAAGCATTCTGTTCTCTGTAACACAGGCTATCCCTCAAAGAAAACTACTTTGCCAAAGACTGCATGGTGAAAGAGTGGTCAGACATCATCTAGACCCTTCAGGTTTATTCTCTGACAAACAGGGAGGAGTCAAGGCTAAGAACATGCTTTACGGATGGCCAATAGACATATGAAAAGATGTTCAACGTCAGAGAAATGCACGTTAAAACCACAATGACATACACTTCACAGCTGTCAGAATGGCTATCAATAAATCAATAACAAATGCTGGTGAGCATGTGGAGAAGAGGCAACCCTTTTGCACTGTTGGTAGAAACGCAGATTGGTGCAGCCACTGTGGAAAGCAGTATGGAGGTTCCTCAAAAAATTAAAAATGGAACTGCCCTATGACCCAGCAATTCAGCAGTTACACTTCTGGGTATATATTTAAAGAAACAAGAAACACTAATTCAAAAGAATATATGCCTGGCTGGCGTAGCTCAGTGGATTGAGCACGGGCTGCAAACCAAAGTGTCACAGGTTCGATTCCCAGCCAGGGTACATGCCTGGGTTGCAGGCCGTGACCCCCAGCAACTGCACATTGATGTTTCTCTCTCTCTCTCTCTCTCCCTCCCTTCCCTCTCTAAAATAAATAAATAAAATCTTAAAAAAAGAATATATATACCCCTATATTTATTGCAGCATTATTTACAATAGCCAAAATATGGAAGCAACTGGTGCCCATCAATAGATGCGTGGATTAAAAAAGCTATGGTACATATATACAATGGAATATTACTTTTTTATGAAAAAGAACAAAATCTGCCCTGGCGGGTGTGGCCCAGTGGATTGAGCACCAGCCTGTGAACCAAAGGGTGTCCAGTTCATTTCCTAGTCAGGACACATGCCTGGGTTGCAGGCCCAGTCCCCAGTGAGGGGCGCACAAGAGGCAACCACACATTGATGTTTCTCTCTCTCCCTCCCTTCCCCTCTCTAAAAATAAATAAAATCTTAAAAAAAAAGAATGAAATCTTACCATTTGGAATAACATGGATGGACCTAAAGGGTATTGTGCTAAGTTAAATAAGTCAATCAGAGTAAGACAAATACCATATGATTTCATTTATAGTGGAATCTAAATAACTATAAACAAAACAGAAATAGACTCACAGATACAGGGAACAGATTAATGGTAGGCAGAGGGAGGAGAATTGAGGGACTGGATGAAAAAAGGTGAAGGGATTGAGAAATATGGATTAGTAGTTACAAAATAGAGGGATGTAAAGTACAGCATAGGAAATATAGTCAATAATGTAATAACTATGTATGATACAAGGTGGATACTGGAAGTATCAGGGGGACACTTTATAAAGTATGTGATTATCTAATCACTATGCTGTACACCTGAAACTAATACAAGATAATATAGAGTGTAAACTGATTGAAAGTAAATAAATAAATAATTAAGACTAGAGCTATGATATGACCCAGCAATCCCTCTTCTGGGTATTGACCTGAAAATTTTAAAAACATTTATTCATAAAGATATATGGATCCCTATGTTCATCGCAGCATTATTCATGGTGGCCAAGACATGGAAACAACCTAAGTGTCCTTTGATGGGCGATTGGGTAAAGAAGACGTTGTACATATACAATGGAACACTACTCAGCCATAAGAAAAGATGAAACACTGCCATTTGTGACAACATGGATGGGTCTTCAGAGTATCATGCTGAGCAAAAAAAAATTTAAAAGGACAAGAACCATATGATTTCACTCATATGTGGGATATAAAGCAAAAAGCAACAAATGAACAAAAAAAAACAGACAAATTCATAGACAGAATGGAATAGTGGTTACCAGAGGGGAAGAAGGATGAGAGGAGGGTAAACAGGGAGAAGAGGGTCAAATGTACGGTGATGGAAGGAGATTCACTCTGCATGGTGTGCACACCATGCCAAAGTACAGATCATGTATTATAGAACAGTGCATGTGAAACTTTTATGTTGTTATTAACCAGTATCATCCAAAATCAGTTTAATGTTTTAAAAGAGAACAAGCAGAAGCAAGAAAGAAGGAAGGAGCCCTGCCTTTGGTCTGGTGCTTGGCCTTGCAGGCACTGTCCCACAGGATGGTGGGGGCTGAGTGGGTATGCAGTTTGTTGCCCTGAGCCCCCACTTGCCAGCCTGGGGGGCTTTACCAGTTCCAGCCCAGCTCTATCACAAGCAGGTTGTTGATCATTATGAAGATCCTAAAAATGTGGGGTCTCAATATCTAAAAATGTTGGAACAGGACTGATGGGGGCTTCAACATGTGGTGATGTAATGAAATTACAGATTCAAGTGGATTAAGAGGGGAAGATCATGGATGTCGGATTTAAAACACTTGGCTGTGGTTCTGCAATTGCCTCCAGTTCTTTAGCCAGCCATTAAGTGGGTGAAAGAGAAGACAAGGGAAGATGGTGAAGGAAGCCTTGACCATCAAAAACACAGATCATCACTCTGGCCAGGTGGCTCAACTGGCTCAGTTGGTTAAAACATTGTCCCCTGCACCAAAAATACTGCTTTAATCCCCAGTCAGGGTGCATATGGAAGACAGCCGATCAATGTTTCTCACATCGATATTTCTTTCTCCTCTCTCCCTTCCTTTCTCTCTAAAATCAATAAATGTATCCTTGGGTGAGGATTAAAAGAAAGAAATTGATAGATATCGCCAAGCAACTATGCTTTCCTCCTGCTCCCTGCTGGCTGAAGATGCAACCAAGGCCACTCTGGCTGATTATAAGCTGAAACAAAAACCCAAGGAAGGAAAGACATGGAAGAAATGAGCCTTTGATGAAGCCTTCAGCAGCACACGTTTGCCTACCTGCTGTGCAATTAAGGTAGATTCCAGAAGCTCCTCACACTAAAGTAAAAGAGCTGTGAGATATACACATCATTGCGGCCCTGATGCAAGCAAAATACACAGTTTAATTGTTCTGAATTCTGTGGTGTCTTTTGGCTCACTTTTATGGCCTTCACTTATTTTATGTATATTTTGAATATTGTGTATGGCCTCAAAATTGAAATCAGTAACTAAGTCTCAAGTTGTGATAGTCCATGAACTGCAGAAATATCTATTTTTCCTGAATCTGTTTGGGGAAAGATTGCCTTGGTATGGTTACCTGATAGAACTAAGCACTGTACATAAAACATCTGCATATATACGGTAAATTAAATTATGTAAGACAAGAAAAAAGAAAAGAAGAAAAAAAGATCAAACAGAGCATTTTCTCCCAAGCTAGCAATGAAACTTTAAACATAATTTAAGGTATATAAAAATCAGGGAAAATGACTAAGTTGAAGTTATATTTCAATTACCTTTGTAGTAAAATAAATATGGCTCTGTTGACAAAAATAATAAAGAGCACTTATACCTCAACAATAAAATGTCATATATATAATTTTAAATTGTCAAAGGATGTAAACAGACACTTTCCAAAGATGTACAAATGGCCAAGAGCATATGAAATGATGATGGACACCATTAGTCATCAAGGAAAGGTAAATACAAACCCCAGTGAGGTACTACTTCATGAATCAAAAAGGGAGATAACAAATTTTGTTGAGGATCTGTAGACACTGGACAGTCACACACTGCTGGTAAAAATATAAAATGGTGCAGCCACTTTGGAAAACAGTCTGGCAGTTCCTCAGCTTTGAACTTAGAATCACCATAGGACCCAACAATTCACCCATAGGTGTATGCCCAAGAAAAATTAAGGTATACGTTCACTAAAAATCTTGTACAGCAATGTTTACTGCAGTGGTATTCATAATAGCCAAAAGGCAAAACCAATCCAAATACCCATTTACAAATGAATAGATAAGCAAAGTGGGTTTTATCCATACGGTGGAATATTATTCAGCCATAAAAGTGAATGAAACGGGATTTTTGGTTAAGATGGCAGGAGCATAGGTAAACAGTACATGCATCCTCCCAAAATCATGTCAGTATTAGAACTAAACTACAGAACAACCACTGTTATAACTACCTGGAGCCTAGTCAAATAGAAGTCCTACAACTAGAGATTTAAAGAAGAAACCTTATTGACACCAGTTTGGGGAGTGGAAATGCTAAAAGGGCTGGTCCCAGGTGTGGTGAATAAAAATAGGGAAGGCTATATCTGCTTTGGTGGTCCCACCTAATGAGCAAGGGTATCAGCCCCACACCAGGCTCCCAAGACCAGGGTTCTAGTGCTGAGAAGAGAAGTCCCCATAATTTCTGGCTGTAAAAATCAGCAGGGCTCTGGCTGGTGTAGCTCAGTTAGTTGGAGCATTGTCCCATAAACCAAAAGGTCCTGGGTTTGATTCCTGATCAAGGCCTAGTTGCATGTTCAGCCCCTATCAGGGTGCATTTGGGAAGCAACCAATCGTGCTTCTCTCCCTCTCTCTCTCTCTCTCTCTCCCTCTACCTCTCTCTCCTCTCTTTTTCTCTTTTCCTCCCTCCCCCTTCCTCTGGAATCAATGGATATGGCCTGATCAACCTGGGGGTAAATACCTCCCATTGACTTGCTAACTGCAATCTAGGCTTAACTAAAATAGGAGTGTACATAGCACACAAAGGAGGTTGTCATGCAAATGCCCATCTTGGGTAATAGGGGAGGCTGACTAATGGACCCTACAGGACACCTACTACATTAGGCTACTCCATCAAGCCCAGGATATGTTGTGGTTCTACCTAATACACAGAAACAAACACAGGGAGGCTGCCAAAATGAGGAGACAAGAAACATGTCCCAAATGAAAGAACAGAACAAAACTGAAAAAGAACTAAACAAGATGGAGAGAAGCAATCCACTAGATGCAGAGTTCAAAACACTGGTAATAAGGATGCTCGTTGAACTTATGCAGTGGAAGAGCACCTGAACTTAGAACTTCAACAGCATAAATAAGGACATGGAAACCTTAAAAAGAACCAGAACCTAACCTCAGATAGGAAGGATACACTAACTGGGATGAAGAACAATTTATAGGGAATCAACAGTAGATGAAACTGAGAATTAAATCAGCGATTTAGAATACAAGGAAGCAAAAACCACCACAGAATAGCAAAAAGAAATGAGAGTTTTATTGGACACATTTCAGCTTAGAGTTGGCCAAAGAAGGGTTCCTATGCCCAGTGAGGCTGGGAATTTCAAACTTCCTGCCAGAACCATACCCTGACTCCCATGGGCTGCTTTCACTCAAGTACCTGCCACAACGTATGGAGGTAGAGAAGGGAGGGGTGAAAGCCCCAACACTCTTAAGCAAAGATCAAAATGAAGCCAGACTCTTCATTACATATGGTAAGGTCATTTTTAAATGGATGTGTAAACAAGGATCACAGTTCCAGGAGTGGCGTTGCAACCTATGTCAACCCCTAACCTGGGGAGGACCTCAGACCCTCTGGTCCCAGGCTGGCTTGGCCTGGATGCCCCTCCTGCTCAGGACAAGGTCATCCCTCTATCCAGAAAATGAATCTGATGGAAGAACTCAAGAGTTGGAAAATTTTAGTTTTAAGTAGTAGTTAATAAGCTTAGTAATTAATGTATGTAAAAAGCTATTGTTTCAGAAACTGAAGGTGTGACCCACCCTGACTCCAGGAGACCACAGCAATTCGACCTTTGTGCCCTAGGAGCACTGTGAGCAATCCAGTGGTATTTGAGCCATTGTGCTCAGGGAGGGACATCTGTCCACCACCCAGGACACAGGTAAAAAACCACAGATGAAGAGATTAAAGGATGCTAGGAAAATTGGCAGACTGCAGCTTTTATCTGATTAACCTTTCCCTGAATTCCAAACCCCTTAGTACACTCTTGGTCTCCTTATAACAATGGGTGGCTGGAAATGGAATGTAAGATGGTCTTTTAGGGTACATAACCCACCGTCTTCTCTGCTCCCCCGCCATCTGAATAAAACGCCCATTGCCCTGGCTGGTATGGCTCAATGGATTGAGTACTGGTCTGCAAACCAAAGGGTCTCGGTTGGATTCCCAGTCAGGGCACATGCCTGGGTTACAGGCCAGGTCCCCAGTAGGGGGCGCAGGAGAAGCCACCACACACTGATGTTTCTCCCCCTCTCTTCTTCCCTTCCCTTCTCCCTGGAATGAATGAACGAACGAACGAATGAATGAATGAATGAAGTCTTTTAAAAAATTTAAAAAACAAGACGCCCATAAAGATTGATTCCCTGTCTCTGCTGGTAGTGACAGGAAGCTGGAACACAGGCTTTTCTGGTTTCAGGTCTGGAATTTCCAACGCATACCTGGTCCCGCATTGAGAAATAGCTACAGGAGGACCCCACTGCTCCTTTAACGGGCCAGAAACAATTTTTGATAAAAAGCAAAGGTCTCTGACAGAGACGCGCTCCCGCCCGAGAGCGGAAGCTGGTTCCACCTAGGTCCGCACTCGGAAATCGGGGAGGCGGGCCCTTCCCAGAGACTAATCAGGGGCGCCGCAGGCCGGGTGGGTGGGGCGACGCTCCGCGAACCGCGGGTTTGCTCCTGGCACCTCGGGGTGGGGTTTTACCTGCGTCTACTCGCCTAGTTCCTCGCCTTCTGTCTCCGACCCGGGGTGACTTGTGGCAGCCGCGGAAGCCTCTCGGAGGACAGAGGGGGACTCCAGGGACCGGGAAATGGTGAGTGTAAGGAACGGGATGACCCGAGACGGGTCGAGGGCCTGAGGGCGGGACCCGGCCTTCCCGTGGTCACCTCCGGAGTCTGCGCCCTCTCTGGGCCGCCTCTCCGCCTTCTGTCCTCCCCCGCTCGCAGCGCGGGGGCTGGGCCGGCAGCCGGATTCCCGGCATCCTGTCCCATCATTGCGCTTGGTGGTTTGGGCCCGGACCCGGAGTTTCTTTGGGCAGCTCTATGCCAGCCGCTCCGCGTCACCCCAGTTGGTGCGGTAACCTCCGGAAAAGCCATCGCGGTGGGGGGACTATCGGTGGGGGGACTATAGTGATTCATTATGTGGGGTTGGTTCCTTGGAGGAGCTGTGGCCGGTGGCGTTCCCAGGCCCTTCTTTCACGCCAGAGGACCCCTTTTCTCCTGAGTTTTTCCAGTGTATGGGGAGCGGAGCCTCAAACCCACGACGCTGCCCCTCAGCCTGACTCTTCCTAGGACTGGTAATCCTTAAATTTCCACAACCTCCAGGCATTCCCAAACTTCAGTTCCCCTTCCAGTTACAGCATCGTTATGAACTGTTTGTCCTTAGTGATGCATTTCAAACAAATGCAGTATTTTAATTGTTTACTATTTTCTCACAGTCAATGAATGCCAGGTTTTTAAAGGTTATATATTGTTTGTGGATATTTTACATGAGAGTAACCACCTGAAACAGATTGTAGAACATCGCTGTTCCTATCACCTACCATCGATCGTTACTGGGCACAAACAGCCAAAGGGGATGGTAGGGAGCTTCTTTGGAAACTTGACTCCTGGGTAATATTTCCGGTCAGCAGGCCTGTTCCCTGAGTCTTTTGCCTTTAAAAGATTCATTCACTTTTTTTTACATCAATGTTAAACAATATATGTAAAACGTATTTAACCAATTGATCGTAGACAGTATAAAACACTTCCACATCACACACAAAAAAGGTGAATTTCAGAAAAAAAAAATTATTTCAGTGTGAACCACGAAAAGGGATTCTTTGGAAAGTAACCTCACAGGGTATCTGATCATAAATTCCTAACTGAGCAGGTCATGGTGGGTAGACACACCCAGGCCTCTAACATCATATATATGGCTACTCCATTTCCTGTACTGTTTGTAACATCTCCCTGTCTTTTGTGTACCTACCAGTCTATACTTCTTAATCCTTGTACCTTTTCCCCCATTCTCCCCTTCCCCCTCCCAGCTGATAACCCTCCAAGCAAACTCCGTATCTATGATTCTGTTCCTGTATTGCTTGTTTGCTTAGTTTGTTTTTTAGATTCAGTTATTGATAGTTGTGAATTTATTGCCATTTTAATGTTCTTATTTTTTATCTTTTTCTTATATAATTCCCTTTAACATGTTAAATAATAAGGGCTTGGTGATGATGAACTCCTTTAGTTTTACCTTATCCGAGAAGCTCTTTATCTGCCCTTCCATTAAAAATGATAGCTTTGCTGGATAGACTAATCTAGGTTGTAGGTCCTTGTTTTTCATCACTTTGAATACTTCTTGCCAGTCCCTTCTTGCCTGTAAGGTTTCTTTTGAGAAATCAGCTCTTAGTCTTATGGGTACTCCTTTGTAGGCAACTCTCTGTTTTTTTCTTGCTACCTTTAAGATTCTCTCTTTATCTTTAACCTTTGGCGTTTTCATTATGATGTGTCTTGGTGTGTTCCTCTTTTGGTCCAACTGGTTTGAGACTCTCTGCTCCTGGACTTGTATGTCTCTTTCTTCCACCCAATTAGGGAAGTTTTCTTTCATTATTTATTCAATAAGTTTTCAAATTTTTGCTCTTTCTCTTCCCCTTCTGGCACACCAGAAGGGGATGGTTTGGATGTTGGTACATTTAGAGATGTCCCAGAGGCTCCTTAGTCTTTCCTCATTTTTTAAAAATTCTTTTTTCTTCTTGTTGTTCTGATTGAATGCTTTTTTTTTTCCTTGTGTTCCAAATCATTGATTTAATTCTTGGCTTCATCCCCTCCATTGTTGGTTCCCTCTAGATTTTTCTTTATTTCACTTAATGTAACCTTCATTTTTGCCTGGGTATTTTTTATGCTGCTGAAGTACCCAATGAGTTCTTTGAGCATCCTGATAACCGTGTTTTGAACTCTTCATCTCAGATGGGTACTTATCTCCATTTTGTTTCGTTCTTTTTCTGGAGTTCAGTTCTTTCATTTGGGCCATATTTCATTGTCTGCTCAATTTGGCAGCCTCCCTGTGTTTGTTTCTGAGTATTAGGTAGAGCTGCTTTGACTCCCTGACTTAGTAGTGTGGCCTATTGTAGAAAAGTGCACCTGTAAGTTGAATGGGGCGAAGCCTTAGGTAATCTCCAGGGCAGGGCAACCCATGTCACCACTCTGTGGCTCTGTGTTGGGCAGAGCTTAGAGAGAGGACAATGCTGCTGTCTAGCCTCTGGAATTTTGTCTGGGAGGAAGCTGTCACCCAGCACTTGCCCTGATGCCAGTCACTTCAATTTTTCCCTGTATGTCAGTGATGCCCTTCCAGCTGTTGCCCTGGTGCTGAATTCCAATGGGGGCGGGTCTATGCAAGTCCTAAATCTGTTGCAGGCCCTTTGAGAGGAGTCTCCTTAGAATCTTGCAGTTTCTCTACCACCCTAACCCCCACTGTTTTTTTTTCCCCAAGATTTTGTTTATTTATTTTTAGACAGAAGGGAAGGGGGAGAGAATGAGAGGTAGAGAAACATCAATGTGTGGTTGCCAGGGACCTGGCCCCAACCCAGGTGTGTGCTCTGACTGGAAATCAAACCGGTAACCTGTTGGTTCACAGGCCTGAGCTCAATCCACTGAGCTACACCAGCCAGGGCCCCACTGGTTTTTATAGCCAGAAGTTATGGAGATTTATCTTCCTGGCACTGGAACCCTAGGCTGGGTGGTCTGGTTTGGGGCTGGGATCCCTCACTCTCGAGGTATCCCTCCTGATTTTTATCTGCCACACGTGAATGTGGGACTGCCCACTCTGGGTCTCTGTGCCACTCCATGCCTCTCCATGCCTTGTGTCTCTGCCCCTCCTACCCATCTGGATGAATGTAGCTTCTTTTTTTTTAAGCACATTTTATTGATTATGCTATTATAGTTGTCCCTTTTTTGCCTCCCTTTTATCCCCTTCATCCCCTTCCTCCATGTATCCCCTTTCCTCCAGCATTATCCCCCACTTTAGTTCCTGTCCACGGGTCATACATGTAAATTCTTTGGCTTCTCCATTTCCTATACTATTCTTAACCTCCCCCTGTCTATTTTGTATCTACCAATTATGCTTCTTATTCCCTGTACCTTTTCCCCCATTCTCCTTCCTCCCCCTCCTGCCGATAACCCCCATGTGATCTGCATGTCTATGACTCTCTTCCTGTTCTAGTTGTTTGCTTAGTTTGTTTTTCTTTTTGTTTTTTAGGTTCAGTTGTTGATAGTTGTAAGTTTGTTATCATTTTACTATTCATATTTTTTATCATTTTCATTTTCTTAGATAAGTCCCTTCAGCATTTCATATAATAAGGACTTGGTGATGATGAACTCCTTTAATTTGACCTTATCTGGAAAGCACTTTATCTGCCCTTCCATTCAAAATGATAGCTTTGCTGGTTAGAGTAATGTAGGTTGTATGTCCTTGCTTTTCATCACTTTGAATATTTCCTTCCAGCCCCTTCTTGCCTGTAAGATTTCTTTTGTGAAATCAGCTGATAGTCTTACGGGAACTCCTTTGTAAGTACCTCTCTCCTCTTGCTGCTTTTACAGTTCTCTCCTTATCTTTAATCTTAGGCAATTTAATTATGATGTGTTTTGGTGTGTTCCTCTTTGGGTCCAACTGTTTTGGGACTCTCTGAGCTTCCTGAACTCATATGTCTATTTACTTTGCCAGCTTAGGGAAGTTTTCTCTATTATTTTTTAAAATAAGTTTTCAATTTCTTGGTCTTTCTCTTCTCCTTCTGGTACTCCTATGATTCGGATGTTGGAACATTTAAAGTTGTCCCAGAGGTTCCATGAGCCTCTCCTCATTTTTTTTGAATTGTTGTTTTTTCATTCTGTTCCAGTTGAATGTAAATTTCTTCCTTCTGTTCCAAATCATTGATTTGAGTCCCAGTTCCTTACTTTCACTGTTGGTTCCCTGTTCGTTTTTCTTTATTTCACTTTTGTATAGCCTTTACTTCTCCCTTTATTTTGTGGCTGTACTCAATCATTTCTGTGAGCATCCTGATTACCAGTGTTTTGAACTTTGCATCTGATAGGTTGGATATCTCTTAGTCACTTAGTTCTTTTTCTGGAGTTTTGATCTGTTCTCTCATTTGGTCCATATTTCTTTGTCTCAGTGCACCTGTTACATTGTAAGGGGCAGAGCTTTAGGTATTCTCCAGGGTAAGGCAGCCCTGAATCGGCTTCTTTAAATCCTTGGTTGTCAGATTCTCACACAGCTCAACTTTCTAATGAATCTGGGTGATATGGGTGTTGTAGTCTAGTTGTATTTTTTGTTGTAGTTGTGTAAGGAGGTGAAGCGTGTTTACCTATGCTAGGAATTCAAAGTCCAGCCCTCTGACTTCTTTAGTGAAAGGTTTTAAGCCAGACTGTTGTGTTCATGGGCATCCATGTTAACACACCTCTGAATACCAGAAAGAATGCCCTTGCGAGAGTAAGCATTAGACCTCGAGAGAGCACATAATCTTGTTAACTGTCCTGTAATCCAGTGTCCACCTTGCTTCCTCCCACTTCTGTGTAATCTTTCTGACTTCTCTCCTTAATTTCAAATGCATAAAAGAAATTTCAAAACTGTTATTCTTGGGAGCATTTCAGATCTTGCTCCACAGTACATATCATCAGTTTGGTTAAAATAAACTTTTTTATTTTTTGAACCCTTACCTGAGGATATATTTGTTGATTTTAGAGAGAATAAGGAAGAAGAGACAGACAGACGGACGGACGGACAGACATGGATCCGTTGCCTCCCACATGCACCCTGACCTGGGATCAAACCGCAACCTCTCAGATAAACTCTTGTAAACATTCTCCACAGGTTTTGCATCAACATTTACTTGGTAGCTGGCAGGAATTCGAAGAAGCCCACCCAGGACCACCCCATGGACCTGGGCCCAGTGCTAGGTGCAAGCAGGGGCCCTTCGTGCCCCACTGGCTCCTTGCTCTGCATCAGGTGAATTTGGTTGAGTTTCTCTCAGAATTGTGGGTCTCCTTGCTTTAAGGAGCAGGCCATGACTGTATTTAAGCTGTTCTCAGAAAATCCTCAAGGTATATAAAGGTCGAGATAACCCAGGGAAAGGGAGGAAAATGGTTTGCTGCTTTTAATTTTGCCTTTTAATTGAATTGCTTACCGAGAAGCTGAACATAATCTTTGCTGGTTAAATGAGAGACCAAACTCTCTTTAGCTGCAAAACAGAAAGGACACTAGCTTCCCCAGCATCAATAGCCAATGGGGCAACAAGCCCCGAATCTGGAGTGGCGGAGATGGTACCGCAAATGATCCAGTGCAGTAACACAGCGAACTCAGAGAAGCTGATCGGGGCCTGGGGAGAAGGGCAGGGCTTGCTGGAAAGGGTGAAGCCTGAGAGAGGGCCCGTGCCTTGGGAAGTGTCACAGTTTAGCTCGTGCTGGCCTTGCTCAGGTATTCCTAGGTGACTAAGAATCTTTGTGAGGTTACCTGAGGAAGTTTCTTCTAGGGTGTAAAGTGATCCTATAGGGACATCCACAGCATTTGGCTCATCTAGGGACATGCATGTGAGGGCTGGTTTCCCCCTAGAAGTTTGTTCTGGCCCTACAGATCTCAAAATCAACAGGGGAAATTGTGTCTCTTAGCCTGACAAGCCTCGTGGCAGTCAGCCTCCCATTAATAAATACTAAGATGGCTGAGATGAGGATCCTCTGATACCTCTAAATTAATTTTTGCATGCACAGTTAGAAAAAGCTAGCTATAAAATTAGGCAGAATGAATGGGAAATGTTAAATTGGTCTCTCAGCTTCCATTCAGATAAATAGATCAACCTATGACGCTGTTTGGGTGTCAACCCAATTCTTTGGGGTATTTTACTGTACTTACTTGAAAAGGGGAAGGTCATTTGAAACTTGACTTGTCAAGGACAGATGTAAATTGTAAATGCCTCCAAAACAAAATTTGAATCCAACTATGCTCTGTCTGCCTGCGTGTGTCTATATACGTATGTTGTAAATGTGTGATAATTTTCTACCTGTAGATGGTATTGTCAAAATTATTTTAAAGGCAAGCTCTTGTAAGAATCAGGTACTCTAAAATTCTCAGAAATAAACAGGCTGACAGCTGTCAGAGGGGAGGGGTGTTGGAGGATTGGAAGAAAAAGGTGGAGTGATTAAGCAAAAAAAAAAAACCAAAAACTCATAGATGCAAACAGCAGTATGGTGATTGCCAGAGGAAAAGGAGGCAGGGATGGGAGGAGGAAGAAGAGGGTAAATGGGAGATACACGGTGACAAAAGGAGACTTGACTTTGGGTGGTAAACACACAACACAGCATACAGGTAATGCATATAGAATTGTACACCTGAAACCTATGTAATTTTATTAATCCATGTCACACCAATTAATTCAATAAAAATTTAAAATAAATACAGTTCTCAGAAATATAGAAACTAACTCAAAAGCTTTTCAAGTTCACGTGATCTGAGATTAATTCTTAGTAAATAAAAGCTGGCTTATATTTGTTGGTTTGAGTGAAACAGACATGTCTTCATTTTGCCTAGGTTTTACAAAATAAAGTCCATGTTAATAATGACTTTTGTGTCTATGAAAAGCGTTTCTAGCAGTTATAAAATGTCCAAGATATGGATTAAGCGCGGGCTGGGAACCAAAGTGTCCCAGGCTCGATTCCCAGCCAGGGTACATTCCTGGGTTGCAGGCCATAACCCCCAGCAACCGCACATTGATGTTTCTCTCTCTCTCTCTCTCTCTCCCCCTTCCCTCCCTAAAAATAAATAAAATATTTTAAAAAAAAGAAAAAAAATGTCCAAGATAAAGAATGCTAAATGAGCCCTGGCTGGTGTAGCTCAGTGGATTGAACGCAGGCTACGAACCAAGGGGTTGCCAGTTCAATTCCCAGTCAGGGCACATGCCTGGGTTGCAGGCCAGGTCCCTGGTACAGAGCACTTTAGAGGCAACCACACATTGATAATCCTCTCCCTCTCATTCTCCTCCTCTTCACCTCTCTCTAAAAATGAAAAAATAAAACCTTAAGAAAAAAAAAGTCTGTGCTTGTTTAAAAAAAAAAGAATGCTAAATGATTACTTCTTAGTCTTCAGTAGAAATTAAGGTTGTAAGGGTTAAAAATCTCAATTATATGTTAGGAGTAACTTTGCAGTGTTTCAAAAAAGCCCCCAAAACACCTCAAAATTTGAAATTGCATGGGAAACATTTAAAATAACTGATGAAACACTCCTAGGGTATATGGTGTGGGTAAACGATGGTTGCACATTACAGAATAGTTGGAGCCGGTTCTTCCCTGCTCCCCACCTCCCCATTTTTAGGTGCTTTCATTCCTTCACACATCACAGAGCATTTAAGCTGCACTTAGATGGAGGGACTTATGAGCTGAAATTATTAAAAGGAAACAACTTACACTAATGCCCTGTCTTGATAAAGTTATTTCAAGAATATGCCAAGTTAGTAACTTTTCTTTCATGGCGAGCTCCCAGAAAAGGCTTCACAGATTGTTACTGTCACCTGTACATCTACAGACGGATATTGAACTCAGGATCCATTTTGTCTGATTGTCTTTGTCTGCTAATACATTAGTCATAACAACAGTTATGCTTGTTCTTTGGGTTTTTCCACACATAGTCCAACTGTTTGTGGTTACTGCACATGTATAAGATAACTAACTGTTAATGCTCTTTTCATGCTCATGTAAATGTTATACTAAATGCCAAATGTAGAAAGATGAGAAGGCAAAACTCGGACTGTGATAGTTCATAGGACAGAAATGATCCAGAGTGTTTTGTTTTGTTTTGTTTTGTTTTGTTTGGACAACGAAGGCCACAACCTTGTTTCCCCGCCCCTCCCATTTTGGGGAAGATCCCCTCATTACGGGATCGCCCCATTCCCGTGGTCAACAAAACAACATCAGAACTGAGATTTCCTAGGATTGAGCCTTCCTAATGCTGTGAGACCACACTGTCCGAGCAGAAGGTTGGTCATCAGTGCATCTTTTGGATTGATTTATGACCAAAAAGGGGAACTGTGGAGGAAAAGGGGGGTTTTATGAAGTTACCTCACAGGGTGATGTCGTAAATTCCGAACTGGGCAAGTCATGATGGTCGGTCACCATGCGGGCCTAGAACTTCTTTAGTGAAAGGTTTTAAGGCAGCTCTGCCCCTTGTTCTTCCGCAGCTGCGTTAACACCTTTGAAGTTCCAGAAGTGGGAGTACTATACCCCTCAAGAGAGCACATAATTTTGTTAACTCTCCTGTAATCCAATCCCCACCTTACTTTCTCCAATCTTCCTTACATCCCCTCCTCAATTTAAAACACATAAAAGAAGCTGCACAAAAGAAGGAGCATTTGGGTTCTTGTTCCATTGATGTATCATCAGTTTGGCTTAAATAAACTCATAAAAATTCCCCACAGGGTTGGACATTATTTTCATTGATACAGCATTGCATTACATGCATTGAATTTGTTTCTCTTTCTTTCCCTAGGGGTGTGGTGTGATTCTGGGTGTTGTTCATTATTTCTGGGTGATTCACACCAGAGTGTTCAATTATACCATAATCAATTGTTTAAAGAACAGTTTCTTGGCATAGAAATAACAATGAATTAACATTATTTTCTGAAAGCAGTAGACACTTGAGGGGTTTTTTTGTTGAGCTATCAAAACACCTTACGATTTTACTCCCTCCTTTACACATAAATTCTGGGTTTGAGTGATTTTGCTGAATTGTTCAAATACTGGCTTCATGTATTTAAAATACCAGTGGTGGTCCACAGCTATCCCTTTGGGGAGTAGAGCCTGAGGTTTGTGTCACTAAGCCAAGAACCCTCCCCCAACCTTGACCTGCAAAAAGAAGTACACACTTAAAGGCTCAGTTATTCTTCCTGGGAGTCCTACCTGCTCACACCCCCATGGAAGGAGCCTGTGCACTGAGAAGCGGCAGCCCTGGAAAGCTGGGGCATATGTGCACATTGGGGGAGGGGGGTGATGCTCTTTCTGAGGTTTAAGTTGTGGCTCCCCGGGGTCTGTTTCTAGACATAAGATGGAGTTTTGCATCCACAGTGTGGGTGCATTCAGTGTAATTCGTGCACATTGAGAAAGTCTGTGAAAGTCAAGAGCCTGTGACCTTGGTTAGGGTCTTGGAGTTTATTTGGGTCAGAACCTGATGCTGAATCCAGCTGAGTGTTTCTTTGCTGTGAGCTGAAGCCCAAGAGAGGGAGCATTTCCATTATTCCCCGGGGAGAGGAGGGTGTCAGAGCTCCCAGAGTTCACTCCTGGGGCTGAGCAGGTGTCCTCCTTCCCCTTGTCCCCAGGAACTGTCCCATCCAGGGGCTCTGACTCAACCTGGAGAGTCAGGATGTGGAAACTTCTGAAAGGGGCTCCTCCTGCCCTGTGGGAAGCCTGCTGCTCTTCTGAGCTGACGCCAAACTTGTTACTTTCCTTTGGATCCTTTATCCACTGATAGTGCAGCCCTTTGGCCCCACTGAGAACTTGGGCCATGAAACTGATATGATAGGTATGAAGTGAGGGAAGCAAGAAAATTATGGGAACGAATAGAATTTTCGTTCCTCTTAGGCAAGAGAATGTGAAGATATGAGATGAATGCATTCAAGTTTGGGGGCATGTTTTTCATTTTCAGATCAGCATTTGTATGTGCGTGCCCCTAGAGAATATTAACGTTTTAAAAGCTAAAGCGGCTGAATTTCTGTTTAATTAATGTGAGAAAAACGAATCCAGTCTTTTGTAAATCTTTAAAATCCTACCACATTTAAAGAACTAAACTCAAACCCCTGTTTCATCGTGATGTGCTTATTTCTGGAAATGCTTGGGAGGCGAGGGGAGGGGCAACAACACCCTGCCGTGCCCTCTCGGTCCGCAAGAGGTTGGAGATTTTCGTTTGTATGGTTCTCACATAACCATCAGTGTTAAAGGGTGTGAATCTTAGAGTGGTTAGTAATTAGTAAATTGTGGTGTATATAAATTTCTGTGTTTATTTTAAATAAATCTGTAAGAAAAATCTAAGGTAAACAGGCCCCCTGCAAATATAGTCTAGTCCATCCAGCACTATTAACCCACCACCCCCAAATTCAGATTTGATAATTTTTTGAGCCTCCTGTTAATGTTTCTTTGAAATTTTATTTATTGATTTTTAGAGAGAGAGCAAGGAAGGGGCAGGAAGAGGGAGACAGAGAAACATCAGCTTGTTCTGTTTATTTACGCCTTCATTGGTTGATTCTTGCATGTGTCCTGACCAGAGATCAAGCCCACAACCTTGGTGTATCGGACAATGCTCTAACCAACTGAATTACCCGGCCAGGGCTAGTGTTTCTTTATATAAAAACAAGCTGTTGCAAGCAAATACATATTTTTATTACACATGTTTGTCCTTGTAATAAACTGTTAGACTCCATACTTTGTGGTGTTAGCTGGCCGCTAGGCCGCCACCTCCCTCTCCCGTGTCCGCACCTGGACAGGCAGATGAGAAAATCCAGGGCTCCCTCCTCTGGCACTGGCTTCAGATCCCAACCACACAAGCCCTTCTGTGAGCAGAACTCTTGCCCTGGCCCCGACCCCAACCACAGTGAACACCCTAGGCCAGGCTCCTTTCATTGTTTCCTGACACCATTTCAGAGCTGTTAAGAGGCCGTCCTCGCTTCTCAGAGACCTCTGTTATGTGTAAGCCTTTCCTAACCTTTGGCCATGCTGGAATCAGTCTCAACATATGAATCACGCCTCTGCAGGTGAATGTAACAGTTGGCTGTGTGAGCAGCGTGTCCAGACAAGGGCACCCCCAGGTCTGTCTTCCCTTGCTCCGACTTGCTCATCTGCTCTGCTCCTGGTGTGGCCTGTGCTGTGGCCACAGGTGGGGTGGGGGTTTGCAGAGCTGCTACTGGGCCTGCCACACCTCAGTGCTGTGTGCCGCCGACCAGAGTGGGCAGTTTTGGGAATATCTAGGTGTTTGGGAGTAGGAGTGTGGGATCGAGGCCCTCCTTAAAGTGATCCTGGGTCGATGTCTTTGCTGGGATTTATCTGTGTTAAGAGTGAAGCTGTGGCTGATGCTGGGTTGGCCCCAACATACCCTCAGGATTGTGGTAGGAAAGCAAGATTGCACCTGTGTGAGAGGTGGGCCCACCCAGTGGTCACTCCTGAAACAGCATTTATTTAAAAAGAGAAGAAAGGGCAAAAGGCAGTAAGTATCCAACTGAGTCCACCCCCCTAATATCCAAGGGCTCCCCAGGACCCTAAATTACCTCTACTGCTGTTGTTCCTTCCTCTACTGCACAAAAATCCTGACTCTTGGAGTTAAAGGGACACTGCCCATGGCATCCTGTGGCACAGCAAAGGGATTAGTCCTGACCTTACTTCAGCTAAGGTCCTTGAACTCTGTAAAGCAACCAGGTGTCATGGGGGAGGCCCCTAACCCTGACAGCACTGGCTAGAGGCACCCAGGAATAAAAAAATTGCAAATACAAGCATACCTCGTTTAATTGCACTTTGCTTTATTGAACTTCACTTTATTGCACTTCACAGATGTTATGTACTTTTTTTATTTTTTTAAAGATTATTTGATTTTTAGACAGGAAAGGAAGAGGAACAACAATGTTTGGTTGCACCTCATGCACTCCCTGCCAGGAACCTGGCCTGCAATCCAGGCATGTGCCCTGACCGGGAATCAAACCAGCAACTCTTTGATTTGCAGGCCAGTACTCAATCCACTGAGCCACACCAGCCAGGGTAGATGTTGCATTTTTTACAAATCAAAGGCAAGACCTTCCACCAGCAAAAAGATTAGAACTCACTTTATTGCTGTACTCACTTTGATGGTCTGGAACCAAACCCACAATATGTCAGCGGTGTGCCTGTACTAGGAGAGAGGACACCCCCTTTCCTGAAGTAGAGCAGGTCTTCAGTTAATGTGGTTTTGTTTAAGGTCATTTTGTTTTAATGTTGATGAGGGCAGGGAAAGTGAGACAAAGCAGTGAGACTCACGGGCAGTGTCCCACATCACTAGAGAAGCCAAATAAATAAATGCTTAATCACTAGAGGGAAAAAGAATCACAGGCCCAACAAGGGATTCTCTTTTGGCTGTGAGGTGTGTTGCTTTGGGGAAGGGATGATGTGGGTAAAGTGAAACTGTTATTCTCTTTTTTTTAATTTATTTATTTTCAAGAGAAAAGGGAGGGAGAGAAACATCGATGTGCAAGAAATACATGGGTCAATTGCCTCTTGCACGCCCCCAACTGGGGACCTGGCCCACAACCCAGGCATGTGCCCAGACTGAGAATCAAACCAGCAACCTTTTGGTTCTCAGGCCAGCACTCAATCCACTGAGCCACACCAGCCAGAGCTGAAACTGTTATTCTTACTGCCTGTGGTGTGTCTGTTGTTAGTTTAATTGCTCCAGTGCTGGAACTTCTCCACTGGACTCCCAGCAAAAGATACTCTCATCTTTGCATGGTTGTTAAAATCAGCACACTCTGGCGAGATTTTGTTAGGAAACTCATATTCCACCAGCTGCTGCTGTGTCTTTCACTTGTTGCACTTAGACCATTGATGTTCGTAGTCATTATTGGTATCACTGGATTAACATCTACCATATCTTTTTCTACCATTTTTGTTGATGTTCTTTCTTTCTTTCTTCCACATCTACCTCGAGCATTTTACCAGATTCCACTTTTTGTCTTTTAGCATATCATACCTTATTTATATTACTTTTTCAGTCATTGCCTTGAGTTTGCAGTATACATTTACAACTAACCCACATCCTCTCTGAGGTGACACCATAGCACTTCACTGGGAGAGCAAATTCCCCATAACAGCCTTCCCAACTTCCCTCTCCCTGTTCCTTGTGACGCTGCTGTCATTTGTCTCACGTATCTAAAAGCTGTAATCACTGAATACATTGCTGCTTGTATCATTTTCAACAAAATGTTGTCTGTTAGATTCATTAAGAATAACAACTACAGCCCTGGCTGGCGTAGCTCAGTGGATTGAGCATGGGCTGGAAACCAAAGTGTCCCAGGTTCGATTCCCAGCCAGGGTACATTCCTGGGTTGCAGGCCATAACCCCCAGCAACCGCACATTGTTTTTTCTCTCTCTCTCCCCCCCTCTCTCTCTCTCTCTCTCTCTCCCTCTCTCTCTCTCTCTCTCCCCCCCGCCCTCCCTTCCCTCTCTAAAAATAAATAAATAAAATCTTAAAAAAAAGAATAACAACTACAAATGACCTTATTTTACCATTATTTATTCCTTCTCTAACACTCTACCCTCATCATTTACCTTCTTCCTGATGAATTTCTTTTAACATTCTGTGCAAAGCAGAGGATTGCTGAAAATTCCCTCAATTTTTGTCTCAGTTTTGAAAGATAATTTGGCTTGACACAAAATTCTAGTTGGATAGTTTCTCTTTCAACACTTTATTTCACAAAACTCTCTTCCTGCTTTCATGATTTCTGAGACAAAGTCCAATTTCATTCTTATCCTTTTTTCCAATTTCATTCTTATCCTAGTTTTTCTATATGGTGTTTTCCCCTTCATTTAAGATTTTCTCTTTTATTTTTCTCAATTTTGAATATAATATTTCTAGGTGTACATTTTCAGGTTTTTATCTTATTTGTGAACTTCTTAGATCTTTGTTTTGGTGGCTATCATTAATTTTGGAGAAGTCTCACTCATTACTGGTTTACTTATTTCTTCTTTTATTTTCCTTTATGTGTTCCCATTATGTGTATGTTATACCTTTTGTAATTGTCCCAAAGTTCTTGGACCTCTGTGGGGGTTTTTAAAGATTTTATACTGAAAATACTTTTGGCTTTTTATTACAGAGAAACTAAAAGATAAATTTGGGTTTGTTAGTAAACACATCACACTGAAAGACCATACTATTTATTTTTTTATTTATTTTTGAGAGAGGAGAAGGGAGGGAGAAAACAGGGAGAGAAACATCAATGTGCAAGAAATACATGGATCAGTTGCCTCTTGCACACCCCCAACTGGGTACCTGGCCCACAACCCAGGCCTGTGTCCTGACTGGGAATCAAACTGACAACCTTTCAGTTTGTAGGCTGGTGTTCAACCCACTGAGCCACAACAGCCAGGGCCGATTCTTTCTTTCCTTCCTTTTCCTCCCTCCCTCCCTCCCTCCCTTCCTTCCTTCCTCCCTTCCTCCTCCCTCTCTCTCTCTCTCTCTCTCTCTCTCTCTCTCTCTTTCTTTTCCTTTCCCCTTTCCCTTCCCTTTTCAGTGTGGAAGTTTCTATTGATGTCTCAAGTTCACTGATTCTTTCCTCACATATTTCCACTGTTATTGATGAGCCCCCAAATAAATTCTACATTTCTGCACTGTTGTGTTTTATTTCTTACATTTCCCATTTGGTTATTTCTTAGGGTTTCCATCTCTGCTTACATCGCCTATCTGTTCTTGCATATTGCCCATTACTTCCTTTAGATCAATTAGCATATTTTTTATGGTTTCTTTACATTTTTGGTCTAATAATTCCAACATATCTGTCACATCTGAATCATGTTCTACATTTGAATTATGTTCTTTTGCTTGTTCTATCTCTTCATCTTTGTCTTTTAATTCTTTTAGCCTGCCTTTTAATTTTTTCATGAATGCCGGATTTGATGTGCTGTGAAAATGGAGCTGAGGAAAGTAGGCCATTAGTGTGAGATGTTTTGTTTGCCTGACTAGGGTTTAAGGCTGTGCTTACTAATTGCTAAAACAGAGGCTACAGTGTACTCAGGCATTCTTGCTTTTTTTTTCCACGTCATCTTTAAGGTTCTGCAGAGGCTTCTTAAATAAGTTCTAAAACTTAAGTTCTTCCAGTGTGTTCCACTGTGGTTAAATAGGAGTGTCGCTGGAGCACTATGTTGTGGGTGGAGAGGAAGTGTTCTATAGTCTTATGATTTGGGATCTGTATTTTAATGTGCTTCTGTTCTGGGCTGTGACCTTCTGTGGTATAATAACAAAGATATTTGATCTAGCAAAGATCTCCTAAAGCCTTTGGACTTATGAATGATAAGGATGATGGGAACGTCTTATGTTCCCATGAAGAGACTGTTTGCTCACTCCTAGATAGTTTCAGGATGGATGTTAGTTGCCAGGAAGACCAAACTTTGATTAGAGGCTTAGAACTTTCCACCCAGCCCCCAGCCTCTGGGGAGGGAGAGGGCTACAGCTGAGTTAATCACCACTGTCCAGTGGTGCAGTCATGCCTTGGTAAGGAAACTGCATCCAAACCCCTAAACCTCTGGATTCAGAGATCCGAGCTGGTGAGCACACCAGTGTGCTGGGAGGCTGTCACACCTGCACCAGCCATGGAAACTCCCACCCTCCCACCCTCACTTTGCCCTGAGCTTACTTTCCATTTGGCTGTTTCTGACTTGTATCTTTTACAATCAACCAATAATAATAGAGCACTTTTCATAGTTCTAAGAATGGTTCTACTAAATTAACAAGCATGAGGGTGTGTCCAGTGAACCTCCAAATTTGTAGTCCACCATCCAGACACATACGTGGCCTGAGCCTCCCTTGTGGCTACGAGCATCTGAAGTAGAGGCCGTCTTGTGGGCCTGACACCTTAAACTGTGGAGTCTGATGTTAACTCTGGTTAGTGTTAGAATTGAATTGAACTGTAGGCCACCCAGCTGGTGTCAGAGAGCTGGACAAGTGGTTTTGGAAGACATGCCACTTATTTGCTGTCAGGAGTTTTTTAAAAAAATCTCTCAATCTCACAAGTGTTTCAGAGTTCCACCCACTGTCAGCTTAGTGCAGGCAGAAAGACTGGAGGGGAGTTGCCTGTTTTCCTCCCCATGTCAGTTTGGCCGGTAACGCCCAGTCAGTCAGGCACTGGTGAAACAATCTTTGAGGACAGGTGCTGTTAGAACAGAATATTGTGGGCATATTTCAGTCTGGCTATTTTTCTCTTCTTTCCAGTTTTGGAAGACAGCAGTTTGCCCTAGAATTAATGCTTTGACAGAGCTGAGTTGTTGGTTTTGTTACCTTTTTTCCTGGTGAGGCTAGGAATGCTACTTTTTAAGCTCCTTTCATGCCAGAGGATTAATCAGAAGTCTCTGACTCCATTAGTGAATGATTGACAGCTGACAGCTCTAAAAGCCTCACCCTCCTTCCTCCCCTGTGCCCCACGTCTGCACAGGTGATCAGGAAACCTGAGCACTCCCTCCTTTAGCACTGGCAAGAGAGTCAATCCCTAGAAGCCCCTGCCCTATGTACAAAATCTCACCCTAGCCCACCCCTAACCTCATTTTAAAAAGCAAACAAAAAGAAAAAAAACAGGCTAGGCTCCTTTCCTTGCTGTCTCAAGGCATTTCCCACCTGCTGGAGAGGCCTGCCCTGCTCTCCCAGACACATCCATTATGGAAAGTATAAACCCTTTGATATGTTCCTGGTAGTAATATGTTGTCAAGCAAACCTAGAGCAAGGGCTCACCTGGGTCTGCAGGTGACCATAACAGATGTAGAGAAAGTAAAATGGTATATACAGGGTCTGGCACCAATAACACCCCTTTTTTATTACAAAATCTTTTATTACAAAATCATAAGCATATAATTCTGTAACATAACAATATTAAACTCAAGTACACCATATGACATTTTAGGTGAAATGTTTAAATTCTGTCCATCCCATGCCAGACATTCACGTACCCTACCAACCACACTCAAGTAGGCGTTACTTCTGCCAGGCCCTGTATGATGCAGTACACTTTACTTAATTGTTCTGTCATAAATTCTCCATATCTTTACATAATCGATACATTTTCAGCCTTTGTTCTTAAAAGGTACATATGATGATGAATTTATGTAACCTATTTTCCTAAATAGACACTTGGCTTGTTAGCAATTTCTGCTGCCGAACCATGAATGAAAGCTCAGATTGCCACTTTATTGATTTTTTTGGATTTTCTTATTGAATTTACTGGGGTTACACTGGTTCCCAAAACCATACAGCTGTCAAGGGTACAATTCAATGAAGCCTCATCTGCATGCTGCATCATGCACCCTGCATCGTGCACCCATTGCCCCAAGCAAAGTCTCTTTTTGACCCCATTTTGGAATGAGTTGGATTCTGATAAAGGATATATAGGCAGTTGGCCCTACTCTGGCTGTGGTGAAATGTATAGAATTACCTTCACTTTACATGACAGTAATTTGAAATACAAACATAAATACAGCTTCTGGGTAGCAGAGAAGCTTCAACAATGGGCCTGTCAAACCCCTGCAGAAGTGATAGAACTGGTGACCTGAGCCAAGAATGGCGGCTCTGTTTTTTGGATTCAGTCTGACAGTCATCTTTGTTTTACTCTTCTTTTTTTAAGATTTTATTTATTTTTAGGGAATGGGGAAGGGATGGAGAAAGAGAGGAAGAGAAACATCAAGGTGTAGTTGCTTCTTGCGCCCCCTACTGGGGAACTGGCTTGCAACCCAGACATGTGTCCTGATTGGGAATCAAACTGGTGACACTCTGGTTCGCAGGCTGGCACTCAATCCACTGAGCCACCCCAGCCAGGGCTCTGTTTTGATTAATACCTATCAATCTCTTATTGAGTTTTATGCTAGGCACAAAGGAGAAAATAAGCCACCTGTAAGATGTGCTGCTTTTTAAAATCTTATGGTCTGGTTGGGTAAGAGACCTTCAAATGCATGCATTCAAAGTTGATGATATGGTGCATGGTCAAATGTTAGGTTGTGAGCTAGTAAGTGCTCAGAGAAGAGTTAGGATCCCAGGAAGCTGGCCTAGTTGGTTGATGGGCTCAGCTAACTTGACTTCTCTGTTCTCGGAGTACTGCCAGAGAAGCTCATGTGCTAGCATGTGTGTGTGCCTAAGTGGGAGGGAGGATTAAGAGCAGAGCCTTGGCTGTGATACTGCTGTGGATCTGTTTTGAAGTTTGTATTTGAGCATCTGCAAAATCTAATCTAGAGATCTAGTCTTCTGGTAAAAATCACTTGCCAGGATAGCTTTCCACTTTAAAAAGTAACACAGGAGCTCTGGCTGGTGTGGTTCAGAGGATTGAGTGCCAGTCTTTGAACCGAAGTGTCACTGGTTTGATTCCCAACCAGAGCACATGCCTGGGTTGCCATTTGGGTCCCTAGTCAGGGGTGTGCAAGGGGCAACTTAACAACGTTTCTCTCCCTCTCTCCCTCCCTTCCCCTCTCTCTAAAAATAAAGTAAAATCTTCTTTAAAAATTAAAAAAAAATCCATCAATTTCATGTATATACAGAGAAATTACCATTTTCTTCAATGCCAAACACACATACAAATGTTAAACCTGTTACATGCCCCATTACAATATATGATAATGTTGTCATATATTTTATTTATATGAAGCTCTAGCTCCAACTCTCTAAGAAAACATACAGAAAGCAGTTGGGTCAAGAGAGAGAAAGAAATGAGCTGGGGCCAGTACCCAAGGACAGGATACTCCCATCAACATACACATTTCCTTTTGCTGCTCTTTCTGCTGTGGCCCTTAGAGCTGCTTGGATGGGGTGAACAGTGTTCTGATAGGGCAGCATGTTGAAAATTACTTCCCATGAGAAAAGTGAGGAAACAAATTGTAGTCCAGAGTAACCAAATTTAACATTCTATTTCTCTAAATCATTTATTCTTTCTTTTATTAAGTCACTGACTCTCTGGCCTCTTTCATGTTTAAATGTTATATATTTTGGGGAAGAGAGGAAAGGAAAGAGTGACATTAATAATTAAAAATAAACTGAAGGGAGAGGCAGGAATAAGACCCATTGTCCTTACAGCATTCTTATAAAAACATGCTTGGGCTATAGCTTTTGACTGAAGTCACATATTTCATGAGTTTTTTCCCCTCCCTATTATCTGCCAGGATCTGATATAAACCAGTCCATCCTAGATTTTTTAAGATTTCTTTTAAAAAAGAAAAAGAAAGTCCTGGCTGGTGTGGCTCAGTGGATTGAGCGCCTGCCTGCACACCAAAGAGTCACCAGTTTGATTCCCAATCAGGGCACATGCCTTGGTTATGAGCCAGGTCCCCAGTAGGGGGTGTGCAAGAGACAACCACACGTTGATGTTTCTCTTCCTCTTTTTCTCCCTCCTTTTCCCTCTCTCTAAAAATAATAAATAAAATTTTTAGGGGAAAAACCATCCTCTGTTCAATCAAAGCTTTTCTAAACTTTAATACTAGATGAGGGAAAAGCCAATGACACAATTAGCAACATATTTTGGCAGGAAACAAATTGCCACTTTACAGGGAAACAAACATATACAATTATATTGTTTTAAAAACTGAATTGCTTTTTAAAAACTTTATCAGATATATTCAGAAATGAATATACAAATTATGTCATGGTACCTGCCATTAAGTAATAATATGAACACCTGTGGAATCTATGGGCAGTGGTGAGAGTCTCCTGATATTCTTGTCCTTGACTCATCAGTCCTGCCCCACAGATGGCCACTGTCCTGATTCTTTGTTCTTCATACCTTTGCCATCTACTATTTTTCACCAAGCAGTGTTCTTACAGTTTTGCCTCCTTCGATCTTTCACCAAATGGGTATTAATGGAGTTCCTTGAAGAGGTTTTCCGGTGGCTACTTTGCCCCATATGTTTCACACATGCTTGCATCTGAGGCTGGGGGCCTGGTCCAGGACTATGAGGTTCAAACCTCCTTCCCACCAGAGCTAAGTGCCCCCGAGGCCGCAGGATTCTTTAATGTACCCAGATGAGTGGGATGGAAGGGCAGGCGTCTCCCTACAGGAAATGTCCACCATCAAAATGGAGCCAGAGTCATCCTTAAACATGGACAGGTCACTTATAAGAGCCTGTGTTTGCAAAGAAGGGTCACAGTTCCGTGAGTGGCCTGGTGGCCTAATGTTAAACTCAGTGTCCCCTTGAAAGGACAGACTCTAACCCTGTGCCAAGACAACTTCGGCTCCGAGATGAGACTTCGGCTGAAGTCACTCAGTCATGACAGGGCGGGGCCTTGCAACTGTCCAATCAGGGGAGTCCTTGGTACCACTTGTGGGGGCGGCGCTTTGAGGAAGGCGTGGACCGGTTGAATTGCGGACTGGTGGCTCCGCGCTCCTGCAGCGTTCTGGTCCTCCGCGCTTCTCTCAACGGCCTCAAGTGGCTACAACATGTCTTGTGGCTGTGGCCTGAACTTGCCGCGGGAGGGAGTTGTCATGTGGAAGGCAAACCCCAGGGACCGAGAAATGGTGAGTGCGCAGGGGCAGGTGTCGGGAGACGGGACAGGGAGCTGGTTGGAAGCTGGTGAGGTGCGGTTGGCTTCCCGGAGCTCACTCTGGAGTCTGAGGACCCACGTTGCCTCGGACGGCTGCCGCTCCGGCACGCAGCATCGGGCTTTGCCGGCAGG
This sequence comes from Phyllostomus discolor, assembly GCF_004126475.2. Classification (NCBI taxonomy): domain Eukaryota; kingdom Metazoa; phylum Chordata; class Mammalia; order Chiroptera; family Phyllostomidae; genus Phyllostomus; species Phyllostomus discolor. The sequence continues at coordinate 43,756,400 of NC_040910.2, read as the reverse complement.
CTGGACCCGGGCTACCAGTCTTATCCCTGCGCTTGGTCGCATCACCCCTAGATTGTGCGGTGACCACGGGAAGGGTCATCGGGACCATTGTGACTCAGTCTCCAGGGTTCTGTGTGCAGCAGCTATGGTCTGTGGAGTCCCCAGTTCCTCTTTTCTGCCCAGGAGCCTTGTTTCCCCTCACTTTTCCAAATGTTTAGGAAGCAGGGCCTCAAATACACGACCCGCCCCCGGGCATAGCTCTTCTTAAGGCTGGCAGTGAAGCCCTAAACTTCCGGATCTTTCCCCGCATTCCCAGACGCCATCTTCTTCCCCTCTGCAGTTCAGAACATCATTATTAACTGTTTGTCCTCCGCAGTGCATTTCACACAGACGCAGTGTTTTATCATTTGTCCACTGAGTCACGGATGACTCTTTTCAAAGACTTCTTTTTGTGTATATTTTACATGAGAGGAAAGCCGGGAATAACCACCTGGAATATGTTGTATGAAATCCCCGAGCCCCCCACCCCCAAACCCTGATTGTTCCTGTAGGAACAGGCACCCTCTGGGAAGTCCGTTGCAGGTCTTTCTGGGAAGCTGCTGGGTGATGGGTGCTTTCAGCACAATTCCAGGCCAGGACTGCCCCTCCCTACTTTTGTCACTTAGAAAGGGTTTATTTATTAGAAACAGTTTTTCAATAAATTAGAGCTTGGGGTACAGTAAAAAGCATTTCCAAAGAGGCAAGAAAGAGGTGAGCTTAAGGGGAAAAAGTATTTCGTTATTGCATACATTAGTTAACATTTTTGTTTCCCTCCCCACCCCCCTAATGGGTGTAGTAGTATTCTGATATCATTATCTTTTGGGTGATTTCAAATGGCACGTCAGGGCTTAGAATTACAGCACCTAGAAGTGTTCCAATATGGTTGTTTACAAATCAGTTTCTTTGACATAATAATTAACATTTTTATTGACATTTTTATTTCTGGTAGAAATAGGTATTTGTGGGTTTCCTTGTTGAACTAGTAAAAGTCCCCTACAACTTTATTTCCTCCTTACACATGAATCCTGGGCTTAAGTGATTTTGCTGGATTCTTGGAACACTGGATTAATGTCATTTAAAATACAAATGGTGTCCAAAACATTGTGACCAGAAAGCAGGGGCCTGAGGCCAGTGACTCCAAACCAAGCCATTTTTGACATGTTTTTTGCATCCATGACATTGACAAAGTCTGTATATAAGTACCTGGCTCTACCGGATAGTGACACTGGAGAAAGTATGTGAAGGTCAGGAGTTCTGTTTCCTGGACAAAGGGTTTATGAATTTAGGACTTCATTTGGGTCAGACCCTTAAACTGAATCAGGCTTAGAGGTTCCTCACTGGAGAATGGAAGCCTGGGGGAGAGAGGTAAGGTTGTGGATGGAGTTCCCAGAAGTCACTCCTGGGGCTGCTCCCATGTCACCTATGGTCCTTCCGCAGGGACTGACCCACTTTAGGGGTCCTAGCTCAACCAGCAGTGTCTAGACTCCAAGCTTGGGAATGTGTTTAACTTTCGGAATGTGGATTTTTCTTCTTAACTGCTGGCTGCTTTATCTGAGCTGATTTTAATATTTGCATTTCTTTTCATTAGGTATCTTTGTCTATTGAATATATCAGTTATTTAACTGTAGTTTCTTTTAGCACTACACAATTTTATTTCCTGTATGATATGTAAGATTTTTGGTTTCTTAGATTTTGAAAATGTAAATTGATTGAGAAATAACTTTGTAAGACAAGAAAATCCTGGAACCAAAATAATTTTTGTTTCATTTTAGGCAACAGAATCTCAGGCTATGAGATGGGCATACATAAGTTCTCTGGCACATTTTTCAATTTAAAAATCAGTTTTTGTATGTACATGTCCCTAAAGAACTTTTATATTCTTAAAGCAAGTTAATTTTTATTTGAATTGATTGAGAAAAATAACTTGAACTTTGTACATCTTTGACAATCCTAGTCGGTTTCAGGATTAAATGCAAACCCCTGAACTACTCACTTCTTACGATATCCCCAATTTGAAATAAACTGAAGAGACAAACTATGTCTCTCCCATTTTTGTTGCTAGAAAAAGAATTGAAAATTTTTATATTTTATGGTTTGCACTTATATACTTATTCATGTTTAAATAATTTAATCTGAGAAAAGTTAAAATTAAATTTAAAGCAGCAAAAATTAATTAAAAACAAACAGCCAAATGTGGTATATCTAAATTTCTCTATTTTAAATAAACAATGCATATGAAGGATTAAAAAGTCATATGTACTTTTTTGAAGTCTAGTCTTTTTTTAAGTATATATTATGATTATGCTATTACATTTGTCCCATTTTTTCCTCTCTTTTCCTCTGCCTTGTCCCCCACCACCAGCATTTCAACCCCCCCGCACCTTAGTTCATGTCCATGGGTCATACATATAAGTTCTTTGGCTTCTCCATTTTCTTTACTATCCTTAACTTACCCATGTCTATTTTGTACCTACCAATTATGCTTCTTATTCCCTGTACCTTTTCCCCCATTCTCCCCCTCCCTCTCCCCACTGAAAACCCTCCATGTGATCTCCATTTCTGTGATTCTGTTCCTGTTCTAGTTGTTTGCTTAGTTTTTTGTGGTTTTTTTATTTTGTTTTGTTTTTAGGTTCAGTTGTTGATAGTTGTAAGTTTGTTGTCATTTTACTGTTCATATTTTTGACCATCATCTTTTTCTTAGATAAGTCCCTGTAACATTTCATATAATAAGGGCTTGGTGATGATGAACTCCTTTAACTTGACCTTATCTGGGAAGCACTTTATCTGCCCTTTCATTGTAAACTTGCTAGATAAAGTAATCTTGGATGTAGGTCTTGCCTTTCATGATTTTAAATACTTCTTTCCAGCCCCTTCTTCCCTGTAAGGTTTCTTTCGCAATCAGCTGATAGTTTTACAAGAACTCCTTTGTAGCTAACTGTCTACTCTTCTCTTGCTGCTTTTAAGTTGCTCTCCTTATCTTTAATCTTGAGTAATGTAATTATGATGTGCCTTGGTATATGCTTCCTTGTCCAACTCCTTTGGGACTCTCTGAACCTCCTGGACTTCCTAGAAGTCTGTTGCCTTTGCCAGATTGGGGAAGTTCTCCTTCATTATTTTTTCAGAAAAGTTTTCAATTTCTTGCTCTTCCTCTCCTCCTTCTGGCACCCCTATGATTCAGATGTTGGAACGTTTAAAGTTGTACCCAAGGTTCCTAAGCCTCTCCTCATTTTTTGAATTCTTGTTTCTTCATTCTGTTCTGGTTGAATGTTAGTTTTGCCTTCTGCTCCAAACTGTTGATTTGAGTCCCACTTTCCTTTCCTTCACTGTTGATTGCCTATACATTTTCCTTTATTTTACTTTTCATAGCCTTCACTTTTTCTTCTGTTTTGTGACCATACTCAACCATTTCTGTAAGCATCCTGATTACCTTGTTTTGAGCTCTGCATCTGATAGGTTGGCTATCTCTTTATCACCTATTTCTATATTTGGAGTTTTGATCTTTTCCTTCATTTGGGCCATATTTCTTTTACTCAGCACACCTGTTATGTTGTAAGGGGCAGAACCTTAGATATTCGCTAGGGCGGGGCAACCCATGCAGTTGGATTGTGGCACTGTCTGTGGGGGAGGGGTCTGAGAGGGATCAGTGCCACTTGTTTGGCTCTCAGCAGGCTTTCAGTCACTTCCCCCGCTACCCACAAGCATTTGGGCCCTTCTGCTGCTGACTCCCAGGTGGGTGAGTTTGTGTACATTCTTGGACCCTGTGGGCCTCTCCACTGTACTCTCCTGTGAAGCTGGGAGTTTCTCCCACCACAACCCCCACAGGTTTTTACAGCCAGAGGTTTTGAGGCTTTCTTTTCCTGCACTGGAACCCTGGGTTGTGAGCGTGGTTTGTCTCTCTTCCCAGTTGTTACTCCCGGTTTGTTCACACACAAATGTGGGACAGCCCAGTCTGCCAGCCGCCCCCTCACCCACTCGCTCCTCCAGCCACCTCCATGCCAGGTGTCCTCTCCTCCCTGCCTGCCCGACTCCTCCCCTCCTACCAGTCTAAATGAATGTGTCCTCTTTAACTCCTTGGTTGTTAGACTTCCATACAGTTTGATTTTCTGGAGGTTCTGGTTATTTTTTATTTTTAAATTTGTTGTCCTTCTTTTGGATTTGCAAGGAGGCAAAGTATATCTACCTATACCATCATCTTGGCCAGAAATTCAGAAGTCTAGTCGTTTTTTAAGGTATGAAATGGTGAGACTTTGTTGAATATGACATGATTTTCTATGTAAACATCTGAAGGAATCCAAGATTACTCTTGGAATTCATAGAGTATAGTAAGTTTAATGTATGAATTAGGCACTTAGAGATTAATAATAACTAATAATAAATAGAATGATTATTACAATATACTATAATTAAACTTATGTGAATGGTTTCTCTCTTTCTGAAAATAATCTTCTTGCACTACACTTACCATTCCTGTGATGATGTGAGATGATACAGTGGCTACATGATGAAATGAAGTGAGGTGGATGATATGGGCATTACAATGTAGCATAAGGCTACTGTTGATCTCCTGATCTTTAATTCATTTTGAGTTAGTTTTTATGTATGGTGTAATATAGTAGTCCAGTTTCATTCTTTTGCATCTGGCGTCCAGTTTTCCTAACACTGTTGAAGAGCCTGTCCTTTCCCCCTTATATTCCTGGCTTTTTTGTCATAAATTAATTGACCATATAAGCATGGGTTTATTTCTGGACTATTCTCTTCCATTGATCTATATATCTGTTTTTATGCCAATGCCATGTTGTTTTAGTTCCCACAGCTTTGTAATATAGTTTGAAATCAGGAAGCATGATGCCTCCAGATTTGTTTTCTTTCTCAAGATTTCTTTAGCTATGCATATTTACCTGTGGTTCTGTACAGATTTTATGATTGTTCTATCTCTGTGGGACATGCCATTGGAATTTTGATAGGAATTGCACTGAATCTGTAGATTGCTTCATAGTATTGACATCTGAACAATATTGGTTTTTCTAATCCATGAGCATGGAGTGTCTTTCTATTTATTTGTGTCTTGAGTTTCTTTGGTCAATGTCTTGTATAGTTCAGTACACAGGTCTTTCATTTTCTTCATTACATTTATTCCAGGCTATTTTACTCATTTTGATGCAATTACAAGTAGATTTTTTTTCTTAATCTTCCTGTCTGATAGTTTGTTATTAGTGTCTATAATTAGTGTCTATAAATGTTACAGTTCTTTGCAGACTGATTTTTGTATCCTGAAGCTTTACTGAATTCACTTATTAGTTCTAAAAGTCTTTTTGTGGATTCTTCAGGGTTTTTCATATATATATATAATTGTTTTGTGCTTGTCTCAGCCTATCAATAACGAATGTTGTGGTTGTACCAGCCCTAGTGGTTCTTATTATTGCAAGATGCCCTTTGGGAATAACCACCAGAACACTTTGAAAAAATATAAGTCTCTTACTGATAGGCCCTGGAAATTATACAGCACACCTGCGGCCACATACCTCAGTAACAGATGAAGGGTCAGGGAGAACATACACAGACCTTGGGGTCCCTCTTTTTGTGGGGATCAAATGTGGAGGCCTAGGGTCTTGCAGGCTCTAGGGCTTTGGTGGATTCTAAACAAAAAAGTGACCATTTAAAGTTCAGGAAGAGGAAAAACAAATGGCTCCAATGATCAGTATTCAAAATCAACTAAGATTTCTAAAACAAGGGATCTTTAGTGGAAGGAGGTAGCCTGGCATTTTATCTAATTTTGCGTGGTTGGCAATGTGTTTATTCAAGATAGCCTGCTCTAAGTGGATAAGTTGTTGATATGGATTCCTCCGCAATCAAAGCTTTACATCTGGCACTTTCATTACAAAAAAAAAATTTAAGCTGTCAGGGCTTATACTACAGTAATATTATGCCATCTGCAAATAGTAACGGTTCTACTTCTTTCTAATTTGGATGCCTTTTATTTCTTCTTCTTGCCTGATTACTTTGGCTAAGAGTTCTAATACTATGCATTGGGCATCCCAAATCTTGTACAACTTCCCTTATAATTCCCTCAAAAACATATTTCCATACCTTATACTTTCTTTTACTGAAAACATATTTTTTCCTGCATTCAAGGTTGTTTCCCTTACTATTCCTAGTAGTTTCATATTACATATATGAAATTACTAGTAATTACATATATTGGAATTTCCACCCTTAAAAATCTCAGTTTCTAATGAAAATTAAGTAAGCTATTGTGAACTGTTAACATCAGCTTTTATCTTTAGATTGGCAAATTTATTCATGTATTTCATAATTTCAAGAAACATGTGCCCCTTTTAATTGTACAGTCTTTCACCCTGACTGGTGTGGCTCAGTGGGTTGACTGTCATCCTGCAAACCAAAAGATTGCCAGTTCGATTCCCAGTCAGGGCACATGCCAGTGCAGGCCAGGTCCCTGGTTGGGGGCTGTTAGAGGCAGCCAATCAATGTTTCTCTCACACATTGATGTTTTTCTCCCTCTCTTTCACCCTCCCTTCCCCTCTCTAAAAATAAATTTAAAAATAAATAAATAGTACAGTCTTTTAATGTGACATGTTTAGTAACAAGCCCAAATTTCTTTTAGTTTCTCTGTAATAAGAAGCCCAAAAGTATTTTCAGTATTTTATCTTACTTGAAAATGACCTAAATATTCAGTTAAATCCATTAGTTAATTTAGTTAGCAAAACTTCAAAGTTTCAAGTTAACAAAATATTTTAGGAAATTATTTTTAAATACATATAATTGTTGCTAAAAAGTTTCACCTAAAAACTTTTTGTCCATACGTACATCTTTTTATTTTACTTGTTCTCAATAATATGTTTAGATTACCCACAAAAAAATTTTATGAGATGTTAAAGTCATCCATCATTCTAAGTTGTTTTTGTTGGTAACTCTAAAGACTTGCCTGTTTTAATGAACTTTAATACCAAGTATTATTCCAGAGCCTGAAAAAATATTTGGCTTAGTTTAAGTTAATTAAACAGAGCTTTTTACAAATCAATTTTGTTAGTATATTCTGAAGGTAGACACACATCCACATATATAGTCAGATGCAACCAGAGATCTGATCATTTCATTTTTTAAAATTTCAGCCATGGGCCTTGGTATGGCTCAGTGGTTTGAACACTGGCCTGTGAACCAGAAGGTGTCTGTTCATTTCTCAGTCAGGGCACATGCCTGGGTTATGGTCCAGGCCCCCTATTGGGGCCATCCAGGAGGCAACTGATTGATGTATCTGACATGTCGATGCTTCTCTCCCTCTCTTTCTCCCTCCCTTCCCCTCTCTCTAAAAATAAATAAATAAATGAAAATTTTAAAACTTCAACCATGAGACAGGTAGAATAAGGCAAAAATTTCACTAATTTATTACAGTTGAAATAAATTTATTTGTTCAGATGACTAAGGCTTTTACCACTTTAAGATTTGTGTTTGTCCTTGGGAATTTTTAAATAAAGTTTTATAATTACAGGTAGCCCATCAAGCCATTGTGGACTTCAGTGAACTCCATTGCAATGTGCAGCTCTTAACCTGTTCTTCCAGGTCAGCAAGAGCCAGGGAACACTGTTAGGGTTTGACCAAAAGAGCTCTTCTAGCACCTTATTATCTCAGGATGTATGCTAAAAGCTGGTGTGAAGCAGCCCCGAGGTTCGTGTGTGTAGGATGTTTGTGGACGTCTAAGTTGTCTTGCTCTTTCAGCGTGCCGTATCATGCTGAGTTGTCTGAGCCCTAACTTCTGAATAACTTCCTAGTTCCATGAAACAGAACAAAGAATGGGAAAACTGAGTCTGTGATAAACATTACAAAAGTTAAAAATATTACTTCTTTACAAGAATATTTTCACTTAGTCAGCTGGATCTGGCTACTTTTAATGGCCTAGGATATTTCAGGCTGATATGGCAAGCTAATCCTTGTTACAAGTTGGATTTACACAGGCTGCCTGGACTCATATTTGGTGGTGGGAACAGAAGAAAAAGCTTCCAGTTTTTCACTGTTTTTTATTCATCAAAACTTGATGTAGATTTGATCCTGTACATATTGGAGTGCTGAGTAAGTAGTAGGCAATGAGGAGGTGAGTTTTTCTCACAAGGAAGTGATGTGCTTAAAATGATATTTGTTTCATTTGTGTAGAATTTCTGTCATTTCTCTAAGATGCTGTAGGCCCTGCCAGTAGAGAGCAATGACATTTAAAGTGATTACAGCAAAAATGCATAAATTGCATGTGCTGTAAAATTTGTGATGCTGTTAAATTTATGAGGAAGTAAGTGTGGACAGAGTAGGTTTCTATTGAGCAAAGCATAAAACAAATGTTCAGAGACCACAGAATCATATGTAACCTTCCTATAAATTGAATATAGATCTCCAGTGCTGTCAGACTCATGAATCCTACTATACACATATTTGCAATGTTTTAGGACTCAGTGGTGACCTTTGAAGATGTGGCTGTGAACTTCACCCTGGAGGAGTGGGCTTTACTAGATCCTTCACAGAAGAAACTCTATAGAAATGTGATGCGGGAAACCTATAGGAACCTGGCCTCAATAGGTAGGGATTATGACATTCTTACTTAATTTGTCAATTAGAGAACAAGCATTTTTTAATTACTGCTTTCACTGCATTCCAGAAGTTTTGATATGTTGTGTTGTCGTTCTCATTTGTCTCTATGTATCTTCTGAGCTCACCTTTTATTTCTTCTTTGACCCCATCATTTTTTAGTAGCATGTTGTTTAATCTCCACATATTTAGGTTTTCTCGCTTTGTGTTTGCAGTTGATTTCTAATTTCAAAGCATCATCATGGGAGGATATGTTGGTATAAGTTCAGTCTTCTTGAATTCATTGGGGCTAGTTTTGTGTCCCAATATATGGTCTATCCTTGAGAATTTTCCATGTACGCTACAGAAGAATGTATAATATGGTGGTGTCCTGGGATGAAGGCTCTGTAAATGTCAGTTATGTCCATGTGGTTTCCTGTGTCATTTAGGCCAGTATTTCTTTATTGATTTTCTGTTTGGATGATCTATCTAGAGCTGTCAAGGGAATAAAGTCTCCAACTGTTACTGTGTTTTGGTCTGTTTCTCCCTTCAATTCTATGGGTAGTTGCTTTATATATTTCATTGCTCCCTGATTGGGTACACATATGCTAAGAAGAAGTGTTATATCTTCTTGATGTAGTGTCCCCTTTATTATTTTAAAATGCCATTCTTTGTCTCTTGTTTCTTTTGTTATCTTGAAGTCTATTTTGTCAGGTGTAGGTATGGCTACACCTGCTTTTCTGTGGATGTTATTGGCTTGAAGAATATTTTTTCCACCCTTTCACTTTGAATCTGCCTTTGTCTCTGCAGCTTAGATGTGTCTCTTGGAGGCAGCATATGGTTGGGTTTCATTTTTTAATCCAGTCTGCTATTCTGTGCCTCTTTATTGGTGAATCCAGTCCATTAACATTTAGGGTAATTATTTATTATATGTGGATTTCCTACAACCATTTAATGTAGCTTTTGGGTTCTGATAACTCTGTTTCCCCATTGGTTCTCCTCCTTTGTGTTTCTATTTGTTGTTTTTGTTTGGTGGTATTCTATACTTTTCCCCTCCATTTCCTCTTTTTTTAAGTTACATATCTGTTTTGGGGTTTTTGTGTTTGATTCCCATTTGGTTTATATAAAAGAAAGTTCCATATATATGCATCTACTAGTCCTCTTTCTTCTGAATGCATCTAATCTCTGTCGGCCTTACTAAATTCCGACCTTTACCCATTCCCCCTTTATGTTTTTGTCGTCACAAATAATGCCTATTTATGCTGTGAGTTTACTTCCAACTTGCAGTAGCTATTGCCTTCATCTTCTTTTATTAAAATCCTCACGTAAGGTTATGCTTATAGATTTCAGAGAGAGAGAGAGAGACAAACATTGATCATTTGCCTCTAGTATGCACCCTGACTGGGAATTGAACAAGCAACCTAGGTATGTGCCCTGACCAGGGATTGAACCTCCAACTTTTTGGTGTACGGGACAATGCTCCAACCAACTGAGCCACCCAACCAGGGCTCTTCCTCTTTTTTAATGTCATACCTCCTTTAACCTTTATGTGATATTTAAGTGTATAGTACCCTATTCTAAAAAAGGGTTATAACAGGCAGGCAGGGTCTGACTGTTAGTGATCTTACTTGTAGGTTTGGGACCTTTTGTTCCTTATTTCATGTAGAATAACCCCCTTGAGTATTTCCTGCAATGGAGGTCCTCGAAGTCTTTATTTCTCCTTTGTATCTAAAGGATAACTTTGCTGAATATGTTATTCTTGGCTGGCATTTCTCTCTTTCAGTAATTTAAATATTTGATTCCACTCTCTCCTAGCTTGCAGGGTTTCTGCTGAAACTCCAATGATAATCTAATGGGCTTTTCTTTATAGGTTACTGTCTTCTTTTCCCTGGCTGCCTTAAGAATTCTTCGTTGTTAATTTTTTTTCTTTGTTGTTAATTTTTAACAGTTTTACTACAATGCACATCGGAGGAAGTCTTTTTGAATTGAGGTAATTTGGTGTTCTGTTTGCTTCTTGGATTCAAGTATCTAGCTCTTTCCCATAGGTTTGGGAAGTTCTCATTGATTATTTTTCTGACTAGGCTTTTCGTTCCCTTCTCCTTCTCTTCTGGTATGACTATTATTTCCATATTGCTCTTTCTGAGGGAGTCATATAGTTCTTGTAGAGTGCTTTAATTTTTTTAAGTCTCTCTCTTTTCTCTGTGCCATTTCTAAGTTTCTGTCTTACATATCACTAATTCTTTCCCCATCTGGTCAGCTCTATTTCCTAAATTCACTGGGTTTTTTTTTTTTAAGATTTTATTTATTTATTTTCAGAGAAAGGGAAAGTGAAGGGAGAGAAAGAGGGAGTGAAACATCAGTGTGTGAGAGAAACACAGATTAGTTGCCTCTCACACACCACCAACCGGGGACCTGGCCCGCAACCCAGGCGTGTGCCCTGCCTGGGAATCGAACCAGCAACCTTTTGTATTGGAAGCAGGCCAGTTCTCAATCCACTGAGGCACACCAGCCAGGGCCTCACTGGTTCTTTATCTCTTTTATTGAATTCTTCATCTCCAGAATTTCTATTTGATTCTTTTTTAAAATTTCAATCTCTTTGGTAATATACCTTTTTTGTTCACTGATATTATTTCTGAGTTAATTAAACTGCCTGTGTTTTTTTGTAACTTGTTAAGTTTTTTTCAGAATTGCAATCTTGAATGCTCTGTCATTTAAATCACATTTCCATGCCTTTAAGTTTATTTTCTGAGGATTTTTTATTTTCTTTCTGAGCTGCCTTGTAACCTGGGTTATTCATGGCATTTGATGGATTCCGTCTCTGTCTAGGCATGTATGTATGAGTGGCACTCCTCTAGTAGATTGATAAGAAGCATTTCTATTGTTTTCTAGTAGGTGACACTGAAGCACAAGTTTTTTAGATCTCTGGCATTGCTCCAGCTTTTAACAGTTCTTCAGAGTGGTGGAAAATGTGTTCCCTGGGAAGGTGGGCTTTCCCCTGTGTCCACCTCATTTTAGGAACTAACCCTGCAGAGAAATGTAATGAAATTTCAGTGCTGTCCTCTGCAGCCCAACACTAAGGCAATGCAGCTGTGATGAGTGGGGGTAGGGTGAGCTGGGGGAAGCTGGCTGCTGCCTTGGTTGCTTTGCTGTCCCAGTAATGGTGACTGGCAGATCTTAGCAGCTTCCCCTCTGTATTTCCACCTAACCCTGGGATTAGTTGCAAAAGAAAATGTTTCTGTAGTACCAGTTCTCAGTTTTACAGATAATGTGCTCTGCAACCAAACACTCACTGCTACAGCTACTTCTGGGCCTGTTGCTAGCTCCTGGAGGATGAAGGGAGGGTGAGGGCAGGCAGCCAGGCTCTGTGGCTTTGTCTCTATGGAATGCCAATTGCCAGACAACTGTGGCTGTACCTCTGTGCTTCATCCTTGCCCAGGTCACTGAGTTCACCTGCAGCATGTACTGCCCACTCCTGCAGGATTCTCACTGAATCTCTTTGGTCCTCCCTGCTGAAGGGAATACTATTGACCATCTGATTCCTGTCCTCTCCAGGCTGTGAGCTCTGGGCTTCATCCCTGGCACCATCTCAGCTCTTCTCCCTTCCAACCCCCTCAGTTTGCTCCCACTTGCCCACCTTCATATGTTTCATTACTTGGTCTCATCAACATGTCCATGCAGTGAGCAGGGAATCCTTTCTTGAATTATAGCTGTTCAAATTGTTGAAACTTCAAGGGGACCTCTCATGTCACCATTCCTCTGACGGAGATCAAATATTTCTTGCACATCAATATTGTTTCAACATGTGGAAAAATATATTAGTAAATAAACTAAGCATTATTACAACTCATCATGTACCTAGGATCTAATCATTTTTCTCCAATATATAATAATGTGGAATTGTTTTTCTAGGTCTGCATTTAGGGGAAAAATGGGAAGATCGTAACATTGAAAATCAGTACAAAACCCAAGGAGAAAAACTAAGGTGAGTTACTCAATAGACAGCAATGTTCCACATGAGGATTCTAGAATGTCATGATTTTTTTTAAATGAGCAAATAAAACAACTCCTAATTCAAATTTACTTACCTTTAACCTCATATACTAATATCACTGTTTTCATGATAGCTATGCTCAAGTCCTGGGTCAGAAAACCTTCACTTTTTTGTAAATTATAAAAATACGATTCCAGTACAATATTAATAGGAAATTAACAAAGAAATCATTAATAATGTGTTTTTCATTTTCTTACAGAGGTCATATAGTAGAAAAACTCTATGAAATCCAAGAAGGTAATCAGTGTGGAGAAACCATCAGCCAGATTCTAAATTTTAATCTGAACGAGCACCTTTCTTTTGTAGTAAAACCATTTAAATGTAATGTGTGTGGAAAAGTCTTTGTGCGTCCTTCATCCTTTAATAGGCACATCCGATCTCACACTGGACACAAACCTTATGAATATCATGAATACGAGGAGAAACCATATAAATGTAAGGAATGTGGGAAAGCCTTCAGTTACCACAAATCTGTTTATAGACACGAAAGGACTCACACTGGAGAGAAGCCCTATGAATGCAATGAGTGTGGGAAAGCCTTCACATGGCTCACAACCTTTCGAAGACACATGATAACACACACTGGAGATGCTCCTTATAAGTGTAAGGAATGTGGGAAAGCCTTCAGTTGTTCCACCTCATTTCGAGCTCATGAAAGAACTCACACTGGAGAGAAACCCTATGAATGTAAACAGTGTGGAAAATCTCTGAGATCTCCTCTAGGTTTGCGAATACATGAACGAAATCACACTGGAGAAAAACCATATGAATGTAAACTGTGTGGTAAAGCTCTCAGTTGTCCCAGTTCTTTTCGAAGACATGAAAGGACTCACACTGCAGATAAACAATATGAATGTAAACAGTGTGACAAAACCTTCAGTTCTCCTCTAGGTTTACGAATACATGAAAGAATTCACACTGGAGAGAAGCCCTATGAATGTAAGGAATGCGGTAAAGCCTTCATTTCTCTCTCAAGCATTCGAACACACATGATAACACACACAGGAGATGGACCTTATAAATGTAAGCAATGTGGCAAAGCCCTCAGTTGTCCCAGTTCTTTTCGATCACATGAAAGGACTCACACTGGAGAAAAGCCATATGAATGTAAACAGTGTGGTAAAACCTTCAGCTGGCCCAGTTCCTTTCGAATACATGAAAGAACCCACACTGGAGAGAAACCCTACGAATGTACAGAATGTGGGAAAACCTTCATTTATCGCACAACCTTTCAAGGACACATGAGAAAGCACACCGGAGAGAAACCCTATAAATGTAAAGAATGTGGGAAAGCCTTCATTTCTCCCTCGAGTGTTCGAACACACATGATAGTGCACACGGGAGATGGGCCTTATAAGTGTAAGGAGTGTGGGAAAGCCTTCAATTTTCCCAGTTCATTTCGAATACATGAAAGAACTCACACTGGAGAGAAGCCCTATGAATGTAAACAGTGTGGTAGAGCCTTCAGTTGTTACACATCCTTTCGTACACATGAAAATACTCACACTGGAGAGAAGCCCTTCGAGTGTAAAGAATGTGGGAAGGCCTTCACTTACCGTACTACCTTTCGAGGGCACGTGAGAATGCACACTGGCGAGAAACCATACAAATGTAAAGAATGCGGGAAAGCCTTTAGTCGTCCCAGTTCCTTCAGGAGGCATGAAAGGACTCATACTGCATAAAAACATCTTGAATGTAAGCAGTGTGGAAAAGACATCAACTGGCCTTCATCCTTACATGTGAAAACTCCCACTGAAATGAAACCCTATGAATATAAATAATATGAGAAAGCCTGATACAAATTAATCCATGTTAATGTTCCAGAAAACTATAATATGAAAGAACCATTATAAAAGTTATAAATATATTCTCTTTATCAGTGCCTCATTTTTAAGTGGACCTCTGAACTGTGGATGTTTACTACTTCCAAAAATGAACATTGAGGCAATACTGTGTAAGCAACACTACATAAGATTAATAGGTATTTTCTTTTTAGCTCAGTTACTAACATTTTCTCTTTCCATTTTGAAGACCGATCTATAGGTAAATTGAAGTGAACAGGTAGGTTTAATTTTTATGTTTCCATTGTTTGTAAATAAGGAGCTGTCAATAAATAAATAAATGCTATTTTGATATTTGTTGGGATTTCCCTACTGGCCTCCTGGCCAAGTAATGTATATCCCTTGACCATTGTACGGGGTCTAGCAGAAGTAAGGCTTTCCTGAGTGTGGTTGGTAGGGTACATGAATGTCTCACACAAGATGGACAGCAATTTGACCACGTCACCTAAAATGTCATATGGTGTGCCTGAGTGTGATACTGTTATGTTACAAAATTATATGTTTATGATTTTGTAATAAAAAGGGAGCATTATTTGTGTCACACCCTGTGTAGTCCATTGTATGAGAAAATCTACTTTTTTGTTTTGGCAAGAAGACCCTTATTCCATTTTTCTTGCTAATAAAATATGGCATAAATTTGTAAATATTGCAGGTTTTGTCGTAGAGTCCGATGGAATAATGGTATTCAGGGTTTATGGGTGCCGACCTACTGCACAGTTGAAAATCCGAGTATAACTACAGTCAGCCCTCTGCATGCACAGATTCCCAGCTGCAGAGCTGATGCGTGGACTGTGTAGGTCACTTGAAAAAGTTCCGTGAATAAGTGGATCTGCACATTTCAAACCCATGTTGTTCAAGGGTTAACTGTATTTACATCTTTGGCTGTTTACTCATTGTCATTCCTTCATGCTAGGCCTTGAATAATAGACTACATTAGGATAGACCTGTTACTGAACAATAAAATGTAGAATTGGAGATGGCTCTCCTAAAACTGTGTTTTGTCACCTGGGTAACATGACATTTTCTAGGATCTGGTTTTTTGTTTTTGTTTTTGTGGTTCCATGTTAGAATTAACCAAAAGCCTCACTTGGGTGAGATTTGGAATACAGAAGTACAGGAGGCAGGTTTAGGACCCACCATACAGGCAGGGAGACAGATGCGCAGGAGCTTCAGGGACACCTGCCTCCAGCCTATTTTTCTGACTTCTTGGTCTGCCAATAACCAAAACCGCAATCAAGTGCAGAACTCCCATTTTCTCGGAGATGTAGGTTTCCACAGATGTCTTCCTAAGGTCTACATGAAAATCCATTGTTTCAATTTTCCTGTAATCATTTGTGTGTCCACCAGGCAACTAATTTGACTTTTCATAGTTTGGAGTATTCTGATGTTTGGACTTCCATCATCTCTAAAGTGTATTCATATGAGGTCTTATCACCTCGTTCAGGTGATACTGCTAGTGACCACGTGTTCCTGATTCCACTCTGACAGCTGCAGTGGTTCGGTCCGAAAGAACCACGCTAGCATTTGTTCCTCTGCTGCCCTGTGCAGTACTTTTTCCAACTCATTCCATCCCTGTGAGAAAAAGCACCTTTCTCATATCAGGCAAATTATGGATGTTTCCCTTTGCTCACAGCTGTACATTAGTCTGCAGTACATTTTCAGTTGTGTGTTTGTCATTAAAAACTGCTTTTTTGCCCTGGCTGGCATAGCTCATTGGATTGAGTGCAGGCTGTGAACCAAAGCACCTCAGGTTCGATTCCCAGTCAGAGCATATGCCTGGGTTGCAGGCCATGGCCCCCACAGCAACTGCACATTGATGTTTCTCTCTCTCTCTCTCTCTCTCCCTCCCTTCCCTCTCTAAAAGTAAACATAAAATCTTTTTTTAAAAAACTGCTTTTTTGTCAAACAGAATATTTTGTAAGTTCTTAGAAATATTTAATTAACTGTTTATACAGTTTGCATATAACAACTGTGATTTTCATTTCCTTGGCACATAGCATATTAAAATATCCCATTGTAATTATGGATTTTTAGATCAGCTTTGTACTTGTCCAGTTAATAGTCCTATATTCTCATTCAGTATTATCTTGTCTATACATGTTTCATTATTTTTTCCTTAGGTAAATTATATATTTTTTATCCTTTTATAGTTATAGTTTTTGCCTTAAAACTAATTTTTCATTCATTTGTTTTGTCAGCACTGTCCTGTCAAAACCCACCAGGACCACACCAGCAGTCAACAAGAAGTGGTATATATTTTACTGTTAAGAATGACTGAAGCCCTGTCTGGTGTGGCTCAGTTGGGCATCATCCCTCAGAGCGAAAGGTTGCCAGTTTGATTCCTGATTGGGGCACATGCCTGGGTTGCAGGTGCAGTCAGTCCCCAGGTGGGGCATGTATGAGGGGCAACAGGTCAATGTTTCTCTCTCACCCTGATGTTTCTGTCCCTTGTTCTCCCTCCCTTCCCTTCTCTCTAAAAATAAATAAAATCTTTAAATAAATAAATAAATAAATAAATAAATATATATATATATATATATATATATATGAGTCCTGGCTGGTATGGCTCAGTGGATTGAGTGCCGGACTGTAAAGCAAAGGGTCGCTGGTTCAATTCCCAGTCAGGACACATGCCTGGGTTGCAAGCCAGATCCCTAGTGTGGGGTGCATGAAAGGCAAACACACATTGATGTTTCTCTCCCTCTCTTTCTCCCTCCCTTCCCCTCTCTAAAAAATAAATAAAATCTTTAAAAGTAATTTTAAAAAGAATGAAAACCCTAAATGACTGGATTTGTCATTAAGAGGGTGCTCAAAGTGACATTCATGATTTGGGCTTTTAACAAACAGGTGATTTGATTGCTATTCAAGGAAACAACATTTCTGGAAGTATGGGATGCTGTGAGGAAGTGAACTTAATTCTCTCCTTGACAACCATAACCACTGTTTTCTAAAAGGCAAAAACTGTAGTAGAGGTATAAAGAAGCTCTAGTCAGTCATTGTATTAGGTGGGGAATTTTGGTCATTGCTATGCCTTTGAAATGGTTCTCCTAGCAATCTTACTAATTTTAGCAAGATTACAAAATACCCTTATTTTTGTCTTGATTCATCATGATCACCAAATAGCTTTGCTGATGGAGGTGTTTGACATTTTTCTCTTTAATACCATAAGAGCATGCAGGGCCAGCTCCCAGTCCACTGGGACAGCTTTTGTCTATTCATTATCCAAGTACTGGTATATTATTTCCTGTGGGTATTGGGTGGACACTATTTATTATAAAGTACTGCAGTAAAAATATATAAATTTCTGTTAGTAAAGTACATAAAACCTTTGTTGTCTCCTTTATGTCTCAGATGAGACCTGTACGTCAAGGTAAATTGTGTGAGAACACAAGCCTATCAAGGGGGGAAGACAGGACCACTATTGTAGTCGAACCTTCTTGCTCACATACCGTACTCTTGATTGTAATTTTTCAACGTGCCTCATCTACCAGACACTGTAGATTCAAAACATACCCAGTTTAGCACAAATAATCCAGGCCCTGTAGGACTTGGATAGAGAGGCACAAAACAAGTCTCGCAGTCCTGGTGTTCATATTTTTGTGAGGAAGGAGAGGTGGTTAACAAATGGTAACACTTTGGTTTATAAGATGGAAGTGAGGGCTTTGATGGAATGTGAATGTGAGCTATTAGGGCAGCTGGGGTGTGTATGTATCTTTGCTGTGAAGGTAGGAGCCTCTGACTGACAGTGCCATTATCACTTTGTTTCAGGAACTGCTTGGGTGTGGAGATAAATAGAGGGGAGCAATGTAGATAGTCCTGCATTCCTGTGATTAACAGGAAGGATTCCCTATAAAGATACAAACATGGTTCATCTTTACGTTTTGCAGTTTCCTGTATAATGTGGTCATGAGTTTGGACATGGGTATCGGGGACTTGAGACTTCCCATTGATTTAGGCCACAGACATGTGCAGTGTCTTTTTGTGTTTAGCATTTAAGAGAATTTTAATTCACCTTTAACTACTTAAAAGTTTTCTAGTAGCTTTTGGCATTTTCATTTTGCTTCTATACTGACTCATACAGTATGGGCCCCATTAAGCTCTAGAGTTCCAATTTGAAGACAGGTTGTGTTTATCTGCACTGTTCTGGCCCACCCTGAATTTATTTTTGTGAATAAGTGGATACTTAGGCAAATCCCCTCTGATTTCCTAGAAACACCAAAAAGAGCTTCAGATGTTTAGAAGGCAGTCATCCAAGGAGTAAGCGAGTTGCCCTGTAGAGAGAGGGTATCATTTTGAGCATCGTCCTAATTTAACATAGAAGGAGATAAGGGAAGTCTGCGATGCCTTTCTGTAGGACGAGTAGCCGCGAGCTTTTTGTTCAGCCCCATGGCCCACCTTCCTGTTCACAGCTACCATTTGTATGTGCTTTGCCTTCCAGCACACGATATGACCTGGGAGGACACAAAAAGAACAGCTTTTGAGTTTTATTAAAGATCAAAGGAAAGTTGGTCCTCGTCCATTTTTTAGTGCCAACCTCTGTTTTGTTAGCACTATAGAGATTGTTGTTTCACAATTATTAGTCTCTCCCTTGATGCTTGTGCCAGTCCTTCCTTCCACCTTACAAATGAGGAAGTTCCGCACAGAACAGGTTGGCACCAAACTCACAGAGCTCATAGAGATGGAGTCTGGGTTTTGAAAGCCTGGTATGTGCCACTACCTAACTGATCACCGTCAGAATTTTAAACTCAGAAGAACACTGCAAGATTGTGTGCTTTTACAAATTTCACAAATGACTCATGGTAATATGTTCTATTTATATTACATTCTGGGAAGGGCAAACAGGAACCTAAAACATCAGTTTTGGTACAAAGGCATCACAAGAGTGTTTTTAGGGGTGATGGGGTGTTCTCCATCTTTTGATAGTATTACTGTACCTTTGTGAAAATTCACACAAACTACTATGCGTATATATTCAAAATGATTAATAGAAAACAACAAGAATGCTCTCATATGCCAGGAGAATGCTAGACTTTGCCAAACCTTGATTTTTACATGTGCAACACTTCTTTCCACCACCTCGGGATAGAACCGAAGGACTGAAGGGCGGTGGAAAGAGAACTTGGTCCCCAGTGGGCCTTTCTTGAAATCTCATCCTGGTTTAGGAAACACCTTCTAGATGTGCACCTGCCCTCATCTCAGAACAGGAGAGAAGTGAGATGCCTCCAAGAATCTTTGCATTTAAATCAGATTCCTTGGTCAAATCTTTGGAAATACTGTGGTTCAGTGGTTTTAAATCACATGGTTCTGAAAGGCATATCAGAATTCCCAAGAGGGACATCTGAGTTCATAGGCATCAGCATCATGTCTTCCCATGACCGTCTGGAGGCTGTTACAGCTGTTTCTCAGCCCAAGCCCACTCTGTGCCAGCTTACTGGGAAGCATTGTTAGAAATCCACACCTGTTCTCCGGAATATTTCTCTGTGGCAACACCAGGGGGCTGTGCAGTGAGAGGGTGGAAGGACCAGTAGAAGAAATCATATTGTGGGACACATGCCTCTTGGCCACAACAGTCCTAGGTATTGTGTAATTATCAGTTCTGCTAGCTTTGTCACAAACTAAATTAAAATTGACTTTGAATGGAAAACAAGTGACCCTAGAATCTGACCAAATAATGGGCCCTCCCTTAGTGTCTCCTTACTTGGACTCCTACACCACAGATGCTTTAGCAGCCTCCTCTCATGCTCCCAGAGTCTCTGAACCACCCGTGATGGCCATGGAACTCAGGTTCCAGTAACTCGGCTCAGCCTAGGGCTAAACACATTTAGAGCAGCCCCCGCTGGCAACAAAATCCTGGAAATGCAGGCTGTCACTGACCCTGAGCTGATGCTCCAGTGCAGCCAGCCTTTCATTTTGCCTTGGGTCATGAAGCCAGGACCCCTCATATACACTTACATAGTCCTGACTTCACCACAGAGGCCTGCTCTTGAAAAGATATTGTTACTCACAGGATAGAGCCAAAAATGGGGCCTCTACTTTATCCCTCCTACAGAAGGAAATGTGTTCCCCTGTCCTCAGACTCATGCAATTGCTCTGGAGGGAATCCCCCATGTTCTGGACTCACAGGCCATTTGGGAAGTTCCTTGGGATCACAGGAGTGACCAGGAGAGCTCACATCATTTACGGACCCTGTACCACCACCACACCTGAAGGAGTCCAATAGAGAGGTGCCGTGTTCTGACCCCAGATCAAACAGGCCAACCCTGATCAAAGGTTGCACCCAAGTATCAGCTCACTTAGATTCCTGCATCTGTGTTTGCACTACAGGATGCCAATGGCCAAGAGTCACACTCATCTGCTTTTTTTATTATATTTATTTATTTTTAGAGAGAGGAGAAGGGAAGGAGAAAGAGAGGGAGAGAAACATCAGTGTGTGGTTTCCTCTTGAGTGCCCCCTACTGGGGACCTGACCAGCAACCTAGGCATGTGCCCTGACTGGGAATCGAACCTACAACCCTTTGGTTCGCAGGCCTGTGCTCAGTCAACTGAGCTACAGCCAGGGCTCATCTGCGTGTTTTTACAGAACCTTTGCCCATTGCCAGTGATCTTGCTCTGAGGTCCCAATAGCAAAAAGTTCGTCAAAGTTCACTCCTCATAATTAACCAAGGTGACTCCTAACTCTGCACATATTAAAATAAACCTCAAACTGCAGAGGCTCATTTCAAAGCTCAGGGTGATTAGTTGGTTCAGATTCCTGAAACTAATACCAACAGCTCAGACCTGATGGTATTAACCATGGCCCTGTGAGCCCATGAAGTACGAAATTATTTAGATATCTCTATCTAAAGCTCAGGGCAGAATGTAAGGGACTTGCCTCCTTTGCCGTGGCTAACTTAGTGACCAATGCACCTGACATGAGAAAATGCTACTGGTAATATAATCGATGGACATAATTCCCAGGCTAAGGAAGGGATCCCAACAACTGATGGAAAATAGACTTTGCAGGGCCCCTCACCCCCTCAGCAGGGCTACTCGCCATGCTGCACCCATGGTATATCCTTTTATAGACATTACTCACCCATCAGACTTGCCACTAATGAAGCCAAAATGCAAGGACTCACCAAGACATTCTAGGCATTGATGTGATCAGCCCATTTCTAAAAAGCAAAACAGGGTTCTAGAAAAAAGCATTCAGTAAGACTTTTGCCTCCTAATGACCCCAGGCTACGGCCCTCGCAGAGCTGGAATGGCTTCCTAAGGCAAACCCTGCTAACTTCTAAATAAGTCTTTCGCTGTTTGAGGCATTCGTTAGACCCCTCCCACCCCAGCCTCCATGTATGGACCACTACTCTGTTCTGATCATCAGGCTTACTCTACCAGACTCTTCTGTCACAGTGGTTATTATCACGGGTCTTTCGTTTATTACAATAGTGCCCAGTGACATACACCCTTTCATCCCAGCCCTGGACCTCTCTTCTAACATCCCCTGTATTCTGTGCCCTACGTATCGATACTTCATTTTAGGCACCCATCTTCAAAACACCCTCTGGCCCGTCTCAACACAAACGTGTGTTGTCCTATCAACGGTCACAGGAGGCCCTGGCACTTCCTGGGCATTCTGTTCGACACCACCCAACAAGCTTGCACCCTTGATCCCAAGCAAGAAACATCCAAAACACTCTAAACATGAAGCAGACAGCTAATGTTGAAGAGGTTTTCCATGAAAGGAAACTCCCCCATGGTGGCTGAAGACCACTTGGCTTTGGACTATTAGCAGCCAGAGAGAGTTCTGTTCCCGTAAAAGGGCCGCTTGCTGCCTATGGGTAGGTACACTGGCAGGGTGCCACCAGCAACTTAACTAACGAGACAACACATATGTCAGAGACTTTGGAATGAACAGAACAGGAATTTAATTTCACAGAAAGCAGACATCAAAACACAGAAAAGAGGGATAAAAATGGGCATTACATAGTGAGAAAAAGGACCAATTCTCCAATAACACATAATAATTATTCATCTATTTGCTCCTAACAAAAGATTCCCTAACTTGCAGTCCACTAGTAACATTAATGGTAATGTCAATCACCTTTTCATATGTTGGATTTGCCATCAGTATATCTCTTGGGGTGAGCTTTCTGTTCAGATTTCATATACATAGTTTTGAGTTGTTTTATTACTGTTCAGTAAATACTGTTCAAAATATTTGGGATTCAAGTCCTTCATGTGTTTTGTAAGTATTTTCTTCCAATGTCTGGCTTGACTTTCCATTCTCTTGCCAGTGATTTTTTCAAAACCAAAGTTTTTAATTTTAATGAGGTTCATCTTACAACTTTTCTTTTGTTTGGATCTTCCTTTTGGTCTTGTATCTTAATATCTAAAACCTCATCACCAAAGCCAAAGTTTCCTAGATTTTCTACTATGTTATGTTCTGAAAGTTTATTCGTTTTGCATTTTACATTCCAGTGTAAGGATATCTTGAGTTACTTCTTGTGAAAATTGTAAAGTCTATGTCCAGATTCATTTCTTTCCATGTAGATATCCAGCTGTTCCAGCACCAGTTGTTGAAAAGATTGTTCTTTCCCCATTGAATTGCCTTTGGCCCATTTTCAAAGATCAGTGATTATACTTGTGTGGGTCTATTCTATTGCTGAGCTCTCTGTGCTGTTCCACTGATCTAGATGTCTGTGCTTTTGGTAACACCCACCCCCACTTTCTCAATTACTGTAGCTTTAGAGTTAGTACAGAAGTCAGCTGGTGCCAATCAGATTGTTTTCTTTCCCGCAGCATGTGCTGACTATTCTAAGTATTCTGTCTTATAAACTTTAAAATCAATTTGCCAATATCCACAAAACAGTTATCTATAGACCAAACTGGAGACAACTGATATCTTAACAATAGTGAGCCTTCCTGTACATACACACAGAATATCAACATTTATTTGGATCTTCTTTGATTTTTATCAGTTTCATAGTTTTCCTCACATAGATCTTATATACATTTTGTTAGATTTACACTGAAGGGTTTTTTTATACTATTGTAAATGCTATTGTGTTTTTAATTTCAAAATCTAATTGTTTGGTTTGTTTTTTTCTGGTCACGTTGGCAGAGTGCTCACCATCTCCCAAGACTGCATCAAAACTACAACTAAGTTATGCAACCGTCAGCCTGGAGAACGACCTGAAGACTAGCTGAACAAACTCCTATAACTAAGGGTATAAAGAAAAAGCCATGTTGAAACTGCTAGGAGAAACAGAGACAAAACAGACTGTCCCCAAACCCACTTGTGGAGGTTAAGAATCAGGAGGGATGTCTCAGCTGCAGAGGTCCCCCCTGAGGAGTGAGGGGTCCCAGCCCCATACAGGGCTCCCCAGTGCCAGGAAGAGCTGGCGGAGGTTCTGCCCACACACAGACTCGCTCACTTATAAACACTCACCCTAAGCTCCAGCAAAAGGACAGCAGCTGGAAAGGTGCCAGAGACTTACAGGGAGAAATTAAATTGTGTGGCTTCAGGGCAAAGGCTAGATGGCCATGTGCCATTATCCCTGTGTTGAGCCCTCCCCCACACAGCCTGCAGGCACAGGTGGGCACCAATTCTCAATGCACACTAACCTGGTGAATGCCACTCACACCACCCTTGGGACCCCCTGAGACCCCCACTCCACCCATTGCACTTGGCTCTTTCAGCAGCTGTGTCTCATGGGCAGCCACCCTCGGCCTGCACTGCAAAATTTCTTTACAACTGTCCTAGGTCTGCAGGACCCAGGCTGGTGGTTCCTGGCTTTGGTGTGCCCTGTGCCTCTTGCTAAGTGGCCCTAGCCTGGCACTGTGGCTGTCAGCCTTGGGTTGCAGGGTGCCTCTTCCACATGTCTCCAATCTCAGCACAGGGAGCTACCAAGTGCAGATTGCTTTGTAGCTCCTACCAGGTGGCCCTGGGCCAGGCACAGGCAGCAACTGACCTCAGCCTACACTGGATCCCCTACCAAGAGGCCCCAGAACCAACAGACCCAGCAAGCCATTCAGACACAAAAGCACTACCCAACTAGCTACACAAACAGCACACCCAAAGGGTGGTCTCTGAAGGCACCAAAGCCTCACTGGGGTGAATCCTGCTCTGTGGGATCAGCCACCACTGTGGTTATGGCCAGTCCTCGCAGTCAGTCAGCCTGAGGGTCAATCCTACCCACTGATGTGCCAACAGCAATCAAGGTTCAACTACAACAGGGGGTGTACACAGCCCACATCGGAGGGGGTGCACCTGGAGTGCCCAGCTTGGGTGATCAGGGAGGCTGTGCCACTGGGCCCTAAAGGACACCTAGTACATTAGGCCATTCTACAAAGCCCAGGACACATAGCTCTACCTAATACACAAAAACAAACACAGGGAGGTAGCAAACATGAGGAGACAAAGAAACACATCCCAAATGAAAGAACAGAACAAAACTCCAGAAGAATTAAAATGGAGACAAACAATGTTCTAGATGCAGAATTCAAAACACTGGGTATAAAGATGCTCAACAAACTTGAGGAAAGAGTAGATGAACTTAGAACTTCAACAGCATAAAGAAGGGCATGGAAACCATAAAAAGATCCAGTCACAGATGAAAGATAAACTAACTGAAATGAAGAATCAACAGTAGAATAGATGCGGCCTAGAATCCAAATAGCAATTTGGAATTCAGGAAAGCAAAGAACACCCAATCAGAACACCAAATGAAAAAAGAAGCAAAAAAAATTAAGATAGAGTAAGGAGCCTCTGGGACAACTTCAAGCACACCAACATTCACACCATGGAGGTGCCAGAAGTAGAGAAGAGAGAGCAAGAAATTGAAAAACTACTTGAAAAAAGGGTGAAAAACTTTTCTAACCTGGTGAAGGAAATAGACATACAAGTCCAAGAAGGACAGAAGGTCCCAGACAAGATGAACCCAAAGAGACTCACACCAGGACACATCATAATTAAAATGCAAAAGGTTAAAGACAGAAAATCTTAAAAGCAGAAAGAGAAAAGCAGTTAGTTATCTGCAAGGAAGCTCCCATAAGACTGTTGGTTAATTTTTACAAAAATTTACACACTACAAGGGATGGGCAAGAAATATTCAAAGTGATGAAAAGCAGAGAAATATAACCAAGATTACCCCACCCAACAAAGCTATGATTTAGGATCAAAGGACATATAAAGAGCTTCCCAGACAAGAAAACATTAAAGGAGTTCATCACCACCAAACCGGTATTACATGAAATGTTAAAAAGGTGAAGAAGGAGGAGGCTGGGGAGGGGGAGGAGGGAGAGGAGGAGAGAAAAAAGATTAAAAATATGCCACAGCCAGTGTGATTCAGGTGTTTGGGTACCCGGTGTGGTCCTCAAATAGTAACTCCATGACCCAGGTTGAAAGGAGAGGTTTAGGGAGATGGAAGATCTATCAGAAGTTCAGTTTTGACCTTCCTTGGCATGCGCCCTTCTGTCTATGATGAATTTTCCCATTGGGTCCTCCTGAAAAGCTACTGGTTCTTGAAGATGCTGCTGGAGGCCACTCCCCTGAAAATCTCTCTGAGGCTGACGCAATTTGCAATTTCCTGAGATACCAGCTCATCAGGTTATCCTGGAAATCTCTGGTTCCCCGTGTACCTCACTTACCCCTCCTCTTTGAATTTCTCCTTGGCTGGATCCAGTGCCGGGCCCTTCGCGCTGATCACAGTTGGCCTAGGAAGAGCCTTTGCTCATCAAGAAAAGAAGGGCCGTCTGCAGAATGTTGCTGCAGTTCAGGCTGTCGCCACGCGGGGGCAGCAACAAACAGGTCAAGGGTCCGAAAGGCACTCCGACTTTCCGCGCCTTTCTTTTTTTCTTTTCTTTTTTCTTTTTCTTTGTTTCTTTGTGTTTTTTTTTCTTTTTTGTAAAGAGGAAGAGGGAGAAAACCCCCCACGATCCAATATTTCCCATCTGCTCCAGCTACCCAGTGGCGTGCCCCACAACGCAACAAGTGGAACTTACGCAAAATCTAAATTAGATCAGTCCCTCCTCTACTCTGAATTCTCCACTAAGCCACCTCTCTGGGGATAAAAGCTCGTTTTCCCGCAGCCCTCCAAGCCCACGCGATCTGCCCCACACACCCCCTCTTCACCTCCCTGCCTTCACGTCCTCCCACTTTACCCCTCGCTACCTCTGCTCCAGCCACACTAGCCTTCCAGTTCCTCAATTCAGTGTCTGGGTTGGGGGACAGCCTTGGTGCCTAGAGAAATCCATCTTTGCAGTTACTTTGTAAATGTATAGTCCACTTACATTATACCTTGAGAAACATGGTTTCCCTTCTGCCTGTAGTTCCAATTACAGCTATTATGTTACTTTTACACGTGGCAAAGTGGACTGTTGCTTTCCTAGAAGGCATTGGATCCATATTGGGGTCCATTTAGAAATGTAGGAGCTTTCTTAAAGTGATATACTTTATTCTTTCATCTGTTAAATGCCTCCACCAAGCAAACCTTTCTGAGGTCCTTAACAGTTATTATAAATTCAAAAATTAAACATATAAATGAAGAAAATGTGTTCTCTTAAACATTCTGGTGTTGCTTCTAAACTCACCAAATTATTGTACACTTTTCAACTTAAACTTACCAGCCTGAAATCAATTAGTCATCTCTGGGAGGAGACACAAAAACCTAGTAAGCTTGTTCCCTCCAAAGTGGTAGCAGGAATAAGTTGGGGGACCAGAGTGGGAGGAGGCTCCTCACTGTAAACTATTTGGGAGTTTTTGTATTGAAATTATGGGGCAGGAGGGGCCTTCAACTTTGTCCCTACTGTTTTCTTTCACTAAAAGCAAAACAACCCTGGCTGGTGTGGCTTAGTGGATTGAGTGCAGGCCTGCAAACCAAAGGGTCACCAGTACGATTTCCAACCAGTGTGCATGCCTGGGTTGCAGCCAGGTCAGTTCCCCAGTAGGGGGCACGCAAGAGGCAACCATGAATTGTTCTCTTCCTTTCTTTCTCCCTCCTTTCCCCTCTAAAATAAGTAAATAAAATCTTTAAAAGGAAAACATATCTGAAGCTACTAAAACCAAATGATAAATCCAATTCTTCATGTGGTGGTACAGGGGTGTTTTAGGGATTATCTTCTGTGCTTTTGATTTTTTAAAATTTAGGATATATATATATATATGTGTATATATATATATATATATATATATACATATATATAATTTACCATCTTTCCCATTTTTCAGTGCCCAGTTCAGTAGCAACCATCGCCACCATCCATCTTCAGAACTTTCTCATCTTCCCAAACTGAAACTCTGTCCCCACTAAACAGGAACTCCCACCCGCCCCTCCCCCAGCCCCTGTAACCCATCACAGGCTTTCTGTTCTGTGAATTTGACCACCATTGGGACCTCATGTAAGTGGAATCACACAGGCCTTTTGTGGCTGGCTTATTTCACTCAGCATTAGGTCCTTGAGGGTCATCCATGTGGTAGCACGTGCCAGAATCTTGTCCCTGCTCTTCAAGTGAAACTTAAATTAAAAATACAAAAGCATGTGCACATGATTAAAATTCGTGAACCATTTTTCGGGGCCTGACCTGTGGAGTCTCAACCTTCTCTCCCTGGTCATCTCCAAGGCTCTGAGCGCGCTCTCTTTCCCCGTCTGCTGCTTTACTGGGGCAGGGGATCAGGACTTAGCTCATAGCCTCGCTCTCCCCCACCTGTCTCCCCACACTGGTGTAGATTCTGGCCATCTTTGAAATTTTTCAGCAACATGCTTTGCCCTTTTATTTCTTCTTCTGTAATTTTTTTGACTGTTTCAGATGGGTAATATGAAAAGTGAGTGTTTTTAAGGCACTTCCTAGGTGCTAGGCACCCCTCAGTCTTTGTACACGGATTAGCTAGTTTAATAGCCACAACATCCGTTACATCAGATCTCTGAGAGGCACCCTTACTGTTCCCGTTTTAGAGATGGGAAGCTGAGGCCCAGAAAGGTTAAGCCACATGCTCCCCGTCTCAGAATTTGGCGCATGGTAGAGCCTGAGCTGCGTCTGGTAACATTCAGTTTGGCTTGAACCTCATGGGGAATGTGTAAACAATTTCCTTAGCTCTAACCGGTGTCGCTCAGTGGGTTGGGTGTCATCCAGCAAGGCAAAGAGTCGTGGGTTCAGTTCCCGGTCGGGGCAAATAGCTGGGTTGCAGGTTCAGTTCACCTGCAGGAGGCAACCGATTGACGTTTCTCTCTCATGTTGATGTTTCTCTCCCTCTCATTCTCCCTCCCTTCCCCTCTGTCTAAGGAAATAACAATATTAATTTCCTTAAAATTTCTGCTTAAGGTTGATCAGAACTCAGGCAGGGCACACTTCAGAGTTATGCCTGTCATTATGTGTAAATTTTACATCAGAGAGAAGAACTGCGAATGAATATTAAACTTCAGTTAGTGGTATGAGCACGGAAATGCTGGGAGGGAAGTGTGCAGACGTCTGTGACTAATACTAACATGGGTAAAAAGCAAGGTGAATGAATGGATAGATATCGAAGCAAACATATTCATATTTTTATTGTAGTGCCCAGGAGTAGCTGGGTGTTCGCTGTATAATTCTTTCAACTTTGCTGTATATTTAAAATGTTTCAGAATAAAACACTGAAACATCTGTCCTGAACCTCCCACAGGAAAACCTGCCTTCTCCCACCTGGACACTCCCACCTGGACAGGCCAGAGCTCCCTCACGTTGGATGCATCCACACTCGGGTTCGTCTGCTTCCCACAGAATGGTTTGTCTCCGAGTGTCCTCCTTCAAGTGGGGTCTGGCTCTCCAGGCCCGAAAGCTGGAAGTTGCCGGAGATTCCTCCCTGTCACCACTGGGTCCCAGGATTTATCTTAGGGCGACCAACCATCCTCCAGTTTACCCAAGACTGAGAGGGTTCGGGGATGCAAGACTTTCTACACTGAAACCGGGAAAGTCCTGGGCAAACTGGCATGAGTTGATTTCCCAACCGTCATTTCTGTTTCTTTTGACATGTTCAGTTTATTCAAGTTTCCGCTGCTCTAGTCTTTAAAAATAATACACATAATAGTGATAGTCATCATCATCATCATAAGCAGCAGCATAGCAAGTGATGGCTACAGGCCTGTTCCACCGGTGGCAGATCTTTTGACCCACACCACACGCTGCACGGAGTGACTGTGATGTCATCCATGTCAAAGATCAGGAAGTGAGGCCCTGACAGGTAGGGCGCTTAGCCAACAGTCCTACGGACAAACCACAGCAGAGGAGCTGGAGTCTGAACCCAGGCAGACGGCCGCAGAGCACCCAGGCTCGCCCAGCTATGAGCAGCCACGCACGCAGCGCGCCCACTCCGGGTGCCAGGCTCACCCCCCTCAACAACCATCCACGCCTTCATCCGAATGATTACTCAGGTAGACATGGTTGTCCTGGTTACAAAAATATTACCAGCTTATACTTTTTAAAGAGGAATTCAATAAAGAAATCAACAAAGTAGAAAGAAATAATTTCTCAGAGCGGCGCTCCCCAAGGATACCACTCTGAATTTGGTTCCTGCCAGCGCCAGAATTTCTTGTTGGTGTGCAGAGCCGAGCACTTGTCCTTTTGTGTCAAGACACCGTATGATCGACTGATAGGTAGGTAGGGAGAGAGACGTAGACAGTGATAGATATAGAGGTAGACAGAGATATGTAGCTAGATGATAGATGATAGATAGATAGATAGATTGATAGATAGAGATATAGACAGACAATGATATATATAGGTTTGTCTTTTTACTTGTTTTTTCCAGACTGATCTTTTAAAAACACAGCTCGGACCCCATCCTCCAAACCTGTCACCCTCCAGATCAAATCCCCTCTCCATAGCTCCAGACCATTGTTCCTCTGGCCCCTTTAGCTCTGCTCCCCACCCCACCCCCATCCCTTCCACTGGCCCCCCGCCCTCAGGCTCTCCTCACACCAAGGTGCCAGTCTGGTGCCCCCCTCTCTTCACTGACCTGCGCTTGTCAAAAGCAGCATCAGCCCCAAGCCCACTCCTGCCCACGTTGAGTGTGCAGTGTGTCCCTTCAGACCTGCTTTTATGGGAACTCTTGGTGGGGAGGATGGGGAAGGGGTGCTTGGCCATGGTAGAGCCTGAGGATTGGGGGTGGGGTGCCATGGTGTCAGGTGGTCTGAAGAGGTGGCATTTAAGCCAAGTACTGGATGACAGGAGGGTGGGGGCGTGGTTCTGTGGAGAGAACTGCCAGTGCAAAGGCCCGAGGCGGGAACGTGCTGTCCTTAGTGTGACCTGAGCCCTGTGATCAGGGTGGGAGAGGCACGCACAATCTAATCAGGGATCGTCCGTCTCTCTGAGAGCTGTGTCTAGGGCAGATTATCGACCACAGCACCAGCGGCGTTGGAGCTGCAGCCATCTGTGAAGGAGGTGGGGGGATCCATTCAAGGGAGGAAGCCAGGAGGGATGCGGAGAGGCTTCACATTCGCACCAGAGGGAGGAGGGGCCCGAAAAGGGCATCCCTTCACTCAGTCACCCCCCAGAGAAGTCCTGAACAGCCATCTGTGTGTGCCCGGATTCTAGATGCCAGAGGAACACGACAGGGAGCCAGACCAAAAAGTCCTTGTCCCCTTGGAGATCAGTCTGGTGGGGAGACAGACCAAAAAGATGTGTGTTTTGTCAAGTTGTGATAAGGGTGACAAAAAAATGCAGCTGGAGGGGGAGTCAGATGTGGGTGGAGGGGTGTGCTTTTTAGATAAATTAGAGAAACTTGAATACAATGGGAAGGGAGACACGGGGCTGAGGTGGGCGGAATCCAGAGAAGAGCCTTCTAGACAAGTGGACCAGCAAGTGTCAAGACCCTGGGGTCGGGGCGGGCCCGTAGTCCAGAAAGGCCAGAGGAGTAGTGAGAGCAAAGGGAGAGGGCGGAGTGGGCAGGGCGCATGGGTATCACTCAGTCGTGGGATTGACCTTGCTGTTGGGGAGCAAAGCAGGGTTGGAGGGGGAGGGAGGCTCTGAGCCAAATCCTGATCCCCACCCCCCACTCCCATCCCCCACCCCACCCCCACAGAAAATCAGCAGAGTAGGGCTCCCCTGGGCAGACTCAGGGAGAATAGCTTCTTGAGTACCCTGGATATGGCCAGAGAAATATAGCCAAAAATTCACAAATTTCACTGCATGCTCTGCACAAAATCTTATCTGTTTATTCATGTGCACATGCTTTCATAAAGTTTTGTTTTTAAGATTTTATTTATTTACTTTTAGAGAGAGGGGAAGGCAGGGAGAAAGAGAGGGAGAGAAACATCAATGTGTGGCTGCCTCCCACACACCCCCCACTGGGGACCTGGCCTGCAACCCAGGCATGTGCCCTGACTGGGAATTGAACCGGCAACCCTTTGCTTCACAGTCCAGTGCTCAATCCACTGAGCCACACTGGCCAGGGCTCATTTGTAAAGTTTTTAATTAAAAAAAATATGGAGTCCCTGGCCATGTGGTTCAGTTCGTGGGATGTCTTCCTGAAACTGAAGGGTGTATTCTTGGTCAGAGCGTGACTGGGAGGCAGCGAACTGATACTTCTCTCTTGCATTAATATTTCTCTCTCTCCCTTCCTCTTTCCCTTCCTCTTTTTCTAAAAGCAAAAAAAAAAATATGTCCTTGGGTGATGAAAAATAATTTTTTTAACTTTATTTTTTTCATTTGTTTATTTTTAGAGAGGAGAGGAGGGAGGGGCAGGGACAGAAACATCAGTGTGTGGTTGCCTCTCACACAGCCCTACTGGGAACTTGGCCTGCAACGCAGGCATGTGCCCTGACTCTGGGAATCGAACTGGTGACCCTTTGCTTCGCAGTCCAGTGCTCAATTCACTAAGCCACACCAGCCAAAGTGAAAAAAATAACAATTTAAATATATATATATAGAAAATAAGAACACCTTAAGATTTTATAAAATGATATCAGCAGTATCCCATTTTTCTGAAGACAAATGTCAGTATAGAGAAAGCAACAGAAAAGAAAAATTAATGGTTACTCTCCAGACAGAAATATTACTGGAGAGTATAATTGTTTTCTTCTCGCATTTCAGCATTTTGCAACTTTTTAATAAAAACCACGTATTACAATAAGATGTTAAAAAAATGTATAGAAAGCATAGATTATCCCTAAAACACTCCTGTACCAGCCACATGAAGAAGCAAATGTTAACATCTGGTCCTAATTGGCTCTGATCATCTTTTTCCTTTTTTGTAAAAGAAAACAGTAAGGATGAAGTTGAAGCCCCTTTCCCAGGCCCCTTGGTCCCCAAACCCCAATTCCATCCCCACCCCCCAAGCCAACCCACTGCCCTGAGTCTGTAGCGAGGTCCCGTTTCCTGTGTTTACATCTGACCACAATCTTGCTAAGAGGAAGTCTGTATTCGTTCTGCTGGCAAAATAACCAACAGTGCTTTCTAACAAGGCCCCAGACAGTGCACGAATTATACAATAGAGAAAGAGCGCCCGCCCGACCTCCAAAGAAAGGAGTGTAGCTAACAGCTGCCTCACAAACGCCTTGAGCCCATGGGCCCGGCTCCTGGGGGTGGGTTTTCCCTTCTGGCCCGCGTCACCCAGCACTGGGCAGGCACGGGGTGCTCTACACGTGCTGAAAACACTTTGCAATTGCTTGGATTATACTCATTTTCAAGTAAACTTCTTTAATTTGGAATATATTTTTAAAGATTTTATTTATTTACTTTTAGAGAGGGAAGGGAGGGAGAAAGAGAGAGAGAAACATCAATGTGCAGTTGCTGGGAGTCATGGCCTGCAACCCAGGCATGTACCCTGAGTGGGAATCGAACCTGCGACACTAATTTGGAATGTTTTTGATTTACAGAAAGTTGCAGAGACCACTACAAAGAGTTCGGACATGCTCCCCGCTGTCTCCCCTGTGGCTAACATCTCCTAGAACTGTTCCTGGAGAAACTCCCAGAAGCCAGGTTCTTCTCACCAATGCAGTAAAGAATTAAAGCCCAGCCAGTCTATCGGTGTGCAAGCAGGGTTTATCGGAGATCCGTTCTCTCCTGGGTAAGGTTGGGGTGGGAGGCTGAAAGGCACGGTTTCAGGGTATAGCAGGGTGAGGGTGGCGAAGGTAAGAGCGGCCAAAGGCCAGGGTGGCAAGTGCAGGGGTGGCGGGGGCCGAGGGCTGGGGTGGCCAGCACCCCCGTGGCCAGAGGCCAGAGAGCCCAGAGCCCCAAGCCCTCCAAGCTTTTGTCCTGAGGACTTACACAGTTGGCGGATGGGGTGAGGGGGAAGCAGTTTCATATTGGTTGACAGGTAAATGTGGTGCTAGCTTTCCGGGAAGGGGCGTGAATACCAAAAGTATCAATGGGCTTCTTTCTTTAGGCACTACGGGCCCTTTCCAGCCTTTCAGGCCTTGGGATGCAGCACAGTTTCGAAGGCCCTCTTTCCCAGATGATGGAAAAGACCTAGAATTTCAAGGACTGCTGAGTCAGTGAGCAGGACATGTATCCCTTCTCCTCCCTGCCTTGGTTTGCTGTCTGTCTTCACTATCTGGACCATGACCCACCTGTAACTAAGAAGTTAGGTTTCTGAGCTGTGTTATAGATCATGACACTCCCAGCTTTGTTTGCGTGTCATCAACTTTTGCAGCGATGCTCCCTTCCCAGCCCAGGATCCCACATTCCATCGTGTCCGCACGTCCACTGGGCCTCACCCAGTCTGTGACCACTCCTCCGACCTTCATCTTTGTCATGACTGGGACGTGTTTTGCAGAGCACTGAGCAGGTCTTCTGTGGAATATCCCTCAGGTGGGGTGTAACTGGTACTGTTCTCATCATTAGCCTGTGCTTACCTGTTGCTGGAAGAAACTCACAGAGGGGAGATGCCCCTCTCACTTCCATACGTCAGGGCCACGTGTGGTATCAAGCCCACCCACTACTAGAGCGTTAGGCAGGGCCACCAGGTTGTGGTGTCTGCCAGGTGTCTCCACTGTAAAGGTCCCACCTCTTCCTTTTCCATACTTGATTCATTGGATGAGAGTCAGTAACTCTTTTCGTTCCTGTCCACACTCAAAAGGAAGCTGGAAGGACTGAGTTCTAGCTCCTAGAGGGGCCTTTCAACTTAACATGATTTGGAATTCTTTCTAAGGAAGATTTGGCTCTTTTTGCCCTCACACCCATTTTAAAGTCCCGGAGATTGAGGTTGAAGACAACAGACTTCCTCGTTAGAGGGTGGCCCAGCCCAGGGTGAAGCCCCACCCAGAGCTGGATCAGGGCTGTGGCGCCCGGAGTGTGAAGGCAGGTAGTGACTCTGGGCCTGCGTGAGGGGAAGGGGAGGAAACTGGGTCCCCCAAGCGTGGTCCCGGGCCCCAGTAGTTGGGTATGGGCCGCCCTCTGAGGGCCTCGCCGGGTTTTCCAACTGAGCAGCCCGGAGCCAGGAGGGGTGGAGCAGCGCTGGGTGACCCAGCAGGATTCCGGGGCGTGGCCAGCCGGGCCAGGTGGAAAGCGCTGGGCCCCAGAGGTCACCTGGGTCGGCCCTGAGTCCGCGGGCAGGGCGGGTGGGCCGCTGCCACCCGAAAGCGGGGCAGCCTCTGACTGCGAGCGCCCCGCACTTCGGCAGCTGGGCTTCCCCGGCGCCTGGCGTTGACCTCGACCCCGGCCCCTGCCAACCGAAGGTGAGACTGGTCCTGCAGGTGCAGACGTGCTGGCCGCCTCCCATGGGAGGGGTCTCCCCCGCTCTCGTGACCCGCTTCCTGTTTCACTAGGCTGGAGCAGGGACAGCCCGCCGGTGCTGGGTGACCCAGGCGTTGAATGAGGGGCCCCTCTCCACCCCGGAAAGGGACTGTAGGGACCAGCATAAGTGTGCAGGGCACTAATCAGGAGGGAAGAGGGAGACAGGGAGGCGAGAGGCAGGTCTAACGGGCCACACGTGTGGGGGGTCCCAGTGCCCAGCGCCGGCCCACCTGCCCTCAGAGGCTGGAGCCACTTGGGGAGCCTACAGGCAGCTGCCCAGGGCGGGGATCAAAGTCAAAAGTCTGTGGTCACATGCCAGAGTCAGCTGCTGCCTCCTGTTTGGGTTCCTCCTGCAGGAATGGGGGCGGGGAGCCAAGGAAGGTGTGGGCAGGACTTCCTGGAAAAGGGAGACCCTGCTGACTGGGGGGGGGGGGGGGGGGGGGGGACCCTGGGTCACACACTTAGACACACGCATGTTGTCACACACACCACACACACCATACATACAACTCACGTTGAGACACAACGCAGACAACGCAGCAGGACCCAGGCACAGAACTGGGACACCCAAGTCGTCATCCCACACAGCTTCAGCGGAGAACTCCACTGCACACCGCGGACACGCGGGCCACGCTGGCTCAGCGCCCGCATCCACAGGAACGCAGCAGACGTGTGACCCGGGCGGGCGCGCTGGCTACACAAAGCAAGCAGCTCAGACACACCCAGACACGGAAAGACAGACGCGTCCTTGGAGAATGTGGATGCACAAAAGATCCGTCTGGCTGGGACACACAGAGCACACGCAGGAAATGCACCGCAACCCGTCCGGCAAACGAGCTCCTGTGGACAGAAGCCGTGGGGGTAGGCGGGGCGGCACATGTGTGCTCGACCCCACCCCAACCCACTGTCCAGGGCTGGGGAACTCCAAGGCTCACATGACCCAAGGGGAGGGCTGCAGTGCCCGGAGAAACTGCATCATCCCCAATGATGATCCAGTTCCGTCCCAGAGAATAAAGGCTCAGTGGCCCTTGCCAGTTCTGCCCTGTAACTCACCTGCCTCTTGGAGCACCCAGCCAACTGGCTTGTGCCTCCACCAGGGTGAGTGCTGGGTCCGGGATGAGGGAGGGCAGGGTGAGCCTGCAAGGCCACCCTTCCAGGCCCTTGGCTGGACCCCACCCACCGCTCACCCTCCCAGCCAACTTTGCCCTGAAGTCCTGGGAACTAAGGCACCCCCAAGGTTTCCCGCTGGGCCACAGCAGGGCAAGTGGGTGTCTCAAGCGCCTCCTGATCACCTCCTCAGCCCCAGGTCCCCAGATGCTTGTCTCTCCTCTTCCAGATGGACACAAGGACAGTGCTACTCATCCTGCAAGCCTTGCTGGTGCTCCCCCTGGCTGATGGCACTTGCCCCCGTCCTGCGCTTGTGGCTGTGGGTGACTGGGGAGGGGTCCCCAATGCCCATTCTATACAGCCCGGAAACAGCCAATGCCAAGGAGATTGCTAGGACGGCAAAAATCCTGGGCGCAGACTTCATCTGTCACTGGGAGACAATTTCTACTTCACTGGCGTGCAGGATGCCAACGACAAGAGGTTCCAGGTGTGTGCCACTGAGGTGGGGGTGGGGACATGGGAGAAGCCACTCAACCTTTTGACTGAGGAAGGCAGAGGGAAGCTGACACTCGTGGGGACATAGAGCACTCGGCATCTCTCTTGTCCCCGGCTCCTGGCTTGCTGGGAGCGTTGAAGTGGCTGCTGGACCCTGGGGTGGGGGTGCCCTTTCTGTCTGCTGCAGGAGACCTTTGAGGATGTGTTCTCTGACCCCTCCCTCCGCAATGTGCCATGGCACGTGCTGGCTGGCAACCATGACCATCTGGGCAATGTCTCAGCACAGATCGCCTACTCCAAGATCTCCAAGCGCTGGTGAGCCTGCTCCCCTCCCATCCCCCAAGCCCTGTGGACAGAGGGGCCCACTGGGCTGCAAGGACCCTGGGCCTCACCGCCCAGCATGTGTACCTGCCATCTGCGTCTCCTCCGCAGGAACTTCCCCAGCCCTTACTACCGCCCTGCACTTCAAGATCCCACGGTCCAATGTGACCGTGGCCATCTTCATGCTGGACACAGTGACACTGTGTGGCAACTCAGATGACTTCCTCAGCCAGCAGCCACAGAGGCCCCGTGACCTGAAGATGGCCCGTTCACAGCTGTCCTGGCTCAAGAAGCAGCTGGCGGCGGCCAAGGAGGACTATGTGCTGGTGGCTGGCCACTACCCAGTGTGGTCCATTGCTGAGCACGGGCCCACCCACTGCCTGGTCCGTCAGCTGCTGCCACTGCTGGACACGTACAAGGTCACCGCCTACCTGTGTGGCCATGACCACAACCTGCAGGTGAGGGGCCTGCAGGTGGTTGGGGTGGGGAGCCAGGTAAGGGGTCCCACCCCAGCTGATGTGCCACATGGCACACTGGGATCCTCCTGGTGTTTGGAGGTCTCCCAAATGTCACTCCCCCTCAGACTTCATGCTTTTTAACCAGGAAAACAACCCAAGTTTCCCTAAAAGTCATCATAATAGCTACCAGTTGCCAGTAGCTGCACTTGCTTAGTGCAGGCTTGTGAAGCAGGATCAATACACTCCTACAGGTGGGGAAACTGAGACCCAAAGGGGATTTATGTTCCTTGTCCAAGGTGACTCAAGACCCTGGACTCAAGACAGGTGGGCACAATGCCCAGGATCAACCTCACTGAGGGGCTGGGGCCCCACTAACCCTGAGTCCTCCGTCCACAGTACCTTCAGGATGAGAACGGCATCGGCTACGTACTGAGTGGGGCTGGGAACTTCATGGACCCCTCGAAGAGACACTTTCGCAAGGTTCCCAGTGGCTACCTGCGCTTCCACTACGGGGTGGAGAACTCACTGGGCGGGTTTGCCTACGTGGAGATCAAGCCCCAAAGAGATGAGCATCACTTACATCGAGGCTCTGGCAAGTCCCCTCTTCAAGACCAGGCTGCCAAGGCGAGCCAGGTTCGAGCACCTGTGAGGGGTCTGCAGCAGAGGGCATTCCCTGCCCCGGGGGCGGGGGCGCCGCTGAGACCCTTGTCCCTTGACAGGCCTTCTCAGGGCCTGTAGTCCATCTGAGCCAGAAGGAAAACCACATATGCGCTTGAACTTGACATCCCTGTCGTTGCCAAACATTCAATAAAGAACAGATTCAAGGCTGCAAGTGTGTCATGAGTGTCCCTTTGCTCACCCGTCTGGTGAGTTGAGACACCTGGGTTCTCGAGAGTGTCTGGCTCCCCCCCTGCTGGCCTGTACCTCCACCTCTTAACCTGCCTTCCACAACCAGCTGGCCCCAACAAACAGGGACATGACTTTAAGTAAAGACCAGACAGAAAAGGGGTACAACATACAAGCCTTCCTCTCCCAGCTCCCCTCCCTAGGGCAGCCACCACCAGCATTTCCTTTCCTCACAAAACAAACATCCCGTCTTTATGCAAAGCAACACAATATCCACTGCACGTGTTTAACCACAACTCTTCTTTCTACTTAAACCACAACTCAGCCGTTCCTGACAGGATGCTCATTTCGTTCATTTCAACACGAGATTGTTAACATGGTTATCAGCGGCTTTTATAGCCAGGTGAGCTCTCTCACCCCTTCCCTGTCGTTTCCCTCCCCCTCTCTTAGGAATAACGTTTTATAAATGCTTTTTTTTTCCCTTCTAGTATTTCTCCGTGCAATAAAAGCAAACATGAATGACTTTTTCCCTCCCTTCTCCTGATCCGCACCTTGCTTTTTGTTGTCGTTTTTGTTTTCCAACAACTTTATTTAGGTGTAATTGACACATTTAAAGTGTACAGTTCTTTAAGTTTGACAAAGATACACACCCACAAACCCTTACCACACAATTAAGATACAAGCATGCCCCACACCCCCAAAAGTGCTCTCTGTGCTTTCCTGTTCCTGTCTGTTTTACCTGGAGATTGTCCATCAACGCTCTGTGGCTTCTGGCTTCTCTGCAGCTACGGAGGCCCCGCTGTGTGCCTGACCCACTGCCTATCTACCAGACATCTCCTAACAGGGGTGGTGTCCCAACTTTTGGCACCTCCGGGCCACACTGGAAGAAGGAGAGTTGTCTTGGGCCACACATTATATACACAAACATAACGAAAACTGATGAGCAAAAAAAAAAGGTTTTAAGTGAATTTTACGGTGTTGTGTTGGGCCACATTCATAGCCATCCTGGGCTGCACGCAGCTCGCAGACCTCGGGTTGGACACCCCTGTAAGGATCGCCAGCACTGCTTCCAGTAATTTGCTATCCTCAAAGAATGCCGCAACAAGTGATCCGTCCCTTGACCTACATGGGCAATACGTTTGT
Source organism: Phyllostomus discolor (assembly GCF_004126475.2). Lineage (NCBI taxonomy): Eukaryota > Metazoa > Chordata > Mammalia > Chiroptera > Phyllostomidae > Phyllostomus > Phyllostomus discolor. The sequence goes on along the minus strand of NC_040910.2, from coordinate 43,716,864 downwards.
AGGATAAACAAAGAGTAGGACTGCGCTTTCTTTTTAACAGCCACGGAGCTTCCACCTACGTCTCTAGCTCCTTGCTGGGGCCCGTTGAAATCTCCAATCTTTCCCTTTTACCAACATGGCTAAAGTGGGCATTCCTGGACCCAAGCTTTTGCACACCTGTGCAACTATGTATGTAGGAAAACTTCCAGAAGTGGAATTATTTCAGGACCTGTTCCTTACAATGAAAGTTGAAAGCAGAATGTGCATCCTGAGCTGAGCTGCAGGGCAGCCCAGTTCCCCTTCTGGGGAGAGTTGAGTAACACCCACCCACAGCAGCAGATGAGTCACAGAAACCTCTCCCTTGGCGCGACCTCAACTGTCATTCAGCTGCCAGCCCAGCTGAATGAAATGAAATCGCCTGGACAAAACCTAATTGAGGTTACTGCTGGGGAGAGGAATTTGGTGAAGGGGCACCTTCCATTCACTACTTTAGAGATATCCATAGTGTCATATTTGTTACAAGGTGCAAGTGTTACTGCTAAAATTAAGCAAAGCTATCTTACCCAAAGATCAGCTCTGAGCTCCTTCTAGCTGTCGTTTACCTGGTTGGCATCAGTACCAGCCACACTCTATGCAAAAACAAACAAACAAACAAAGAACCACCATCATTTCTAATTCTGACCCACGAGGGAAGGGCCATAATCAACCTTGCTTCTCAAAGGACATTACAGAAACTGAACAGATTAAGTACCCAAGGTCATGTCCAGGAAGTATCAGACTCTTAGTCTTCACCTTGGCAGTCAAAGCAGCTCACGGCCACACTGCTTCTTCCCACTGACTCAGAGGTTCTGAGCAGGAAGGTGTCTGAATCAGAGGTCAGCCCAATATCCCCATTGGCAGGGCTCAAAGCGTGGAATCAGCCCATTGTCCCAGTTCACAGGGCCCAGAGCTTGGAAAGGAGAAGTGACACATCAAAGCTGACACTGGGAACGTGTGGCAGGGATGGGGTTGGCCCCCTCCTCCACAACGACCAAGCACTTCTACCAAGCACCAAAGACCAAGGCCTGTGCCAGACAGGGGACACAGGAGCACAAAAACAATAAGGCAGGATAGACATTCACCCTCAGAGGACCTCTGTCTGGCTCAGGGAACAACACCAACCAGCATCTCGCTATTGTTATAAAGATGCCTTCTGAACTGACAGAGTTCCTCAAGCCCAGTCACAGGGACTCATCTCTTCTCACTCTTCCCAAGTGAGCACATCTGATTCAATCGTCACAGCTATTATCACGCCCCCACCCTACTCTTCACACCACATGCTGGTCTGGGCACCAGCACCCTCAAGCAGCAAGCAGGTTTTCCCAGGAGAATCATGCCACACCCACCTCCTCACGTGCTTCCAAGGCCAAGAATTATGAATAAGAAGGTGAGAGACCTGCACGACTTTGGCTCTGAGAAAACATCCAGAGGGAATCCAGGAAAAAACCTCAAGAACACACCAGAACATGATGTAGGTTGAAGGTGGTATTGCATTTTCACAGAAAAGGTATAATCTGCCTTGTTGATTTGCCCAGAGGGAGACAGAGCCTGAACCCTTCTTCCAACCGTATACAAGAATGAATTCCAGAGGGATCACATATTGCAGTGTAAACATAGAACAGAACAGGAGATGAACATGAGCATCCCCATGAAGATCTGAATGAGACAGGTCACAAGAGCTCTGTTCATCATTGTCCCCAAAACTGGAAACCAACCCAAATGTCCATCAACAGTGGAAAGGATGAACAAACTGGTATGTCCTCATAACAGAATACAACTCAACAACAAAAAGAAACAAACTACGGAGACACAACATGGACTTGAAGGTAGTAAGCTGAGTAAAAGAAGCCAAACTCGAAAGGCTAGACATTGTGTTATTCTGTTAATGTGACTTTCTGAAAAAATACAAAGCTATAGGAACTAAAAACAGATCAGTTGGTGCCAGGGCCTGGGGGCAGGGAAAGAATTGACTACAAAGAGACAGGAGGAAACTTCTTGGGGTGATGGGAACATTCACTATTTTGATTGTGGTGGTGGTTTCATGGGTATATGCATTTCTCAAGACATAAAATTTCATGGTTTAAATACACGCAGTTCATTGTCTGTCGATTATGTCTCAATAAAGCTGTGAAGGAAGGGAGGGAGGGAAGAACTAACCTGACACTCTTCAGCAAATAGAGGATTGCCCGGATACTGTGGCAGAGTTGCACTCTGATGTGTAGCTACTGAAAACAAAAGTTACCCGTACGTGTGTTGACCATTAAGTGAAAACAGCAAGTTGCAAAGCACTGTTTATTGTATGATCCCATCCTGTGTGTCCAGGTTTGTTAACCTGCACTAAAGGGTCTGCCAGAAAGCCACTTCCAAGGCTAACGCTGCCCTCTAGTGGAAGTCCTGGAGATAGGTCTATTAATATACATCTTTACAAGTTATATTCCTGAACACTAAGGAAACAGCTGTTATCACGGTCACCAGTGACCAAACGCTGAATTGTAGTAAGATCCTCAGGTCCTTGTTAAATCTTGAGAAGAGGGTTTTACAAGCTTCCCCTCACCCTGATTCAGCCATACTAGTATTTACAATTCCTTACCACCGGGATATATTAATGTATCCCACATTGGAGAGACTTAGGTCGGCTGCGAGGGGCGGGTGTTTGAATCGGGAAAGTCAAGTGAGAATCCTCAGGAAGATGATGTGATCGCGGACAAAGATACCTTTCCACCTGTGGGCTGCCCTGGCCCATCGCCCCAGAAACGCAGGAATGCCCACCCCCGGGATGTGACCAGAAGTACTACTCTTCTGCATGACTATAGTTTCGAACACGCTCCCGTCCTCGCGCAGGCGCACTGCAAAATTCCCGCCAGGCAACCCCTTCCACCGCGACGGGAGTACGCGTGCGCACAGAGATGGAGGAGGCGGGTTCTGCTCGCTGGGCTGTCCCGGCTGCAAATGGGTAAGACGTGAGGAGAGGGGAGGAGGTTCCACTTCCACTGAGAGCCGGAAGTTGCTGTCTCCTGGGTGAACGCGGCTGTCGCAACGAGGGAAGGAGAGTGCTGGTGAGTGTTCGCGCGGGAGGGTGTTGGAGCCAAGCGAGACTGGGTGCTCTTCAACTCGGGGTCGCTCACGGGGTCCTGGAGGAGGTGCCCAGGGCCCCGAGCTTGGAGGCTGGTCCTTCAGGGAGCTTGATTCCTCCGGGTCCTAGCCGGCTAAGTGCGGCTCTTCGGGGGCCTGGCTTCTACCGGCGGGAGGCGCCTCCAAAGATTTGGAGAGCCTGGTGGGACCGCCCACACCCCCGCCTCGTTGAGTCCCGGCGGGATCCGGGGTTGACCCCTTGACCAGCCCTCCCTGGGCGCGCTGGAAATTACGTCGCTGTTACCTAAGGGACGGGCCGAGACCCCTGGGGTTTTATAGGCCAGCCAGCCTCCTTTTCTAGTATGGGGGTGGGATATTGTAGTCACCGGGTAAAATGATACTTGGAGGCCCATCTGTAGCTTCTGATTCAGGTGACTGTTTTTTCATTCAACAAATTGTTACTGAGGCTCTGGCCTGCTAACTCAGAGTCCCAACACGCCAAAGTTGCGGGTTCTGTCTCTGTTCAGGGCACATAAAAGAATCAACCAAGGAATGCATAAATAACAACAAATCGATGTCTCGCTTCGCCCCCCCCCCCCCGCCGTCCCTTTTGCTCTCTCTCAAATCAGTAAATTTTAAAAAGTAGTTATTAAGCACTTAATGCATACTAGGCACTTATGCGTGCTGGGGCTTCAGCAGTGTGCAAATGATGCCCCATCCCCGCCTTCCAGAACCGACATTCCAGTCGGGGGAAAGTCTGGGGGGATGTTCAGAAATCAGCCTTTTTTGAAGATAACCCCCCAACCCCAACCAGGTGATTCTGTTGTAGATGGTACCCAGGGCCAGGCTTTGAAAAAAAACCCAGCCCTGGCTGGTGAAAGCATGGGCTACAGAACTGACTACACCTTACAAAAGCCTTAAAGTTCTTGTAGAGTCTGTTTCTTACCTCTTCTGTCACATCTCATATCCATCTCCCCACTGTTCACCCAACTTCAGCTATACAGCCTTCTTGCTCTTCCTCAAGGAAAGCTTCTGCCTCAGAGCCTTTGCAGTTGCTGTTCTCTCTGCCTGGACTACCTTGCATGGTGCCTTCTCTCCTCATTCAGGCCTCAGCTTTTGACGTACCCAGAGGGTGCTTCCCACTCTACCTTCATCTGAAGTAGCCCCATTCTGGAAGTGTTCACTTCACCCTGGTATTCACCTCATAGGACTTAACAATATTTGGAATGATTTCTCTTCTTAGTTAACTTGTTAAAGGTATGTCTTCATCCACTACAAGAAAGTTTCACAAGAACAGATACCTCGCCTGCTTTGATTGCAGCATTGCTGTGGCTTGGCGTAAGGCCTGGCGTTGTTTTTTCGTTCATTTGCTGAGTGCCAGCTCTGTGCCATGAGCAGTTTTTGGCTCTGAGGATACAAAGAAAAGACAAAAGTTCCCACCTTTGTGGAATTTACCTGTGGAATGCGAGTTGGAGATGCAAGGAGACCACTGAGGAGGCTGTTGTGATAATCGGGGCCAAGAGATGACCAGGGCTCCAGACTCAGACCTGGGCACTGACCCTGGAGGTGGTGAAAAGTGGTCAGCAAGATCAGGGTCAGATAAGGGCTGTGTGAGAGAGGGGGGAATCAAGGATGAGTCCAAGGTTTTGGCAAAGGTGGATTTGCCATCTACTGAGATAGGGAAGACTTCAAGAGGTCAGGTTGAGGTGTCAGGAGCTCAGTTTTGGACAGGTTACATTTAAGCGTTTGTTAGCATCAGGTGGAAATGTAACTAAGACAGGTAGACAGGCGAGTCTGTGGTTCAAAGGAGACATCAAAGCCAGAGAGGCAGGTGGCATCAGCGTAGAGGAGGCATTTAAAGCCCTGAGGCTGGGTGAGATCTCCATGGAGATGCATGTAGAGGGAGAGGGGAGAGGCCCAAAGATTGAGCTTGTGGACTCATATCAGTGTGGGGGGGGGTCAGCAGCATAGAGTGAAAAGAACTGCCAGTGAGTCAGGGGCATGAGAGTACAGGGTTCTGAGGGCCATGAGGGAAGGGCAGCAGGGAACCAGTGTGTGTGTGTCCAGTGCCCTGAGGAGTGGGGACTGCCCCTTGGGGTGGGTAGCATGGGGCAGGTGGTAGAGAGAGAATGGGAGGGAACACCGAGGGTAAATGCAGCCAGCTGTACTAGAAAAACCTGCAAAGAAGGAGGTATTTTGTCTTCATTTTTCTAATGACAGGAGGGGTAGTAACGAGTGTGTTTGGTATTGATCCAGTAGAGAGAGAGAATGTGAGGGAGGGATCCAGGGCACAGATCGTTTCTGTGGGCACCACTGACATTCTTCCAAGGCAAAGAACGGAAGGCCAAATGGGTGGTCCTGGGGACCTGTGGATGTTCTTTGCCAACTACTTCTGTTTACTCTGACTTGGAAGCATCCTCACTTAAGAATGAGGGTGTTGAGCCTTGACTGGTGTGACTCAGTGGATTGAGTGCTGGCCTGCAAACCTCGGTGCTGGTTCGATTCCCAGTCAGAGCACATGCCTGAGTGGTGGGCCAGGTCCCCAGTGGGGGGCACGTGAGGGGCAACCACACATTGATGTTTCTCTGCCTCTCTTTCTCCCTTCCTTCCCCTCTCTAAAAATAAATAAATAAAATCTTAAAAAAAAAAAGAATGAGGATGTTGAAACAGCATGTATGGACCAAGAGGGTATTATGCTAAGTGAAATAAGCCAGTCAGAGAAAGATAAATACCATATGATTTCACTTAAACGTGGAATCTAAAGAACAAAATAAACAAACAAACAAAAACAGAAACAGATTCCTAAATGCAGAGAACAGACCGATGGTTGCTAGAGGGGAGGAGAGGTGGAGGATGGGTGGAAAAGGTGAAGGATTTGAGAAGTATAGATTGGTAGTTACAAAATAATTATAGGATGTAAAGTACAGCAAAGGAAATATAGTCAATAATATTGTAATACGTATGTGTGGTGCCGGGTGGGTACCGAAAATATCAGGGGGACACTTTGTAGAGTATATAATTGTCTAACCCCTGGCTGTACACTTGAAACTAATACAGAATAATATTGAATGTAAACTATAATTGAAAAAGTTTTAAAAAATTAAGAGTAAGGATGGCACATAGAAAGTGATTGTTAAACATGAATGAAGCCCTGGTCTTCCTTCCAGCAGACTGCTGTCCTCCCCTGTTATGGAGGGATGATGCTAGAACCAGCAGTGGGAGAGAGGAGGACAGAGTGTGATTGGGGGTGGAAGGCACTCCTTGGAAGGTTCAGAGGGGCGAACACAGACAGAGCCCTGAGCCCAGGTCTGGCATGGAGATGTGCTCAGTGGTTGCTGCCTCCAGGACATATGTCCCGATGGCACTCGACCCCATCATTTTTATTCTCCCTCGGACACATCAGAGTGATGCAGCCTTCTCCCCCTGCCCACCGGCTCTGTTGCCCACCACAGCCTTGGAAGTCGTTCTGGACACTTCTCTAGTCATACTCACTCCACTGACTTGTCTCTGCAGTCTGGCCACCTGCCCACTCTCCATCCCAAACAGTCCTGTCCCAGTTCCGACTTCATCTTCATCCAGACTTTTGACCCATACTCCTCAGTCCCTTAAAAACACAGTGATGTCGCTTCTCTCCTATGGCTGTTGGATCCAGCTGAAACCCCACCCTCTCCCTCTTTAGCCTGCCCCCTCTCCCACCTGAGTGTTCCCCAGCCACCAGCCCAGCACTCAGTACCCGCCCCTCAGCCTTGCACATGGCATTTCTCTGCTCGAAGCCCTTCTCTGTTCAGTAGCCCCTCTTCTGTGGGCAGGCCGCCCGGAAACACACTGGAGGCGTGTTCCATCGAGTCCCTTGAGTGCCGTTCCTCCTGGGTGGTACTTGCATGTCCCTTGACAAGAGGAGCAGCTGCTTCTAAAATCAATAAAGCCACTGTCTCCTGAGCACTTAGGCTCTGCCCAGCCCTGGGCAACTGGCCTGTCAGAGAGTCCCTTGTATCACCCTTTCCAGGAACTGTGGCTTCTTGTTCAGGTGCTGAAGATGGACAGGCCATACACTATGCAGGTGCTTACAGTTTGTCGTGCCAGCCCCTTGGTGGTGGCGACCTCATCTCGATTTTATGAAGAAGGGAACTGAGGCACACAGAGATTAAATAACCTACCTGAGGTCATGTAGTAAGTGAGGATGCTGGGGTTAGAATCCAGAACCTGTTCTCACCCATTCTACCCAGAGTGCACTGGGGTTGTCTGCTGTCCCCAGAGGGTGCCATGATGCAGGTTCTCCCTTCACCGTGGGCCAGCAGGACCGTCTTCCCAGCCTGCTTCCCAGAGCATCTGGAGGACTCCTCATGGGTCTCGTGAGTCGCTGACTTTTCCCTCCCCCCACAGGTTCACCCTCCTACAGACATGGGGCGCAGAAAGTCAAAACGGAAGCCGCCCCCAAAGAAGAAGATGACAGGCACCCTAGAGACCCAGTTCACCTGCCCCTTCTGCAACCATGAGAAATCTTGTGACGTGAAAATGTGAGTAGGGAATGGGGGCCAGGAATCCTACATCACTGGGCTCCCCCGCCCTCAGCACTTGGCTCCCTCATAGGCACAGGCCTCTTTGCTCACCAGTCCCTTCGTCTTCTCTCATTCCAGGGACCGTGCCCGTAACACCGGCGTCATCTCTTGTACCGTGTGCCTAGAGGAATTCCAGACTCCCATCACATGTATCCTTGGGAAACTTACTGTCTTCCGAGGGGTGGGGATGGGGTGCTCAGGGTTGCCCTGCCCAGGGTAGGCTGCTCAAGGGCATCTGGCTAAGGGGAAGGGGGCAGAGTGCAGCTCTGCCCCTGCTCTGTGCCAGGCCACAGCCTCTCATAGGAATGAGTGCGATCTGCTTGCTTAGGTGGGGTGACAGTGTACAGGGCAGGGGTCTGGCTGACACCAGCATGAGCAGCAGAGCTATGTATGGGAAGGGGTCCGATGCTGGCGGTCACCCTTGACTTCAGTGGCTCAGATCTGTCAGAACCAGTCGACGTGTACAGCGATTGGATAGACGCCTGCGAGGCAGCCAATCAGTAGCGATGCAGAGGACCCACCCCCTTGGCAGCCCAGTTGCCATGGACCGGCCCGCTGGGTACCATTCCAGAGACATTCCTGAGGTCCAGGGTGTGGGTCCAGGGCCCTTACAGCCGTGTGTGTGTGTGTGTGTGTGTGTGTGTGTGGAGTGGATGTGAGTGTGAGTGTGTGGCTGCCATGGGGGTGTGCTCATGGACAGGGGCTGGAATTGAGGGATTGCTGGACTCTGGGGGCCTGAACTATACCTCCTTTGGGTCCAAAAGCCTTTGACTTGCTCCCTCTTTTGGCCTTGGCTTCTCCAGGGGTCAATGTCCTAACATCCTGGGTAAGGGCAAGCCCTTCAGAGACAGCCTCAGGACTCTCCAGCCTCCTCACCCACCTCCCTAGTACCTTGCCCATTTGAACTGGACTGCCTGCCCTCTGCCTTCCCAGGACTGTGGCCTGGGATTCAAAGCCACAGGCCCTTCGACTGCGCCCTTGAAGGGCGGCTCTGGTTCATGTTTAGTTGCTTTTATAGAGGATGAAGGAGCTGGGTTGGGTCAACTGTTAGTCACGAACCTTTAAATAAAGCAGCTGATTGAAACTCCTGGCTCTCTGATTTCCTGGGTTCTGCTCAGCGATCAGGGAGAGGAAGATAGACCTGGCAGGCCATTGGAAGTGGAGTGTGGTCGGTCCTCCAAACTGCCCAACACTTGTCCACTAGTCAAGCATTCAGGGTGAAACTAGGCCACTGCTGGGTTCAGGGGACATTAGTGATCCCACAGGCATCTGAGCAAGCATTTAGTTCCAGTGAGAAATAGGGCCAACAGAGCCTGGGGGTGGGAGGCAGTGTGGTCAGGGAGGGCTTCCTGGCCTGAAGGAGATAATGCCCAAGGGCTGCCCTGTGCCGGTTGCTGCTCTCAGGCCCGCCTGCCTCACCCCTTTGTCCCAACAGCCACCCTGCTAAGCAAGTGCCCCAGGCTCACAGATGAGGAAAACAGGCCTGAGACGGGGGTCACTGGCTCAAGGTCCCACAGCCAGAATGCAGCACAGCTGGTCCTTAAACACAGGACACCAGACACCTGGCTTCACAACCTAGGGTCCAGGCTGAGGGAACAGCTCTTGGTTTTGTGGGGGCTGGGAGCTCTGGAGTAAGGGTCCACAAAAGGAACCTTTGTCCAAGGCTGGTAAGGAGTCTCCAAGGCTGGAAGTGGTGCCAGATGCAGGAGTGTGAGACAGTATATATGGGTCTTTGTACCTGTTCCTGGCACAGAGCTCCTAAAACCCTTGGAATTTCCAGGATGGTCACCCCAGATGGGGCTGCTTGGAACTTGGAGCCACACCCACCACCAACCTCTGGGAGGGGAATAGGGAAGACTATTAAGCTCCCTAAAAACTTCAACAAGATTTGGTGGACACCTGAAACCTATATGATTTTATTAGCCAGTGTCACCCCAATAAATTCAACTTAAAAAAAAAATTTGATGAGCTTCTGGGTTGGTGAACACGGGGAGGTGCAAGGAAGGTGGTGCTCACGGAGAGGCCGTGCCCGGCCCTGTGCAGCTCTTCCATCTGCTTGCCCCTGAATCACTCCCCCTACAGTAAATCCATAGTCTGTAAATAAAACGCTTCTCTGAGTTCTGTGAGCTACTCTAGTAAATTAATCAAGCCCGAGGAGGGAATCCTAAGAAAACACGATCTACAGCCCATTGGTCAGAAGCACCTGGACTTGGAGCTGCAGCTGAAGTGGGGAAGACCACCTTGTAGGACTGAGCCTTTATTCTGTGGCATCCGTCACTATCTGCAGGTGGGTAGGGTGAGAATTGAGTTCATTGCTTGGTAGCATTGGAAAAGGCCCACATCTGAGTGTGGCAGATGGTGGGCATCTGGGTGCTGCGTGCTGCCTTCAGATGCTCTCCTGGGTATGGAGGTCGTGACACTCACCAGCCTAGGGCAGGTCCAGCTCCACCTCCTGGCCTCCTGTCCCTGAGAAGTGGGGGATCTGTGCTTTGGATTTCTTATTGGTACCGTGGGAGGGATAATAGAACCTTCCTCTCAGGGCCATGCTGAGGATGCAGGTGCCTAGCATGATTTGAGCAGTTCTGGGCCACACCCTGGGCACTGAGGGTTGTGAACAGTCGAAGAAGATGCTGAGCTAGCAGGAAACCCTGACCGCCGGACCCAACCACTGAGTCTGGCATGTGCCCCCTGAGGTGCACCCGCCCTGAGATGCCCTTCCTGGTGCTCCCACCTCCCCTCCAAGGCTCCAGGTAAGAAGCCAGTGGACATGGGCAGAGTGGCAGACGGGCCTGGGTTGGATTGCCTCTGGGGTCCAGGGAAAGGGGGCTTAGTCCTCTGGCATCCAGGGTCCGCCCTCCCCAGTCTTGTAAGCTCAGTGCTAATATGGTGCTGTTCTGAGTGCTAATATGGTGCTGTTTTCCAGAGGAGGCAGGGCCCAGAGCCAGGCAGATCCTCAGCATAGCTTCCCGAACTGGCCCTGAGGGAACAGGACTCACAGTAGCCAGGCCAAGAGCGCCTGGAATCCAGTTTACGAGGCCCAAGGGGCTATGCGCATCTGTGCATGTGGGTCTTCTGGTGTCTGTCCCTGCAGGTCCCCCATGATCCAGCCACGCCACCTGCCCTGGGGAGGAGAGGGGAGGGGAAAGGAGGGGGGGAGGGGAGAAGGCTGCTCTCCCTGCATAGCTGTCTCCTCTTCTTAGAACCCTGACAGTCGGCGGCATGCAAGAGGGGTGACTGGGGTCCATGTCACAGAAGATCAGGGTCCCCTCTAAAACAGGGAGGTTGGGGGCCTGTCCAGACTTCTAAGGTCCTAGAATGGCAGGTGAGACTGGGGGGTCAGCCCCAAGGAGAGGGTGGAGTGAGCTGGGTCCACAAGGCAGCTATGCCCTGCAGTCAGCTACTCCACTGCTTCATGCCGGTTGATAAAGGGCCATTGCCCACCCTCACCCACTGCCCTACCCGTTCTCACCACCACTAAAGGGTCTCCCTGCCCACAGGGACCAGCTTGTTCATTCTTACTGGTTGGTGCCAAATGGCATCCTGTCTACAGGCATCATTTAAGCTTCCCCGTGACAACACAAGCCTTGCTGTCCCCATTTTCCTGATGGAAAAATAGGCCTAGAGAGAGGAAGTGACTTATCCAAGGTCACCTGTCTCGTCGAGCCCATCCCAGCATGTGGGCTCTTCCTCACCATAGGCCCCCTGGGAAATCACGTGGGTACTGAGCATGTGTTTGTGAGTGTTGTGTATTTGTGAGGTGTGTTGTTATGTGTCCCTTTATGTGGGCATATCTGTGTACCTCTAAGGCTGCAGAGAGCATGTGCACACCATACTCACCCAGTGGTGTGTGTGTGTGGATTTTGTGTGAGTGCATGTCTGTCCTGAGTCCAGCCCACTGGCTGTGAGCTCCGTCGTTTGTCCCCTGAGGGTGGTATGGGAGTACAGAGGTCGGTGGCTCGGCGATGGTGAGCATGTCATGTGAGCTAAGGCTGTTTGTGCATGTGCAAGACAACACAGGCTCCAGGACAGAGCAGCCAAGTCTTCAGATGATTCTAACAGCCATTTATGGTGTGCTCCAGTGAAGGAGAAAAATTGCTCGCGTTACAAACACTGCTGTCACATCCATACACCAGTTCGCTGCAAACCAAACCGTGTGTGTCCGCTGGGTTCTCTGGCAGGCAGTTGGCTCCCACTCTGGAAATGGGGGTGGGGGCAGGCTGAGCCTGGGCTCTGGGGGCTTCGCGTGGGAGCTTCTTGTCCTGGAGGGAACCCACCTGGGAGGGAATGGGGATAGCGCGGTAGCTTTGCTCAGTGCGATCCTTTGGGTGCTGTTGGGCACACCTGGCTCAGTGTTGGACCCTGCAGCGCTCCAGGGAGGAGGGCTCCCTTCCCCGCAAAGGACCCCCCAGTAATGCTCCCCCTAAATGCTAACCCTGTAGGCAGGTGCCAGGGGCGAAAGGGCGCCATGCAGGGGCAGGGGCAGTGGGGGCCGGGCTAGGCCGTAGATAGCAGCAGCCAGCCTCCCTGGGGATCAGGAGGCCCAGGGCCCTAGGCGGAGTTGTAAGTAGTTTGTGTGGGTGGTGGTTATGGGCAGGCTCGCCCATCTCCGGGGACCTAGAGGCGTCAGGCAGTATTGGGGTCATAGACCTGGCGAGGGAGCCCATACACCGTCATGCCCCGCTGCGAGGCCCCCTTATTGCTGCCCATCTGCAGGCTGATGTTGAGAGTGTCGCAGTGCTCCATGCCCAGGCCTGGCTCGAAGATCTGCCGCTTGGTCCCAGGAGCTGTCATGCCAGCCTGTGGAAGGCAGTGCGATCAGGCCACAGGCCTGGCGAGGGGCAAGAACCCCACCAGCCTGCCCCACGACCCCCACACACCTGGCTGGCTCCCTTGTTGGTGCCCATCTGCAGGCTGATGGTGGCCTGGTCCAGGGGCTGGTCCGTGCCCAGCTTGGGGTCATAGAGGTGGCGCCGGGTGCCATAGGCCGTCATGCCCTGCTGGCTGGCAAACTTGTTGGTGCCCATCTAGGGAACCAGAAGGAGAGTCACCTGGAGGGTCACAGGGCCTCACCACAGACTGCTGATGTGCCTCTGCCAGGGGACACAGGCCCTCTAACCAGGCACTGTTTCCACCCTCAGGCTACAGCCTGGAAACTGAGGCCCAGAGAACTGTCAGCCTAGTAAGTGGCTCAGAGCACCCAGGCCTGACTTCCAGCGTTCAAGTCCCAGCTTGACCCCTCACTACCTGGGTGACCCTGACAAGTGAGCTGGCTTCCCCAGGCCTTGGTGTCTGCACACATGGAATGATGCTAACAGTACCTACCCTCTAGGGGTACTGTTTTGGAGGAGTGACTTGTGGTACAGAGGTAGGGCACAGTGCCTAACAGAGAGTTTACTTAAGGCCTAATATGCTGTCCCCCAAAGCCTGCAGGGAACAGGAACCTTCCTGTCTCAACTGCCCACCTCAGCTGAGACCCAGGTGGGGAAGGGGCAGTACCTGCAGCCCAATGATGTTCCGCCCTTCTCGAAGCTTCTTCCGGCTCAAATTTCCGCTCCTGTTTCTCCGCATACTTTATCCCCACATTCACCTTGTTCCCCTTTGTCTTGGCCTGGGTGAGAAGGAAGAGGGCAGGGAGAGATGAGGGAGTCTCTGGCTGTACTGTCCCCTTCCCACACCTGCTCTGCCCTCCCACCCACACTGGGCTCAGGGGCATGAGTGGGCCCATTCACATCCTAGCACAGATGGTCCACAGTCCCATTGCCCCATGCCCACCCTTGAACTACACTCACCATGCTGGCCAGGGCCAGGAGGGTAGACTGCACCTGGGTATGGTTGGTGTTCTCGAACAGGTCATTTGCCTCAAAGATGTCATGGGGCTTCACCCCATACTTGGTGATGGCCTTGATGAAGTTGCCTATGTTCTCCAGCTGGAGGGGAGCAGGCGGCAGTCAGTGGGTGGGGTGGGGGTGGTGTCTGAGGGGCTCTGGTGAGGGGTTGAGAGGTGTACAGAGCCTGGGCTCACCTGGTGCCAATTTTGTGTCGACTCGTTGATCTTCTTCACGGAGCCTGGCTGCAGCTTGTTGATGAACCTGAAAGGAGTAGGGGAGAGGAGTGACAAAGGCGACCCCCGCTGCCCCACCCAGGCCCAACCCCACAGGGTAAGGGGCCGAGATGACCTTAGGTAAGCGACATCCATTTGGCTGTTTCTCACCGCAGTATGCTCTCAGCTGGAGCCCCAACTCCATCCCTGCACCCCCAAAACACAGGACCAAGATGGGAAACAAAGCACAGGAAAGCTAGACTTTCCCAGTGTGCGGGAGTCCCCTGCTGCGCCCGCCTCCCTGGAGGCTGAGTTTCCGTCCCCTTTAGGACCATGGAGAGCCTGAAGCCCAGGCCTCCGACTTCTCTGCCACGCTCACCCCTTGACCTCATCCAGCCACTTGACCTGACATGCTGCTGCCATGCCGACCACTCCCCGCGTCTCCCTGGAGCCCAGGCCTCTCCCTCTCCCGCCCAGCTCCCTGCATGGGTGTCTCAAAGCAAACACACCCCACCCTGGACCCAGATACCCATCTGCCCCCACAGAACTTTCCCCCCCTCCCCTGCTCAGGAAACCCACCCTTCCAGGGGTGCAGGCAAAGCCCTCAGACTTGTCCTTGACTCTCCTCTGCCTTCTCTCACGCCCACACCTACACCCAGTCCCTCAGCGAGGCCTCCGGCTCTGCCTTCGGAAGACATCCAGAGGGATACCACCCTGCTCTGGGCCCCCACAGTCACCTTCTCTCTCCTGCTAGGTTTCTGGTGGTATTTTTTTTTAAGTCCTCACTCAACTCAATTACTGACTTAGAGCAAGGGGAAGGGAGGGGGAGAGAGAGGAACACTGATCCGTTGCCTCTCGCCCGTGTCCTGACTGGGACCGAACCTGAACGTGCCCTGACCAGGAATCGAATCCACGACCTTTTGGTTTACAGAAGAAGCTGCAGCCAACTGAGGCACACCGGCCAGGACTCTCCTGGGCTTTTGCAATGACCTCCCCTACGGAGCATTCATCTCGCAGCAAGAATGGCCTTTTTAAAACAATTCCAGTTACTCCCCACTTCAAAATGCTCCCCTGGTTTCCTAACTCCTCAACATACCTAAAAGGCCCCATGTCACCTGGCCCCCAGCTAACTCCCCCCACTTCCCTGAACCATCCTGTGCCAGCCACTCGCTATTCCTGGAACACACCAGGCAGGTTCCCACCTCAGGGCCTTTGCACGGGTTGCCTCCTTGCCTGACCTACTCTTCCTCAGACACCCACCTGGCCTCCTCCCTCACTTTGCCCAAGGTTCTGTGCAAATGTTACCTCTTCAGAAAGACCTCCCAGACCATCCTGTACAAAGCAGCAACCCTTCACCCCACCCAGCCCCCATCCTTAAGCACTGACTCTCTTCTCCACCTTATTTCCCACCACAGGCAAGTATGTGACAATTTCATCGATTGTCCGCTCCATCGTCTCCACCAACCTTCCAGTGAGCTCTGAGGCTGGTTGTTCAGTATCCCCAGTGCCTAGACTGGCACACAGCAGGAGCCCCACAAGTGCTTGATGTGTGAAGGCCTGGGTGGCCATGCACAGTTTAAGGGCCATCGGCCTTGACTAAGCTGGGACACTAAGTTGTCTCCCTATTTCTGGTTCCCAGTGGATATTGTAGAACAAGATACCCTCCTGTCTGCCCACCTTTCTAGCACAGGGCTTGGTAAGGAACATTCCGAAGGGCACTCTTAGGCTCCACGGTCAAGAGATACTGACAGGACCTCTGCCTGGCTCAGGCCCTGCCCAGCATTAGAACTGTGGTCACTTCTGGAACCAGGGTTCAGGAACTGGGAAGGTTTGTATTTCCTTCAGTGATTTAAATTCTGAGAAGAGGAGACAATCAAAGCCTACTTAAATTACGGTGGCACTCACATCACCAAGCCAGCGATTGACAGCCATTGTTGTCTGTTAGCTGCGACCTCTCTTTCCTGGGACACTGGAGGCTGTAAATGGATCTGTGCGCCCTGTATGCACGGTGGTTAAGACGCTAGAACCTGGAGTCATTTCTGCTAGAACTGTGTGGGAATGTGGGTGACGTGTTTTACCTGAGTCTCAGTTTTCTTTCCTGTTCAATGGGTGCAATGATTATTTGGCACCTCTGAGGACTGTTTCCGGGTCTGAGATATAAAGTGCCCAGCCCAGCTCATGGTCAGTGAAGGGGCAGAGGGGAGAGGCTAACACCAGTCAGGGCAGTCCTAGGCAGGGTCTGGGCCCAGGGCGCCCCACTCACTCGCAAAGAATGATGCCGTCTTTGAGGCCGTCCATGAAGTTGTTGCCTATGCGGCGTCCGGTCACCCCCTCAATCCATTCTCGGAGCTCCTGCTCCCTCTGGAGGTCATACTTCTGGGCCAGCTGGGGCCAGAGGGCACAAAGATGATGGTGAGAATGTGGGGCGAGGCAGGCTTTGCTCCCTAAGCCTGATCTCCTTCCTTATCCCTTCCCAACTAAGGCAATTTGGCCACAGTATCCATTGGGGGGGCATGCCTGAGGGGGCTGAGGGCCAGGGCTGAGGTGGCACCTGCCCAGGGGGCCATTCCGGGCATTCCAAGGTCTGGCACCAGAGAATGTAGACAAGGGTGGGTGGAGAGGGGGATACTCTGAGTTGGGGGTGGTGTCTGGTCTCCTGGTTCCCCAGCCAGGCCAAAATTGGGGCTTCAGTCTCTAGGGCCTGCCCCCACCCACCCCCTGCTGGAAGACAAGGCTGCCTGGGGCAAGGAGGAGGAGCCTCAAGGGGGTGCGGTGCGCCCGAGTGCTGCCTAGCAGGGATGGCTCCGCCTTGCATTTCTGAGGGTCTCCAGGTTCGCCTCTGGGCTCCGGCTCTGTCAGGGGGTCGTGGGCTTGGCTTTGTCTTACCTCTGGCCCCAAGAGTGCTGTCTGTATTTCTCTGTCTCTCTCCCCATTTCCCCTCCCCCGGCCTCTGGCTCTCTCTCCCCCATTTATGTATGTCTTTCTTTGACCCTGTCTTCCGGTCCCCGTCTCTCCTTGTCTGGCTGGGGATGGGACTCCTGGCTCGTCTGTCTGTGGGTCACTCTCTGTTTTGGACTTCAGTTTCCCCACCTCTGGTGGGGGTGGGGCTCGTCTCCCCCCCTCCCCCTCCATCCGCATCTCACTCTTATTTCGCTCCTGGCTCACTGCCCCCCATCTGTCTCTCTCCTGTCTCAGGCTCCCAGAATCTTCGTTTCTCTAGAACCCTCCAGCCCCAGCCCAGGCAGGCTTCCAACCCCCGAGGGACACAGCTGCCCCTTCTCCTGTGGGAGGGGGCGGTGGGAAGGGACAGCCCCCTCACCTGGCCCGGGCCCTGCCACCCCCTCCCCATCAGCCCAGCTTTATAAAGCAAACCGGCCCTTATATAGCGCGGGCCGGACTCCCTGAGGCCACCTTATATGGTGTGGCGGCTCTGCTGGGCTCTGGGGCCGGCCCTGAGGAGGGGGGGGGGCTTGGGGGACGGGGCGGAGAGTGCTGGGATGTGTCTCCGGTCTGAGCACCCGCCCCCCTCCGCCCCCTCCTCCAGCCACGAGGATCCCCAACCCAGGTCCCAATATCGGCTCCCCACTTCCTACTGTGGGACCCTAGCAAAAGCCACCCTGCGCCTCAGTGTTCCCCTCTGTCAATTGGTGCTGAGACTCCTCCACCGGCAGGGACTTCTCTCCCTGGCAGGCCTCAGCAGAGCATTCCAGTGGGCTGGGGGCTTCCAGCGCGCTGCCCTGAAGAAGCTGACCCCATTCTGGTGTAGAAAAGGGGCTAGGCCAGGGGCCTAGCTCTGCACCTCCCTTTGGTAGGACCCTAGCTACTAACCTCTCCTCTTGGAACCTCAGTTTACCCATTTATAGCATGGAGGTCATGTCTCACTGTCTCCCTAGTGCTGAAATTAGGAGACCCCTGACCTGTTCCTAATGCCTACTCTCTGCCCTCCTCAGCTGCCGCCTTCTCCCTTCGCTTTCTAGGCTTCACCTCCCAGGAACCCCAGCTCTCAAGCACTCCCCAACTTCTTTGTCAGTCTGGGGGAGTGGGAAAAATCAGCAAGTCTCCCTGAGGCCCCCATGAAAACAAAGGATTAACAGGGGATTCTGATCAAGCAGGGTCTTCATAATGGAATGACCCTCTCTGTCTATCTGCGGTTGTCTGTATGCCCCCCACTCCACCCCCAGCAGTGCTTGAGCGTCCTGAGGACTCTAGGATGCTCAAGAGAGGGAGGAACGTGGCATCCACAGCTTACTTGTCCCACTTCCCTCTCAGGCTTTAAGTCACATGGGCTAGGCAGCAGGGTGTCCAGGGAACCCCAAGAGCAGGGCCTCTGGCCTGGCAGTGTGTGGGCCAGATGGAGAGAGGCCCTCTAGCCCTACCTTGTTCTTGACCTCCGCTGACAGACCGTAGGCGGGGCCTCGGTTGAAGTGAGCAGAGGACATGCTGGCCGGTGGTGGGCAGTGGTGACAGTGGCTCTGAGGACAGCCGCAGCAGCTGAGGCTCTGTCTGTACTCTCTTCCCTCCTCACAGGTTTTTGAAGCTACGGAGGCTGCCCGGGCCTCTTCCAAGGCTGTCCCATTGGCCACAGGGGCCTGCCAAGGGGCGGGGCACCCCCCACCTCAGCCACCCCCCTTTCGTGATGTCAGGGCCTTGGTATTGGGAGCTGATTGTGTCATTGTTTCCACCTAGGGGGGCGGCCTGGGCTATTCTTTTTGGGGGGTACTTAGCCAGACAGAGACCAACCTTTCCCCACTGCTCCCCAGCCCCCACTGTTCACTAGGCCTCTGCCTGGGTCTCCCAGGCTCTTTGTGTCTGTCTTTGAGGCTGTCTGTGTCTCTGAGTCCATCTTTTCGTGTCTGTCTCTAGCTTTGAGGAAGGACTGCTGCATGCAGTAGTTTATCAAGCACAATCCTAGGCTTAATTCCAGAAACCAACAGCCCATAACTGTAGACAAATCCCTTCTGCTCTCTGAGCCTTTGTCATCACATCTGTAAAATGGGCTAATAGTAGCCTTGTGAGAAGGTTGTGAGGATTGAAAGAAACAAGGTCTATGACTTGCCCAGTGTGGTGCCTGGCATTGGGGAGAACTCAAGGAATAGCAGTACTTCTGCTGGGAACTTACACCCCACTTCTGTCCCCTCCAGCCCCTTTTATAAGATCCTGGGGGAGCAGAGATCCTGGATCTCACCCTCCCCATCCGTCTGTGGGTTACCTGAGCCACAGGGTGACTGTGTTAGCAAGTTTCAGGCCATGGAATCCCCACATATCTCTGCCCCAGCCACGACGGCCTGCCTGGAGGGAATGATGTGAGCAGTCCTGGCTAGCCAGATCTCATCCCTGGACCACTGGGTGACATGCCCACATTACGCCACATATGTCAAGGCCACATTAGTAACATTTGGATGATATGTCAGCAAACTGCTGTCCACTACTATGTGAAGAACATGCAGTTTGCTCGCCATGTGCTAAGGGCACAGCTGTGATATGCTACTATGACGACAGCCCTTAAGGCCAGGCCCTGTTCCAAGCACTGCACATGTATTAACTCAATACTCACAGCACCCTCACAAACAGACACTAATATTATATGCAATATAAAGATGGAGAAACTGAGGCACAAAGGTGTGGAATCACTTCCTCAGTGTCACACAGCTTGCCAATGGGCAGAGCAGAATTTGATCCCAGGTCCCTGCCCTTAATGCTAAGAGACAAAGGCAGATTACTCAACCTCGGCACTGTTGACATCAGGGCTGGATAATTCTGTGTGGTGTGGGGCCTGTTCTGTGCATTGTAGTGCTTCAAGCAGCATCCTGGGTCTCTGTCTACTAGATATCAGCAACACCCACTTAGTCTTGACAGATAGAAATATGTTCCAGACATTGACAAATGATCCCAGGGAATGGAAAGAGCAGATTTCCCCCATTTGAGAAAGCCTTGGCTAAGACAACTAAGGACAAGTTGTGGCATGTCATGATACATTGAAGATACACTAAAACACATAAATGAACTAACAATTAGCTCCTGGCATGTACTAACAGCATTGGATTTGTTAATTCATTCCTCACAACAGCTTTATGGATGGAGTCAATATGCAGCAATAGAAGCCGGCTGCCTGGGACTGCCAGGGGTCACACAACATGAGGGTGGCAGAGCCAGGATTCGAACACTGAGATTCCTAGATCCTACACCCAGAGAGTGGCCTTCGGCAGTCCACACGTCGCTACTGCGCATGTGAGGACCCGCGCCCCAGCGGAGCTCACGGGTGGCGCCCCCTGGCGGCCCAGGATGGGTGAGGGGCTGGGCCTGGCTGGTACCCCGCGGCGCTGACGCGCACGCTGACTCACCACCCAGCCTCCCGGCCCGGTGCCGCCTGGCCATTTATAGAATCTGCGCGGGCTCTGAAGTCACAGCCCAGGCATGGCGGGGGCGGGGTGGGGATGCACTTGGCGCTCCCCTCAAGGGGCAGCCCGGAGTCTCCCTAGATGGCGGCTCCTTTTGGGTCTGTCCTGTCGCTCCAATTCTGGGTCTGTGTCTTTGTACTTTATCCTTTGTCTCTAGGTCGCACTATGTCCATCCCACTGTGTCGCCTAACCTTTTTCTGTCTCAGCCTTTGTCTCTGTGTCTCTCTAAATGTGCCTGTCACTTTGCCTCTCTTTCTCTGTCCCCATGTCTCCTCTCTCTCTGTTACCTATCCATCTGTGTCTCTGTTTCTGCTCCACGTCTCTTGATGTTTCTGTATTGTCTCTGTCTCTCTCTGTGTCTCTGTCCGATAGATGGGCATAGAGACAGAAAAAGGGGGCCGATGCCATCCTGAGGCCCCCACCTCAGGGGACTTCCCATCAATGGCTGCCTGGTCTGCAGTCCACTCAGCTCCTATCTGGCTTTTCCCAAACACCAGACCCTCTGTGCCTCAGTTTCTCATCTAAATGAAAAGATAGACTCTGATAAGGAACAGTTTCCCAAAGGGTTTATGTCAGCCATAAAAGAAAAGCCCTGCCTTTTTTCAGCCCTCGGAGGCTCATAAAACCTGCCTAACTCTCAGAACACACACACACAACCTTGTACTTTTGTGTCTGCAGGAGAGACCAATGCCCCCTTCCCCCTGCAACGCCTATCCTGGCAGCTGCACTGAGCCAGCCACGTCCCTGCCTAGCTTTCCTCTCCGGCAAACAGGAAGAGGCTGTTCCTGATGGCTTCTGTTTTTGGAGTTCTTGCTCCACGCCAGGCACTGTGCCAGGCACAATCTCGTTTAATCCTCATCATCCCCCTCTCAGGGTAGAAACTCTTGGGCCCATTTTATGGATAGGAAAATGGAAGGTTCAGCAAGGCCAAGCCACCCTCCCATGGTCACGCTGCTCCCACAGCTCCCAGATCTCCCCATGTGTTTTTTGAGGGCCCAAGCAGGCTCCCACCTCAGGACCTTTGCACTGGCAGTTCCTTCCACTTGGACACATTTCCACAAGATGCCTCCACGGCCTTCCCTCATGTCCTCTGCTCAAATATCACCTTTTCAGAGAGACCCTCCCTGACCACCTGCTCGAAAAGAACAGCGTCCCCCACCACCAGCCTGTCAGAAGGTGGACATGAGGCAGGAGAGCTGTTCACTTAAGTGTTTTCTCCTGGCATAAAATGTCTACCTCCATAAAAACTTTCATTTTAAAGCCTCCATAAAAAACTTGGATTTTGAAAAGCACCCCACACTCTCTATCTCCTTTCCTTGGTTTCTTTTTCTTATTATCTCCTATTTGCTTGTTATCTCTCTCATCCAGCAAGAACGGAAACTCCACAGGGGAAGGAGTTTGCATGTCCACTGCTCTGTCCCCAGTGTCCCAGCACAGCGCCTGTGCATAGCAGGGGCTCAAAAGATGCTCGGAGTGTAAATAGAGTTACAGGGGTGAGCCACGTGACTCAAACCCATGAATATCTGAAATGTTGGTGCTTAACCACTCACAGAGTAAGGGCACAATTTCCCAGTACCTCCAGAAGGTAGGACAGTTGAGGTGGGGGTCATCTTTGCGTTTACCTTCTAACCCTCCTGAGAAAACCGATTGGAGGGCAGAGAAGGGGTTGGGTCACAGTCTAAGACTGCAGTTATTACAGGCCATTCTATAGCTGCCTTGCCTGGCTTCAGCGTTGTAAGTTTTGAGGGGAAAATGTCTAGAGCAAGAGAGCTTTTTATTTTTAATTTTATTTATTTGTTTATTTAATCCTCACTGTAGGACATGCTTATTGATTTTAGAGAGAAGGGAAGGGAGAGAGAGGGAGAGAAACATCAATGTGAGAGAGAAACATTGATGGGCTGTCTCTGATATGCACCCTGACTGTGGACCAAACTTGTGACCTTTCAATTTATGGGACAATGCTCCAACCAATTGAGCCACACTGGCCAAGGCAAGAGAGCTTTTTTAAAACAGTGCACAGATGATGATAAGCTTGGCAAAAATCAGAATACTGGACCACATGCCATGGTAATGTTGTTGATGAGTGGGCAATCTGTTCATAGCTTTCAAAATGATGAATGTCCTCACCTTTTCTGGAGGTTCTTTATGTGTAAATTCGATTGGCCTACAGGGTGTCTAGATATTTGGTCAAACATTATTCTGGGTGTCTTTATGGGGGTGTTTTTGGATGAGATTAATGTTCAAATTGGTAGATTGAGTAAAGCAGGTTGCACTCCTCAGTACAGGTGGGCCCCTTCCAATTCAAGTTAGCCTGAATAGAACAAAAAAGCTGACCCTGCATGGAGCAAGAGAGAATTTTCCTGCCTGAGTGCCTTCAGCTGGAATATTGGTCTTTTCCTGCCTTGCGTCTAGAACTGAAACATCAAGCCTGGGTCTCAAGCCTGTGCCAGCTTTCAGACTGGAATTTATACCATTGGCTCTCCCAGGTCTCCAGCTGCTGACTGCAGATCCGGGGCCTCCATAATCATGTGACTCAGTTCCTTATAATAATTCATATATATTCTATTATATTATATACAATGAATCATATATAGGGTGGAGCAAAATTAGGCGTATAGTTGTGTGTGTGCAAAACACAGACTTCATTCTTGTATTATTAATATTGTAGTATTTTCCATATGAACAACTGTAAACCTACTTTTGCCCCATCCTGTGTGTGTGTATACATTCCATTGGTTTCACGTCTCTGGAGAGCCCTGTCTATCTAATACACTGTCTCAGCCAGCATACCTTTTCTTTTCTGGATTAGTCCTTAGAAGTACAAGTGTAGGTGTGAAGAATGAGATACATGCAAGAACATTTGTTTTAGTGACCTTTTAATAACAAGTTACCCTATAGCTCTAGCAACAAGGAATGAGTGAGCTAGACAAAAATGGAAGCAGCATATGCAGTACTTTGTTTGATTTAAATAAAGGCACTGTGGTGCTGTGGTTAAGAGTGGGGTCTCTGGATCCATTTTCCATGGGTTTGAGATATAACCTGGTGTTTTCTGGCTGTGTGACTTTCTACAGGTGTCTGAACCTCTCTGTGCCTCAGTTTTCTCCTCTGAAAAAATGAGCATATTAACTATGGTGCCTGCTTTGCAGTTTTATTTATTTACTACTACTTTATTACTTTTTGTTTGAGGTAATTTAAGACTTACAGAAAAGGTGCAAAAGGCATAGAGTTCCCATATACCCTTCATCCAACTGCCCCTACTGTTAACATCATAGCCATAGTACATTTATTAAAACTAAGAAATTAACCTTGGTTACAATACTATTAATAAACTACAGGCTTGATTTAGATTTCTTGTGTTCTTACTCGTGTCCTCTTTTGGTTCCAGGACGCAATCCAAGATCCCTCATTGCATTTAGTTTTCGTGTGTCCTTAAACTCCTCCAGTCTATGACAGTCCCTTAGTCTTTCATGACCTTGATAATTTGAAAAGTACTGGTCAGTAATTTTGTATTGTCTCTCATTTTGTTTTGTTTTGATTAGATTGAGGGTTTGGCATTACTGGGAAGGATATTAGGATACCAGAGAGGTGATGTTCTCTTGGGGGTGGGTGGGGGAGTTTATGATGTTACCATGACTCACTGCTGGTGATGTTAACCTTGGTCCCTTGATTAAACTGGTGTCTGCCGGGATCCTCCGCTGTGAAGCTGCTATTTTCTCTAGGGTTGTTTTGAGGACTGCATATTAAAGGTTCCATATGATTCAAACATTACCATTGTAGTCTGTGTTAACAATTCTTTTAAAAATGTAAATGCTTGTGTTTGTACTTCTGTAAAGTAAATAAGCTAGTAAGAGCTGTAACTGCCCCAAGAGGGAAACAGGCATTGGGAGCTCTGAAGCTAGGTTGTCAGATCAGCGACCCCACCACTGCCCACATGTGCCCTGATCCACGCCCAAGCTGAGCAGAGCTAACTGAGCCTTTACCTTAGCTAGGCACACCCGGCAGAGGGCAGTAGGGTACATAGGAGCAGTCCACGTGGCTGTCAACGTGCTGGGGAGGGGGATGCAAATCCTCCGGGACTGGTAGCTGATTGGCTGCAGTACCCACCAGATCGGCCAATCACAGGCTTCTTTATGGGGCCGCCCTCCCGTCTTTGCGCGTCTTTGAGGGATCCTAAAGGTGGCTTGTATCTCCTTGTCAGCTCCGTGTCATGGAAGCGAAGGGATTACAAAAATGGCTTTACGGGGCAAATAACTGTCCTCGCCTGGAGCCTCTGCTACTGCCAAGCCCCCATTTTATGTGATTATCCACTTAGGTTAGTAATAGCATATACGGGGAATCCAGAAGCCCGCCCCCCACTCTAATCTAACCTTGTCACATCTTTAGTAGACTTTTAAAAAAAATTGCAGTAAAACATATAACGTGAAATGTACCACTTTAAGTTTACAAGTCTATGTTATTAAGGACAATTATGTTGTGTACCACCCTCCAAGACTGAAACTCTGTAACCATTACCCTCATTCCCTCTCCCTCAGTCCTTGGCACCTACCATTCTGCTTTGTTTGTATGCTAATTTGACTCCTCTATGGATCTCCTCTATGAATGGTTTATTCACAAAAGAACAGGATCTTGTATGTACATATCACATTTTGTTTATTAGCTCATCTGTTAATGGACACCTGAGTTGATTTCACAATTGGGAATCATGCTGTTATGAATATAGTGAGTACCTACCCGTTTGAGTACCTGCTTTCAATTTTTCTGTTCCCAGAAGTAAAATTGCTGAATCATATAGTAGCTCTATTTTTAATTGTTTATGGAGTCAGTGTACTGTTTTCTGTAGTGGCTGAAACATTTTACATTCCCAGCAACAGTGCACAAGGGTTCCAGTTTCTTCACACCCTGACTAACACTTGTTAGGTTCTGTTGTGTGTGTGTGTGTGTGTGTGTTTTTAAATAATAGCCATCCTAATTGGTGTAAAGTGTTTAAATAGACTTTTAAAAATTTTAATTTAATTTTATATTTTAGAAAGAGATGGGAAGAGAGGTGGAAAGAGGAGAGAAACATTAATGTGCCCCCAGCTGGGGACCTAGCCTGCAATCCAGGCATGTGCCCTAAAAATCGAACCAGTGACCTTTCAGTTTGAGGCAGGCACTCAATACACTGAGACACACCAGCCAGGGCTTAAAAAGACTTAAAAGTATATCATGTATATAGAAAAGTGTACAACATTCTGGCTGGTGTGGCTCAGGGGATTGAGCACCTGACTGCAAACCAAATGGCTGTGGGTTTGATTCCCAGTCAGGGCACATGCCTGGGTTGGCCAGGTCTCCAGTAGGGGGTGCCTGAGACTCAACTACAATTGATGTTTCTCTCCCTCTCTTCCCCTCTCTCTAAAAATAAATAAATAAAATCCTTTTTTAAGTGTAAAATGTATAGCACAATGAATCAGTGATCAGTTTTTAAAACTTTTTAATTAAGATATTAAAGTTAAATGCACAAACATTAATGGATAGCTCAATGAATTTTTACATATATATGCACCATAAAATTGCCACACAGCTCAAGCTATAAAACACTTTTAAAAAATTCTTAGTCTATTAATATCAACCATTTTGTTAATCACATATAGCATTTTCCATTTTTACTTCATGAATTTGGAAACAAATTCTAAGCACTTGAAGAATTTATATTTCTTTTCCTTCCTCGAATTAATTTTATATTTCCTTCTGGATCTAGCACACAACCTATATTTGTTTTAAGATACATATAAACATTTGTAGAATTAATGAATGTATTTTGATGTTTGTTTCAGACAGCAGGATGACAGAAGACATAATTAAAAATACCTAAACTAATACATAGAACACAGAGTAAA